>NC_090934.1:531334152-531641730 GCF_040938575.1 Ambystoma mexicanum
GGTTAGTGTTTTTTCGCGGTCTCTATTTTTACATTCTATGTACTTGGGTTACTGTTAAACATCATATTGCAAATTGCATGCATAGATTACAAATGAATACCCGCAGGCGGGAATATGCAAAATAGCTTCTTTTTTTAAGATAGTCCCTGATTAAATGGATTAGAGACAAATGATAGAGAACATCAGATTGAGGACTATGATAAGAGGCAAGAACCAACCAGACCTTCTGTTGTGTGCCCAGAGTTTGAAAAGTACTAATAAAACTGTTCATTCGCAAGCCATTAATGACAGTGACGTGTGTATATTTTGTTTTCATTACACAGGGTCACCTGTCTGGCCCAGCCTCAAAGACACACTAAGGAGGTGGTAAAGTAATCCTCCCGCCTTCCTTTTTTGAAATTCAACTTTTGGTATGTACAAATCAGACCTACCTCTTTGTTGAACACCAAAAGACAGTCCTGAAGAAAGCAGCCACATTACACATGCTGTCGCTGAAACCGGTAGACAGTAATTGCTACAGTTTATAGATACAAATGCAATTTTCTATATACGAGCAATTTTTTACCTCACCCCACTAGATGCAGTAAGAATAACACCTAGGGAAACGCATAGTGGAGTGTGTATCATCTTTATGTTGGTTTGTTACACAACTTTTGAGTTTTTATAATTTGTGTTTGTGTCTCTTTTTAAACTTCGGTGTGTGTGGTTGTTACACAATCCCTGGGCCATTAAAGTTTTATATAACCCAGTGGATGTGTATACCCCCAACCACTATACCACCGAGTGTTAGTCTGGCTATTTGTCTCTTCCAACACAGACACATAGTGGAAGAGCGTGGTTGAGGAGCATGATTTAAACAAGGCTGAATGTTATTGACAACCACTAGAAGTAAATAGTTTACCTCCTTATCCTGTCTCCTGTTTGTAGGCGAAACACCAGCACTACATAGGGACAGATTTGGGTAGGAGGAAGGGATATTTAGAATACAACTCTATCCCTTTCTGTCCTCTCTCACATCCTTGTTTTTCTGCTAGTGGCTAAATCCACAGCAGTCGCCTGTTGTCTTTCTAAAAATAATTCAGCCACAGTAGTTTTATCCAAAAAACAGGTGGTTTGCCTGTGTTTGGAAACCAGACGTTGTTTGGTCTTCACTAAATTAGAATCACAGTTGGCGATTGCCCTACCTTTTTGTGGCATTATGTTCATAGAGTAAGGGCATTTCCCTGTAAACTCACCCTTTTGGCCCTCCATTTTTCGGGGATGATGCCAATGTCTGTTGGCTGAGTTCTGATGCCACACGCTGTTATATCCCTTCACAGTGAGGCAGAGTGTTCTATGTGCCAGTTTCTTCACTAGCTAGGAAGTCCTTTCCACAAAGTGAATGTTGTGCGGTGGTTGTTGAGTTTCCGGAACTGTCTGTATTGTCTTTATTTTGTCAAGGTATTTTTGGGTGAGTAGCGCTGCGTTTAGAAGTAACCGCTGGTAGGTATGCGCTACGTCATAGGTTCGAGCGCACCTGGTAATGTCTCTCCTTTCCCTTGCAGTAGTGGATTATGGAGTGCTAGCGCCTCGAGTCTGTGTTCAGCGCTTCTGAAGATTCGGTGGTCTGGTAAGTATGCACAGAGGCTTTGGTAATTATGCACCACGTTATTAGAGAGAGCACAGTGAAAAATGTCTCTGCGTTATTGGAGTGAGCGCAATGAATAATGTCTCTTCTTTCTTTTGCAGGACTTTGAGCACGGACCTGGATTCCAGCGTAGCGGGAATATTCGGTGAGTATGCGCTGCATTATTGAAATACGTGCGCTAATGCAGTTCTTCTTTGTGCTTACAGGTGCTGGTGTAGGATTCCCCTCGTGGCCGGAGAAAGCTGCGGCGTGGAGAAAGCACGTGGGTTGATCCGGAGCAGATAAGCAGAAGAAGGATGATCCGGAGCAGGTAAGCAGAAGCAGGATGATCCGGAGCAGGTAAGCAGAAGCAGGATGATCCGAAGCACGTAAGCAGAAGCAGGTTTGTCTGGAGCACGGCGAGTGTGTTGCTGATGCAGCTCACAGTAAGCAACACAAAGCACTGGAAAAATATTTGGTGCGGCTTATATAGCCAGACACACCCGAACACTAGAGAGATCCTGAATTGTCATGTACTTCTTGTGTGGCAACAGGAAGTGGTAACCAGGAAGTTACTACAAACACCAGGAAGACATTAAAAGAAGGTATCTGCTATGGGTTTTTTGTGTGCCTATGCAGGCCTGCCAAGCCTCCACCCAGCTCGCCCCAACTACCTGACTGGTAGCCATGACAGTCTTCCCCTTCAAGACCCCTCCCAATGGTGTTGTGTGGGTTTTGGTTTATCAGGATAGTGCCAATGGAATCTTCGCACCAATCGGGGGGCATGCACGTGTGTGCTGGGTTCCCATGATCTTTCCTGGGGTCCGTACCCCTTCCAGTCAATCAAGTAATACAGGGTCTTTCGTACTAGTTTGGAATCTAATATGTTCTTTACCTCATATTCTGGTGCTTCTTCACCCACCTGTATGGGTGCGGGAGGTGTGGAAGTTCGGGTTCCTGGGTGTGCTGGTGTTAATAGTGACAAATGAAATACGGGATGTATCTGCATATGTTGAGGTAATGCCAGTCTCATGACTGCTGGATTGATCACTGTCTCAATTGTATATGGGCCAATGAATCTAGGCTTTTTTGGGACCCTTTAAAGCAATGTGTCTAGTTGCCAGTCTCCCACTTGATAAAATGGGGCTTTCCGTTGATGGCGATCAACATTACTTTTCTGTGTTTCTTTGGCTTGCAGTAGGTTCTTGCTGGCCTCTCTGGCTGCTTTCATGATGCTGGCTTGCAGATTCTTTACTGCAGGCATCTCAATGTTTTCTGGAAGGTCAGAGACAGATGTTCTGGGGTTTCGACCATATGTAGTAAAGAAGGGTGTTGCTTGGGTTGATGAGTGTGTTGAATTGTTGTAGGCATACTCTGCCATCCATAGTATTTCTGTCCAGCTTTGGCTTGTTTGGTGTAATAGACAGCGCAAATACTGTTCCATGGTCTGGTTTGTGTGCTCGGTTTGGTCGTCCGTTTGAGGATGGTGACTTGAAGACAGACGGATTTCTACTCTTGCCAGGGCACAACATTCTTCCAAAAATTGAGATACAAATTGGCTGCCTCTGTCAGAAATGATTATGGTGGGGAATCCGTGTAACTTGCCGATTCGGTCTAGAAAAACCTGCACGAGAGTCAGAGCTGGGGGAATACCTTTCAGAGCTATGAAATGGGCCATTTTGGAGAAGAGGTCAACTACTACGAGGATGGTATTATAACCTGAGCTAGGAGGTAAGACAGTGTCAAAGCCCATTGATACTCTGTGCCAGGGTGCTGGTGGAATGGTGATTGGCTGAAGGAGGCCAGCTGGTGTTTGCCTGGATGTCTTGTATTGTGCACATATCTCACAGGTTTCTATGTAGGTAGCAATATCCTCTCGCCAAGCTGGCCACCAATAAGATTTGATTACTTTATTCATGGTTTTAGCTGTACCTGGATGGGCTTCTAACAGCGAGTCATGGTAGTCTGATATAATTGCTTGTTGTAGGTCCTTAGTTGGAATGTAGAGACGTTTTTGGTAATATGATAGTTTGTCTTGAATGGTGAATCATTCTCCCTTCGTGTCCCAAACCAGTAGGTCTTTTTCAGACATATTTTCTTTCTTTTGCTTCCTGCAGTGTGTTTAACAGAGATGGGCCAATGCAGAAGCCGAGAATTTTATGGCTAGGTATGATCTCCTGTGGGTTAGGGGCATTGTAGACTTCCTCTCCTGTGCTAATGCGGGATAACGCAACCGTTTTCCTGTTGTTAACTCCGGGGCAGTAGGTGATCACAAAGTCATATTCCATTAAGGATAGGGCCCAATGGAGCTGTCTTGAAGACTGAGCTTTTGCTGAGCGTAAGTATTGCAAGTTCCGATGATCTGTTATTATTGTGATGGTGTGTTTTGCTCCAAGTAAGTAATGTCGCCATTCGCATAGTGCGCTCTTGATTGCTAGGAGTTGTTTCTCAGAAATCACATAGTTTAATTTTGCCGGGGAGAATTTTCTTGACCAAAAGGCAATGGGGTGAAGGTATCCGGTTTCGGGATTTTGTTGAGACAAACGGCCCCAATGGCAATGCTTGAAGCGTCTGTTTCCACGATGTACGGTAAATCGGGCTGTGGGTGTTGCATTATTGGGGCTGAGGTAAATTTTTCCTTGAGGGCTTGGAAGGCTTCTTCCGCCGCTGCTGTCCATTTGAACTTTCGGTGTTTGCGCAGCAAGGATGTAATTGGGTGTACAATATGTGAGAATCCTGGTATGAAGCGTCAATAGAAATTTGCAAAACCTAAAAAACTCTGTACTCCTTTTACAGACGTGGGTGAGCACCAAGTGAGGATTGCCTCCACTTTTCTAGTGTCCAACTTGCTTCTCTATGTGTGTCAGTACATATCCCAGAAACTCCACCTCGTGACGTGGAAGGAACATTTTTCAAGTTTTGTGTACAGTTGGTTTTCACACAGTTTGCAGAGTACTGCTCGCACATGGGTTAACGTGTTCTTGGGAGTGTTGGAGTAAATCAGAATGTCATCGATGTAGATGACTGCGCAGACATCGAGGAGTTCCCATAACACATCATTCTTAAAATGCTGGAACGCAGCCGGGGCATTGCAAAGCCTGAAGGGCATGACCTGATATTCATACAAGCCATAGCGGGTACAGAACGCAGTCTTCCACTCGTCCCCTTTCTTCATGCATACCAGGTGATATGCACCACGTAAGTCTAACTTTGTGAAAATCTTCGCTTGTCTCACCTGGTCTATGAGTACTGGTATCAGAGGTAATGGGTACTTATTTTTTATGGTGACTTGATTTAGGGCCCGGTAATCAATACACGTTCTTAAATCCCCCTCTTTCTTCGGTACGAAGAAAGTGGGGAGGCAGCTGGTGACTTAGATGGCCTAATGGAACCGTTGGCCAGGTATTGGTCCAAGTAGGTCCGTAGATTAGTGGTTTCTTCCTCGGTTAATGCATAAATGCGGCTGCACAGTGCTTGTGCCCCTGGTAGCAGATGGATCTGGCAGTCATAAATTCGATGTGGTATCAGTGTATTAGCTTGCTCCTTCGCGAACACATCCTGGAACTTCTGGTATCCCACTGGTAAGGTGCCCACCAAGCCTAAACCTGCTATCTTTTCCTGTAAAGCTAACAATGGGCTTCTTTGGATCCCTTTGTCGTAGCAAGGGGCGCATTCCATGGAAAAGAGTAAGGTTCGAGCTTGCCAATCTATCTTTGGGTTGTGCATCTCTAGCCACGGTATCCCAAGAATCAGCCGGAATTGGGGTGCAGCGATCAGGTCGAATCTAATACTTGCCCTATGGCCATCGTGACCGATTAAGGTGAGAGTGGAAGTACACTGTGTTACTGGTCCCGAAAGGAGTTGTGTGCCATCCACAGCTGTCACACTTTCAATGGTGTCCTACCTTAGATGCTACAGCAATCGTCTTCAGGACAATTGGGTTTCTTTGCTTCCTACGGCGGAGTTTACCTATAACAACTCATCTCATACAGCCATTGGACTTTCTCCTTTCTTTTGCACCTATGGGGTACACCCAAGATCTCTTCTTCCCTACATTCCGTCGCCCACCAATTCCCCGATGGCTGAAGAGGTTCTGCAGTCTATTTCTGATGCACACGTCACTGCCAAAAGGTGCTTGGAGAAGAGTCGCCAATACAACAAAATCCAAGCGGACAAGCATCGCAGGCCTTGCCCTGATTGGAAGGAAGGGGACAAGGTTTGGCTGTCCACCAGATTCTTGCCACAATGGGTTCACCCTTCTAAACTTTCTCCTCACTTTTTGGGTCCTTTTCCCATTCTTTCCAAAATAAATCCTGTTACCTTTCAGCTTAAACTACCTTCTTACCTCAGCTGCATTCATCCTGTCTTCCATGCTTCTCTTCTCAAACCTTTCATTCCGGACGTCCACCAGAGAGCTGTCCCCGACCAGCCTTTTCCTCAGGTGGATTCCTCTATGGAATATGAGGTCTTCACTTTACATGACTCCCGCCACTACTGTGGTAGGTTGGAATATTTGGTGTCCTGGAAGGGTTACCCTAGGTCGGAGGACTCGTGGGAACCAGCTTCCAACATTCATGCCCCTCGATTGTTGGCTCGGTTTCATGCCCACTTCCCCTTTAAGCTGGGGGTTCTGCGCTCTAGGGGGGGGCATACTGTCATCCGCCGTCCTGTTTGGCGTTTGTGTCCGCGTTGGCGGCTACGCGCTGGAAGGGCGAGCAGAGGTTCCGCTACGTGATTTCTCCTCAGCGCACCCTACGGTCTAGTGGTTTTCCAACATGGCGCCGCTGGGAAGTATTTCTTTCCTCCTCTCCCAGCTATCGCCGCGTTGCAACCCCCTTCACTGCGCTAGCTCACATCTTTGGGTTTACACACTAGTTTTCCGCCTCGACCGCCCCAGTCACTTCCTTGTTTCTTCGGTCTGCCTCCCTCGGACCACCTATCCTTCTCTCTCCCCTCCTACCTCTGCTTTGCCTCTCCTTCCCGCTTCTCCTTACCTCTTGGCTTGTTTTCTCCTGCGGCGCGCGGCCCCTCCGCGCCCGCCTTCGCTGCCTTACCTTTGGCTGCGCTGTCTTCCAGCCGCCTTGGTTTCTGTTGCTCCGGAGTAGTTTTCTCCACTGGTTTTCTTTCCGGTGGCTCTCCCTCTCTCTGGTTCCTTCTCTACTTTGGATTTCCGGCTTCGCCTGCTCCCATCAGCTACCTACCTCAAGAACGCCACTTCAGCTGCTGGCTCCGGACCTTCTCAAGCTGCTTCACTCATCGGAGGGTTTTTTCTGCCTGAACAGGCTTTTTCCCTTCGCTACTGTCTGATCGCGGGAAGGAGGCCCCAGGTTTGCTACACTTTAGCGCTCACTGTGACTTCCTCTCGAGACAGATATGTTCTACACAAAAAGGAGAAGGACTATCTCTCTCACAGGCAACTGCAACCGGAGGACATGGAATCAGGTGAGGAGAGTGGGGAGGAACGGGAGTTGGCAGAATCATCCAGACGGGACATTGTATTGCAATATGTGCAGTTGTGGACGCTGAAGGTGTGCCTTGTGCAGCGAACGTATTGACAAGAAAAGCCTTTGTTTTCTTTGTTTTCTGTGGCCAGCAGCACTGCGAGCAGGAGCTCTTGCTGCTCCCTGCTTCCTGGAGGAGGCGGGGCTCATCCCGCTCACGTGACTGATCACGTGACCACAGCCGGGTACTAATTGCCGGCCCAACCACCCTCGCGGCATAAGCCCTGGTGGCAGAAGGGCTGGTGCTGTTAGGCTGTTCGGCTTGTGCGGCTGCCGGATGCCAGTAAGTTCCATTATCTTTGTGCGGCTAGAGGTATCTTGAGAGGAGAAAAGGCTTGGATTTGCTGGTTCCCGCTGGTTGCGGTGAGAAGCTACATCGCGCCACGTCCGGCTCGGACTCAGACAATACGGTCACACACCTCTATATATACGCTGGTAAGTGGAAGCGGGAGTTGGTGTGTATGTCCTTGCCGTGGATGTGGTCTAATCCATTACTGACAACATAGAAACTATTTTTGTAACGGCTAACATTCACTCTTAAGGAGCATTACAGTGAACTTTAAGCAGGCTCCCACAATGCAAGAAACTCGTGCCCAGCGCAAACTAGAATCTATGCTGACCATGGAGCCGCCACAGTACATAAATGAACAGCAGAAGGCTGCTAGTGCAGCAGGGTTAAATATGGAGCGGCCTGCTGAGCTAATAAGTACTGTCATCCACCCAGCTGAGGTACTATCACAAAATATTATAGTACCACCACCTACACTATCCAGAGGTTCACTTCATATGGAACAAATAAGTGGTAATTTGCACAGTGCGATGCTGAAACCACCTAATTGCCTTGCTCGAGTCATGGATTGGGAGATTCGCCCTCAGACACTGCCCTCTACCGTGTTATCAGTGGACGTACAGGAGCAGGAAATTTGGCTGCCTGAGGAGCGGCATTCAATAAATGACATGAGCGGCAGTGGTGGAGCTAACCTTGTTGAAGATGTAAATAGAGAAGAATCCTACCTTAGATATCATGTTGCCGGGGCAGGGGGGCCTACCACTGTGGACGTAGTAGGCGGAGGGACCCATCCAAGGCTTGTGGAGCAGACGAGCTCCCCTGCTGAAGCAACTATAGTGACAACTTCAGTTGTCTTGACGGACGATGTTGACAAACTGACATGTGCACACAGTGTACTTGCTGGTGACAGGGCCAAGTATCAGATATCCATGGATGCCGCGACTTCACACTTGAACTTGTCTACTAATCAATCGCCCAACCCCACTGGAAATCCAATGTCCCCACGGCCTAGGTTCTACAGTGCTGTAGATACAGCACCCTTCATTGGCAATACCAACCATCCGGCAGAGGATACCAGCGATGACGTATTCACGGGTAAGAATGGCTCAGAGTCAAGTGGGGAAGATGTTGTGGTAATAAAGAGTGTGACACCACCATGGGCGGGAAAAGTGGTTAGCCAAGACCAAAATCAAGAGTCAACTATTCAAGATTGCCCTACCCCCTTCATTGACCTGAAACCTGGATCAGAAAGAAGAAACTCTTTGGAGGTAGTTAACAAACTCCTAAACGCCCTCCCACGCCTTAATGCGGAAAGAGCCTCTAAAAATTTAGCGAATTGTGGAGTGTCCATGTCGGAGTGTGAAAACATTGCTCCGTGTGTTGATGAAGCACCAACGTTACCACAGCCCATAACTCAATCACGAGAAGAAAGCTCCTTATTGAAACGTAGGAGGCTAACTGAGAGCATATCGCCTAGCGTCAGCTGTTCACAGAATAAAAAACTGAAAATGTCAACTATTCCACTAAAACTTTCGTCACCGCTCTTAACAACTAACACAATACGGCTAGAACCCACTAAACCATTAGACGCTACCGTTTCTTCAACAGATGATGACTCTACTGACTCATCGATAATGGAACGCCCATACCCAAAGATTAGAAGACCTGTGAATCGTGATAGGGTACATCCACGAACTATCAGTAACATGTTAGACGAGAGGGATACTGCTTACCATGCCAAAGACTTACAAGCAACTATAATCTCATCCATGACATTATCAATTGCTCCATTTATCAAAATGTATGAAAATCTTAATGAGAATGTAAAAGAGCTTTCATCAGTGGTTGCTACAATAAACAATAAGTTGCTTAACATGGAAAACAAAAACTTCCACTGTAAAGAAGTGCTTTATGAAATCCTCGAAAGACCGATTGGGCCATAGAAACCCTTGTTGACCATGCCAAAAACGCAAATTTGGACAAAAGATTGTTGGCCGAAGTTGCAAAAGAGGCATTGGGGATTTTTCAACAGCAGAAAAAAAAGTACGACCAACAAATGGACGTGACCCGTTGTCCAGCAAACGGCCTGTTACCTAAAACAGCTAATCCAACAAATGTGGAATGCCTCACTGAACAAGACTGTGTTAATGCTACACGGAACACTCAAAAGCACCCTAGCGGTCCAGCACAAGATGCTACCTTAAGCTCACCATTACAAATGGAAAACGCACTGAACCGTCAGAGCCCTGTTGACAGCGAGGTATGCTCATTACAAACACTGAAGAATCCTGGCGGTGTATCAGTATCTGTGGTTGCTGCGAATAGCACACTTGCAGTTGACTGCCAACCTGTGAACGTCCCTTTAAAAGAACTAAACAAGGTCAGCAGTGCTTTCACCAACGCTATTAAGGAGTCCCAAGTGGCCTCGAATTTGGCTCTTTTAAATCCACAAGTACCATCGACCTCAACACTACCAGCCACTAGGGAAGCAACAAGCACTCAAACGTCAGCTACGCCCCTCAATGGGGTGGCTATTGCCATGCCCGAACTATATAACATCTTCAAAGGCCCATTGGACACCCGAAAGACCACTGCAAGTAGTGCACAGCCTAAGAGCGGCTTGATTAAAAAAAGTAAAAATCAGCCGCAAAGGAAAGCCAAACGCAATGGCGACTCAAGAAAATTCCTGCGTCATCTTAAAACAGTCAACGTAACGGTTAACGGGCCCTTACATGAGGCTGAAAACGTTGGAATAAAGGAAGGAGTACACGTAGTACCAGCTGGCCCAATCGTTTTAGAAGAGTCCATAAGTAGCAGCAGCGATGGCACCGAACTCCTAATAAACCTTTCGACATATAATGATGAAGAATTTGTAGAGAAGGAGCCTGCCGTGCCACACCCCTCGAGTGTGCTCGGAGCACCTACTATGATGCAACCTGTAATTGCTCTAGAGGGACTCATTGTGCCGGCGGTCCAGGATGACATAAAAGTATGTGACACGGTGACACTGGCCGTAACACAGGATCAAACTACAGCGACCTCCTCGATTTTTTCATACAGAAAGTGCAAACTTCTCCAAACGCTACCCTCGCTACAAAATGTGAAGGATCGTTTGGAACCCATATTTACGACACTAGAGGCCAAACGAAGACTAATTGCTGCCAAGTCGCAAATCGAAGGCCGGGTGCCAAATCCACAAGTTGATCGGGAGGTGTTGCACGATACTGTTAACGCGCAAGATCAAAACAGAGAAATTCTCTCTGTGAATAATGGTCACCCGATACCGCACAGAAACAGACAAACTTCATGCCTTAAGACAGGAATTGATCTAAAGACGCAAACAGTGAGGCAGAGTTACAAAAATGTGTATACTCCAAAAGTCAACAACAAGGGAAGGAACTCACAAGCACATTCAACACAAGTGCTACACCGACTCCTCTTGGAACGAATTGAAACATCTGACGATCTAATTCTAAATCGACATAATGTGTAATGGCTGTGCCATTTAATTCCAAGTCTAAGAGCAATCGAATCCGCAGGTCTAAAAATCGTTGAATTCTTTGATGAGAAGAAAAATGATGCTGTGATTTTACACCTACAGTCTAAACTCATAGTGGAAGCCCTGTTGGACGCCGGCCCTGTATTAATATCGCTGGGGTTTGACATAGCAAAAATCAAAGAAGACAGACAGTTTGGCTCGTCCGAAGAGAAGACAGATCTGCAAACAGCTGCTGCGACAAATCATCCTCTGATTGAAGAAATAGAAACAAACCAGGGTGAACCCAAAACTGGCAAGTCGCCGATGGGTCTGCATCAGGCCTTAATCTCTATCAAGGTATCCCACATAAAGGATCCGATAAGAATAACGATTAACGGAATGACAAGCCCTCTGTGCACAGGGGTTGACACAAAGAATCAGGAATCTTCAGGCAACAGAGATGACGACTGGACATGGTTGGCTGCAACCATAAATAATCAACCGGAGAAGTAACGCCAGGAATCAGAAAATCCTAAAGGATGCACCATGGGCTCATGGAATACCGTGGTTTTTTGCACCTCTTTGAAACACCGTGGGCCAGTGGATTGGACATAATATGCTTACAAGAAACTTGGCTATCGCAAACTCCGTTGCTGGAAGGCTTTGAGGTGGCATTTAACCCAGCCATAAAACAGGCAAAAGGCAGACCGATGGCTGGCCTGCTTGTGGCCACAAAAAAAGCGTCCGGCCTCCGGATTGTGAATTCTTTCAATCCATCCCCTTTTATCCAGGCTGTCACCATCACTACACATCAAAATGGATCTAAGGCACCTTGTCTGTTTTTCATTAACGTATATTGGAATCATCTGGCCAAGGACGACTCACTTTTTATTGATCAAATTACAGCACTGATCGATGATCTCTTAACAAAGGAGGTGCCACTGGACCTAATTGTATGTGGGGATCTAAACATTATCTGCGCCCAAAATGGAGATAGAACTGAGCTAAAAGATAAGAAGGGGCATAAACATGAAAGAATAGCAGCACAGTGGTGCCTAGAAATAGAGTTTCGTGGTCTATCAATGCTCAACGGCCATACTATTGGGGACATTCCTGCATGTCCTACATGGAGAAGATTTGATCAGGCCTCAGTACTTGACTATATATTCGTTTCTGAAAACATCCACAAACGGACAAAAAAAATGGAAGTCATCAGAACGAAGCATAGTGACCACGATATGGTTCAATTCATATTTGAACTGCCTATTCCGTGTACTAAGGAAAGTTGGGGCTTTGCGGTTAATGCTGGTTCCAATAAGATTCGTTTAAATTTGTTGGATACAGAAGTTATTGCCATTACACACAATTTCCAACATGGCTCAAAAGCACTTGAATATCGAGACCTCCTGTGCGACTACGAAGAACAGAAACGCAACACACATCGCAAGGGGTTTCGAGCAAAACACAAATTTGATATGGCTGTCATGCAACGAAAAAGAGCCATGCGACAAGAACTAAGGGCCATAAAAAACACAAGCAGTTTAACTAAAAAGGGGTGTAAACGAATGATTAAACAAAGATATCGGAACTGGCACAAATCGCATGCCGCAATTCTGATGCAAAATGACTCCGAACTTATGTTACAGAAAATGGGCCTCATCACGACTTCGGCGGTAACCCTTAAATCCGGCGGTAGCGCTATTACTGCCGGATTTAAGGGTCCGCCAAAGCAGGACTTTGGCGGATTTCTCCCCAGCTCTGAGCTGGGGGGAAATCCGCCGAAAATTTGCGCTATTACCGCCGGCGGGAAATCCGCCGGCGGTATTAGCGCGAAATTTCCCCATTGAGCCCAATGGGGAATGGGGCATTCCCGAATGGGCTCAATGGGGAATGGGGGATTCCAAGTCCGCCCAACTCGTGATCCCGTGCTATTAGCGCCAGGGGCTATGGCGGTCGCGCTAATAGCCCCCGCGCTAATAGCGTTAGCGTTACCGCCGAGGTCGTGATCAGGCCCAATGTCTGGTAAAAAATCGGCTGAGTACTGGAGATTGATAAACAACAGCTTGGCTCCTCAACATGCACTACAAGCCAACGCAGTCTCGGAAGAAAAGTGGATCGAATTCTACTTGAATCTATATGCTAAAGATCCATCTTCCACAGTTTGGGTATATACGGCGCTAAAGAAATGGGATTTGGTGTTTGAGTGTCTTGACATACTTAATGTAATTAAAAACGTGCACGACTCTAGAGCACCCGGGCCAGATGGCTTAACCAACTTCACACTCAAGAAAAATCCAGAACTATGGACAGACTTTTGTGTAACGCTGTTCGAAAGGGTTATTAAGAACTGCTCGACCCAAAAGTCATGGAAAAACGCGGTGGTGGTACCTATTTTTAAAAAAGGGGACCGAACTAATCCTCGAAATTATAGGCCTATAGCGCTACTTGATGTTTTGGGGAAGGTCTATGCCAGCCTCCTACAACAAAAACTCCTCAAATGGGCCACAGCTTCAAAACACGTAGATCCCAGACAAGCGGGCTTTGTAAAAGGAGTAGGATGTGGGTTGAACTTGCTACTGCTAAATCTGCTAAAAATGGATGCACTGAAGTCAAACACAAAGATATACACGGCACTAATAGACCTGTCACAGGGAACTGTTGTGGGAAAAACTCAAGAGGTGGAACTGTCCTTCGAGTCTAGTGGATGCAATCCGCGAGTTACACACAGGCACTTCTATTAAGATTCGTTTGGATGAGAAAGGCACGTTGTCTGCTGATATTGCTACATACAAGGGCGTGAAGCAAGGCTGCCCATTGGCAGCAATTATCTTCAATCTCTTTATCTCAGATATAAAGCAAGTGTTCAACGGTGTAGCTACCTTTCCTCCAAAACTTTATGGAACCTCAATAGAATACTTGGTCTATGCTGATGATCTCATCTTGGTGGACTCGACGCCGATTGGGCTCCAGCCAAAACTCAATTGTCTTGAGCATTATACAACAGAAAACGGCCTTAAAATCAACAAAGAAAAAAGTGAAATTTTGATTTTGGAAAAGTTACAGGGAAACAAAGGTAAAAAAGGAAAATTTTGCTGGCGAATTGCAAATGAGGACCTACAAATCGTAAAGAGCTCGACCTACCTGGGCATGAAAATTAGCGCCAGTAGAAGAGACGAGCCGTGGTCTATTGTTGCAAAAAGCAAGTGTCGGCAGCTGGCGTGTCAAGTGCAATTAATTAACAAGAAATTTGGCAAATTCTCGTTAAAACCTGTCATTTTATTTTACGAGCAAAAAGCGGTACCTGCATTTATATACGGCGGAGAAAACGCATTTGGTTGCGCAGAGGACTTGTGGAAATCCCTAGAAAACATTTTTTGGTCCCGTGTTTTGCAGCTTCCAAAGGGTACATCAACAACATGCCTACGGTATGAGCTAGGGCTCATATCAATCAAAGCAAGAGTTACATGGAACCTCCTAAGTATATATAGAAAAATGATGGTTAAAACTCCGGTGCCGCAATTTGAATTGCTACACAAGTCTGACAAAGACAGTCACTACTACTTTGTTCGACTGGAACGTCCTCTGCAAGGCTCTACTAGAGGATTATGGCATCAATCTCTCACTGCTAATAGAGAATCCAGACATGGCTAAAACGAAAATCTGGAGAACTGACTAGATATCAACCTGTGACTTAAGAGCAAATTTAACTCTAATGTGCGAGGTACCGGGAGAAGCAAAAGCTTACGGTCAGCGACACACATATCTAACCTGCTTACCAGATCAATACTCAAGAGCTCTGTATATGCGCTTCAGAATGAATTTGTTCTTAACAAAAGAATGTTTGGCTACATGGACAAAGTATGCTAACATTGATCCAGTATGCAGATTCTGTAAAAAGAGCAATGAATCCATCAAACATTTAGTCATGAGTTGTCTTGCTTTTGAACACCAAAGAGAAAGACAATTTGAGAAATTGATCAACGAGCATCAATTCATGAATACAGAGGATTGGTGGAAGGCACTGTTTGAGGGGAACAACAGAGCAGTTCTATTTGCTCTAGTAAATTTCCTTCGATTGCTGAAAAGTAATTTAGACATGGAGAATGAGAAACTGGGTTTACGTAATTAAGAAAACTATTACGGAGTAGGAACTTGGGTTGTGTGTGTGAAATTAAAATGTTTCAGACTGATGAAGGAAACTAGGAATTGAAAGGAGAGACTGGAAGATTGCAATGTGTTGTTATTTTAAAGATTTGAATAAACCAAATAAAATAAAAAATAAAATAAAAAAAAATATGTGCAAACTATTGACCGGTCAGTTATTTTGTATTTATTTTCTGCCGTTAGATACAAAGCAAATTGGAACCATTTGGATTCCTCATTGTCCTCTATTTTGTAGGCCATATCTACTATTGTTGTGCACTTTTTATAAAAGGTTTTGCAACAACAAACACATACTTTGTCAGGAATTTCAGCAGATGTGATTTGAAACGTGTTTGTAATTGTTTGTAAGGAGGTTGGTGGGTGTGAGGTTTTTGCTAATGTTTTCTAAAGTTATTGTATTTTCTAAGTCAATTTCAGTTCCAGAATATTTACTTTGGATGTGCTCTATTTCTTGAAGGAATTCTTTGACTGCTACATGTAGGAGTATATTATTTAAATGACTTTTTACATAGTACAATCTATGCACAAGAATTTGTATAGCGGAATGGTGTGTTGGTAACATTTTGATGTGGTGGAACATGCTTTTGCAAGCAGTTCCTTTAATGTGGGCTAATACATGTCCATGCAGTTTGGTGTGGATGTATACTGGACAGGAGTCCATGCTTTGTAAAGTTTTCCTTCTACTTGCGTCTTTTATTTTCACATAGTGATTGAGGAATTGAAAATATTTAAAGGAATGTTGGCGTACATTACACATTGAGCTGCATGTCCATTTGTTCACTAGACGGTTTGTTTGGGCGAAAGAAACATTTGGTTGAAAGTTTGTTGGTGACTTTTTTTCTATAAGGGTTTCTTTTACCATAATGGTGTATATAATTTTTACAGCTACAGCCCTGGTCATGATTGTCTATGGCAATTGTTTATTTTTTTGTTCTTGTTTATAAGCCTCTTCATTGAAATATGGTTTCATGCTGCTTGTGTGATTCCATTCACCTTCACAGAAGTTTGCAAAAGGTAACTATATTGACATTGCACATGTTTAGAAGTACATTTTGTAATTTATTGATTCATTAAGTTAGTGGTTTCATTATGTTTAAAATTAATATAATGTTATCTTTAGCAGAAATGCGCTGTCAATTAGAGCTTCATGGATTCATTTCCTGTGGTATTTTCTAAGGGTAGAATGTGACTTTTTAGTTGTCTTTATAAGATTGTTAAACACTCTACCTTGGAAAAGGTTGTGTAAAATGCATTTTCCGGAATGCTTTACTATGGCTACTTTGCCATTGGTAGATATAGTGTTAGGTTCATTTGTAGGTCTGCTTTTGTTTGTACATCTTTTTTTACTTTGAATTTTTGCAGGATGGGGCCTTACATTTTGTTGTGGTGGTTTGATTTGTTGAGTGAGGTTACTAGCGGTACTGTTTTAATGTTGTCTACAAATAGTTTTAGAGCCAGATGCCTATATGGCTTGTTCTTTTTTTATCTGCTCTATATTTTCTTTGATTTGTACTGAGTTGTTTTTTAGTAGGCATTCCGTTTTGTCTGTTGGGAAAAAAAAAGTTGTGTTTGAAAGTTGCGGAATGTTTATGCATGTATTATGGATGGGTGTGTGGGTGTTATTGTACAGATGAATAGAGTGGTGTGCGATTGTGCAGTGGGATGATGCGTGTGGTACAGAAGGTTGCAAGGTTGAGAAGGTTGTAAGAGTAAGAAGCTGTAGAGGTTTGATGAGCTCTTGTGGTGTTGTATAAAGTAAGTGTATTCATGTGCCGAGGACTGGATAATAAACCAGTGTTAGTAGAATATGCTGAGCACTGCTAGTGTTTGTGAGTAAGGGAGTGGTGGTGCGATTGAATTAGTAGGAATATTATGATGTGTTGAGGAAAACACTGGTTGCTTTAATGGTCTGATTTAGTGCATAGGCAGGAGGGGTGTGTCGATGTAATTTGAAAGGGGTGATGAAGTGTGTGTATGTGTGCTAAGTTGTGTTAGTAATTCCGAATGCAGTGTGTGTGAAAGATGTTGGGATGGAATTAAGGACTTCACATGGATAGGGCTATGTAAGAGTAAGGAAATTAAATTGTGGTATAGAAGTCGATGAAGGAGTATATTGAATAAAGAGCAATGTTTAGATAGGAATAGAATGAGTGTGAATGCTGCAATAGAATGAATAAGAGTGAAATACAATATTGTTGAGTAGAAAAGAATACTCTTGGCTAATATATAGTAACAGTACATTGTAACAATTAAAGAAATGAATGCTTGCTGATGCTTGCGAGCTGTGGTGCGTTATAAATATATAAATAAATAAAATAAATAAATATACATGCTATATTAATGTACTTATTTTGTAGGGTGTCAAGAGTGCTCTTTTTTCCATAGCTGTCTTCAGTAATTTTCTTTTTTCCTGTAATTGTAAAAGATAGTTAGTGGGTATATGGGTAATAGTGAAGTTGAACAGTGAATTTTTAGACTATCATGGAAGTTAAACGTGAATTTTGGTTTTAGACTGACATGGAAGTTAAAAGTTGTGTCAAACAACATGGTGAACATAAACATGCTGTATGAATAGGAAGTGTCCTGAAGACAGATCCAATGAAACACATCAACTAGAGATGCTCATGCCGTGTTTTGTATCAATTGGATCATGATACACATCTAAGTGTTGACACATGTGCTTCAAAAATTATTGAAACACACCAGTTAAAAGAAAAAACTTTTTGAAAAAGATAGTTAATGTGAGGCATTTGATTGCTCACTTTCAAGTACTAACCTCACGTTGACCTTTCAAAATTAAGTAATACTATTGAGGCAGCATCTTTTGTTTTTGACTTAGACTGATTAATTCCCATATGTTTTATGTGTTTTAGTTTGTAAATGAATTTTTATTTGTAAATATTAAAATATGTATTCATTTTTAACACATTTAACTGGATGTTTGAGAAGGTGCAGCACTAAGCCTCCCTGGGAAAAAACAGAGAATGTATACGAAATCTCAGACAGTCTCTCAGAAGATTATCAATTATACTGTGATCTCCATATGTTCTAATATTCTGCAGTTCCCTTTTCACATAGCTCTAACCTTGACCTAGGTCAGGCGGGTGCAACTCATCCAGTCCTCTTCCTTTCATTATATTCTTGGAATTGTAGTATCTTTGTCATGAAAATGCAAAACTACATCTACCAGAACGAAAAAGACAACATATGGGACAAGATGGGTTGCAACTGCCTGCAAGAGTGCTACTTGAGACTATCTCTAGGAAAAAGTCCTATTTGGCCAGCTACAAATGGTTTCTGTGGAATCCAATTGCTGACTATGGATTTTCAACCACTGGGCATACATATGCATATGGCAGAAACACAGGAACAATGATCCTGGCTAAAAACAGGTGTCACCTGGAACCATTGGACACTACTTATTAGATGTCAATAGCCACTTCTAAGATGCACCAGGAATCCACAGAATTATCTCCACAGCGGTTTAATCCACTTTAACAAATATAGTGGCAGAAACTGGCTCTAGCAGAAACCATTTGTAGCTGGTAAAATGGAATTTCCACCAAGGTTGTTATAACTCATTATTGATTTCACATTGAGTGAGGAATTGGATTCTGCTCTGCAGGAGTGCAAGGATGAGAAGGTGTAAAAATGCCTACTCAGCCAGCACACTTCTACAAACCAAGAACCAATGCAAATATAAAGGTAAAAAACGCACAATTGAGAGATATACTTAATTCACCTTTTATGGTAACGTGGCCCGAGGGAAGGCTTCTCTCTTACCAGGGGTGTGAATGTGAACTAGTAGTGACACAAATAACAAATAACACAATAATGTGGTCTGAAATAAAGGAAATGTCCAATTAAGGTTCTATAAATATATATATACTTTAATCAAACCCACCACCTGCAATAGAACTATCTAGAAAACACTTTACAAAGCCCACCCTTGTGGAAAGACAGTGAATAAGCAGTAGATAGGCATCTCTTGCCCACTGCATCACTACTTTCTGCTCCAATTTTTGATGTTATGCGGATGACACTCAGCTCTCTTTCAGGCTCCCCTCAGCCACCTCTGCTTCTTCTCTCTCTCATACCAAACTGTCTGGCTGCAATTCAGGAATGGTGTACCACCAATGATCTCTGCCTTAATGCCAATAAGACTGAGATCCTCATCATTGGGACACCCACTCACTCCTTTCCTCTCTCGCTCTGGCTGCCCACTCTAGGCCCTCTTGCTGCTCCTTCCTTTGAGGATAAGAACTTTGGTGTCATCTTCAACTCCACCCCCTACTTCTCTCCTCACATCTCTGACATCTCTAAGAAGTCAAACTTTCAACTGCCCCTCCTCAGAGGTATTCTTCCTTTTCTCACTTTCCTCCAGGAGCTCACTGTCTTCAGAGCTCTGGTCCCCTCTAGGCTGGATTCATTGCAACAGCCTGTTTCTAAATCTTCTTGTCTCTACTCTTCGACTGTTACAACTTATCCAGAAAAGGACTGCGAGACATGTCCTTGGACTCAAGCCCAGGGATAGTTTCTCTCCAGCTCTGAAATCTCTTCACTGGCTCCCTCTGGCTGCATGGATCAACTTCAAGACCATATGCATTGTCCACAAGGCCTGGGACCGCACTACCTCAAACTTTCTCTTCCAAAACATCTTCCTTCAGAAGCTCTCCGCTCATCCATCTCCAACTCCCTGAGGGTCAGACACTTCTCCAAGCAGAGAGTTGGGGGCAGATCTATCTCCTCGGCTGGGGCCTCCCCTGGAACAGCCTCCCTGCCTCTCTCAAACTTGAGCAGAACCACCTCCGGTTCCGTCAGCAACTCAAGACTTTCCTTTTCGCTTCTGCTTTCTCTCTTACTCTCCCCTGCTGATGCACCTGATTGCTCCATGCACTGGTCAACTGGACTCTCTCTGAACTTGGGCCCAACCTCCTGCATTTCCAGTTTCCCTTGCACTGCTTCTGGGCTCCCCAGCACTGAAGGGTATGTATTTGCAACCCTGCAGTCCCTTCTCTCTGCACTTATGAGCAACCCGCTGGCTGAACTTGTGTGTAAACTGCACTTTCCTCTTCCCTTCCCCCGGCATGTCCCCCCTTCTCTCTTCCCTGCACTTGCACAATCTGAATGACACAAGGCCTTGTCAGATCGTTATTTTGTCCTCCCTTGCTTTCCCCTCCTTGCCTTGTCGCCGCTAGAAACACTAATGTACAGGCGCGTTATAAATGCCACATCATATCATAGCATATCATAGAAGAATGGCATCATCATCATATGTTTATTTTGGAAAGAATGCTATACACCAATACAGAATACAAATATTTGTTTCCATAAAACAATACCTCAGCCAGTCATAAGGAGCACATTATTACAATGGGCTAAAACATTACTATTTAAATAAGAAGACAATGAAATTAGCTAAAAAAAAAGTTTTGCGACAGGAATTTCCTGCAATTATTGCAGGCCCTGGAAAAATAGCCTGATGCTGCAAAAACATAAGACTCTATGTCCTTCTTTGCACAAAGCCATTGCTTCAATTATAGTCTGTACCTTAAAAAAATGTGAAGAACGGGATACGCCTTGAGCAACAAATGTCCTTCAAGTAATGGCATAAGAAAAAAAGATGAAACACGTCTTCAGGTGAAGAGTTACACATCGAACAAAGTTTAGATTAGACAGATTCCAATTAGTCTATACACTCATAGAGGGGAGAGTACCCAGGCAAAACTTTATGTAACAGGTCCTCTCATTGGGCACAGCGAGCCAAGTAAGGTATTTCTCAAAGGCCAGAGTTGTTTTGGATCTCATATATTGAGTGGTAAGAGTTTTCTCATATAATCGATCAAGTAAATCTACTAGGGCCCAATCCTGATGTGTGTTCTTCACAGCGTTGATGCTTGTGTCATCAATAATCTTGGGTGTGTCCCATAAGTGACCTATCCCTATCATCTTTAAGATTGTTTTAATATGGATGAACCAAGGCCAAGTTGTGCCATGATTGCCCCTTATGACGTCATCCTAGCACCCTTGTGGACAAGTAATTCCTCCTTGGCCCATAATCTGATCCAAACAAGTACAGGTTTGATCCTTATGGTATAATTGTTGCCTATTAGGCCTGGTTCTAATTTGAGAGCTATATTGGGTGTTCCCTAATGCAATGGTAAAAGATTCTTGAGGATTTTATTTTCACTTGAAACTAAGCTAACAGTGCTCGAATATCCCCAGAGTTTTGCCCTGTAAAGGTCAGCTGATATAGCCTGTACTCAGTATTCTTCTAGAGCTGGTTTGATAACTTTACCCCCATACTTTTTAGAGAAGTTCAGTGTTGCTCCCGAGCTTCACTTTAACAAACTGATTACTCCAGGAACCTTTGCTGTTAAAACGCACACCCAGATAATCAAAATGAGAAACCTGCTCAATGTGAGCGTCATTTTGATTAATATTAATAACAGGGGCACTTTTCAATTGCAGACCCACACTTTAGTTTTAGTTTAGTTTATTATTAGTTCTTTTGTTCTACACAGTTGGAGAAGTATGTTAAGAATTTTCTTGAGTCCAACGGGCGGATTGGAAAGAAGAACTCTGCCGTCTTCAAAGAGAAGGATGCTAAGGTTTTCATTATTTAACACTTGGGCATCTACAGACGAATTGAGGAGTTGGGCATCTACAGAAGAATTGAGGAGGGTAGCCGCAATATCATTAATAAAAAGGGAAAACGGAAAGGGGGCCAGGACACAGCCTTGGCACACACCTTTAGAGACAGGAAAATTGTTATTTAATTGCCTGTTGGGCCCCATGTTACTGATGCATCATTCTCTGTATAGTGGGACTTCATTGCGTACAACAAAACAAGGGATTTCCTGGATAACTTAGGATGACCACATAAAATCATGATTTACATTGCCGAATTCTGCACTGTGGTCCACGAGTAAAGGGAAGCAAGCTTTTGTATAACATAATTTTGTATAACCAGAGCCAGTCTAAACAATTGCTCGATGATCCCAGCCCTTTTGGAAATCCCACCTCAACGTGGCATAACATTCTAGTGTCAAAAGCCCACTGACAAAGCCTGGATTCCAGGATCTTTACATATGTTGCTGTAAGCAATTGAGAAGTGATATGGGGTGATCATTGGCAGGGTCATTACGGTCAGCCTTTTTAAAATAGAGATGATTTTGGCATTTCTTCAGGTTGAGGAGGGATTTGCTTTGGTGACAATAACATTTAATATTGCTGTAAGCAGTGGGATCCATATGATGGGTTCATGTTTAAACAGTTCGATAGGCAGTGCATCTGTATCCGGCGCCTTGGCTGATGATTGTAGACTTAAAGCCAGTTCAGATTCTTCCAGTGAGAACACTAAATGGTGGGAGGGCACCTGGACAATCGACAAATCAGTAAAAACTATATTATTTAAGGGCAAATTATTATTATTGAGCTCTTTAAAAGTGTGTGTAACAGATGTTTTCTGGAATCAACGTCATCAGCCACAAAGGAGCCTTTGCATTCCCGTGGGTAACTATTTTCCAAAATGCTGAACAGTTGTTGTCACAGACCGCCTGCTTGGGGTTGTTCCATACCGTGTCAATTGCTTCTTTTGCTTTCTTAGCTATCATCATGCAATAATTATCTCGTTGGCCAGCAACCATGGCAGGGTTTGCCTCTCTATTCACCTTTAAAGCAGTATGAAGATCAGAATTAGTATACCTACACTCCTTATCGTACCAGGATAGTGACATGTTACAACTGGATTACAGATTTGGACAAGGGTGAGTAATAGCTGGGTCGGCACAAACCACTAACCACCATCCATAGTAATTGGATTGTTTGGCAAGATACTCACCCAATAAGGGGAGAATCCCCCAGTGTATCTCAGTAGACAAAGATGAACTATTATAAGGAGACCATCTGAGTTTACGTTGGTTAATTTTGGAACAAATACCTGATTTAAGGGCCATGGAGCCACCATTCCATATGCCAATATACAGTGTCGTGATTAGTGGATCATGGTCGCTTTCATCCATTTGAATGACAGAAATATTTTTCAGTTGGCCCCAATTAGGGAGATCTATATGGATAGATGTATTACCAGATCCATATGTCAGTGAAGCAGGGATGTCCCTGCAAAGGCGCCCATTACCACAGCAAAAGCTTTTTTCTGCAAACAAGGTTCCTAGGATCATAGCATGCCCATGGCAAGTTTTATTAGGTTGAATTCCGATTTTGGGAATAACCCAAAGATCATTCTTGTCATCTAATATGCACCTATGGCAATTTTGGGATTCAAACTGGGCATTGAAGTCACCAAGGAGATGTATCACAAACCTCAGAGAACCGTTGAATCTGCTTTTAAGGCACATTTGTAACGACAAAAAGGATATGTCTTTGTCTGACAAAAGGTTCAAATGTGACCTAAACATTCTTCAGGGCCCAAATGGACCAAGAAGCAGTTCCTCATTTTCGGTTTTTGGTGGGTCGACAGTGTGCATTTGAGCAATGATGCGAGTGGATCAAGCTCAGTTTTTGCACAGTGGATCATGTGGGTCCAAGCAGCAAGAAGGCATCGAGCAGGTTAAAATGCAGGATCTAGGTGTGGCTCGGAGGCAACTTTCGGCGACACAAGTCGGGGAGCTCACCAGGATCTCTTCGAGGTTGGGGCGAGTTGAGTCAGGCTGTAACCGGCAGGAAGGGTCAATGAGTGACTCTTCAGTGGTTTGAGTCGACTGGCGGTTGGCGGTTGTCAAAATGGTGATCCTGTTTATCTGAAGTGCGGTTCAGTGAAGCGGTAGTTCGAGAGGGGAGTCAGATCTAGTCATGGTGTAACCCCTATTCTGAGTCGGGAAGTGACTCTTCAGTGGTTTATGTTGGGCGATTTGAGCCTAGCAGGAGACCAGCTCAGTGTGGCATGATGCAGAGTTGAGCGGTCTCA
This sequence comes from Ambystoma mexicanum, assembly GCF_040938575.1. NCBI lineage: Eukaryota > Metazoa > Chordata > Amphibia > Caudata > Ambystomatidae > Ambystoma > Ambystoma mexicanum. The sequence continues at coordinate 531,358,120 of NC_090934.1, forward strand.
CTGAGCAAACAATTGTTTGAAGGTTTGCAGGAGTGCAATAAAATATCACCAGCAGGCTTCCTTGGTGTTGATGGCATCAAATTAGCTTCAGTGGCGATCCGACTGGTTTCAAGTCGGCGGAACAGAGAGCCTTGACAGATCTGGTCCTCCAGGTCCTGTGAGGCACAACTAAGGTACTCAAGGACAGGGTGAGTCCTTTCAGTGTCTGCTCTCCCAGCCCTAAGAGATGCTGGTGCAGAATGGCATGGCCTGGTCCACAGCAAATGTCAACCCTAATGTTTCCTGGGAGCAGGTGGGGTAAGAACTCTCCTCTTCCTTGGACTGTTCCTTCTTCACGTCAATGGTTGTGGGCTTTGGAAATTACACCTCTCCCAAAAGGGGTCCAGTGAATCCTTCTCAGGTGTTGTTGCAGAGTGAATCAAAGAATTGGTGGGAGATCACTTCTTTTAAAGGTAAAGGCCCACAGGTGGTTGGACTAAAACTAACGTGCCATAGTAGTCCAATCCCTGTTCTTGAAAGACGTGGACTTTGCCCTTCTGACATCACACCCAAAGTGCTTGGCTCTAGAGGAAGTGGAGGAGGCAGGAAGGAAAGAGCGAGTCAGCAAGAAACTAAATGGTGGAAGTCAACTTCCTCTGAACACATCCTTCCTGACTACTCTAGCCCCATCCCCTTCCCTTCTGACTAGGATCAAAGGCCTTCAGAAATGCAGCACCTTGGTAAGAGGCTAGTTGCTTTGAATGGTGTGCTCTTTTGATGCCTGGGCTCAGGGTAGCTGCCTGGTGGGAGGTGTCTCTGGTGGAGGGTTTTACCTACCCTCACAAATAGATCAAATAAGAGTCAAGGCCATTCAGCCCTTGTCCTGTCATTTGTCCGTTGTCCTGTCATTTAGCAGGCTCTGCCCCTCTGACCGGAATACACACCACCTTCCACAGTAGAGCTGACTCACAGGAGCTGACACGTGTGATATCAAAATGGATGTGGCCATGATAATAAGTAGTGCCATGCTGCATGCCTAAAATCAGGCATAGCTTTATTTTAGAGTTTATCCTACCACCATCATGGTCTGGTTATGATCATCATAGTTTGGTACATGGGGGCAAATCTTAAATGCAGCCCCTGTTCTGCAGAGACTTGGCTGTCACTGCAGCTGTCAAGTTGGCAACAGTGACCTCTGAACCTGCTCTCTGCCACTGGTAGCAAAAACCTAAGGTTAGCCACAAGAAGAATTGGAGGCATAGAACTACCAAACCTAGAAAAAAAAACAACTGCTTTGCCAATCATTTGGAAGAACGTAGAGGAACAAATGACTTAAGTGGAGTTTCTTTGAAAATTACTTCATTTCAATTTTGATATCAATTAATCATAATCTTGAGAATAACAAGCAAAGAGATACAATAACAGCAACACGATCAATCAACACGTTTGTGATAATGAAGAATAACGAAATGAAAATAAATAAATAAATAATTTATGACAGAATGTCAGTTTTCTAAACAATAATACATCACAATTTTGAAAGGACAAATACAATCAATGTTAGCTAAGAAACTGTGTCATGCCAGATACATACACCCACTCACACACTATGAAAACACCTGACAAAAACATCAAACACTGAAGAAAACACACTCAAACGATTAATGTTATGGTGCAAAATCTAACTCTATTGTGCAAACATATGCAATAGAATGTGCAAGGTAGCAATTTTAACCCAGTTCAGCAATGGCAGGCTGTATTGAATGTCAACCATTGGCCCATATTTACCACAAGGGGCCTTATTATTGAACTGGCCACATGGTTAACAATGTGTGTGGTTGTGGCTAGTTTACTTGATAAATGTTCAATATGTAAACATGAAATCACGCTACCAATGGTAGAGCAGTCATTGTGAATCAGGGTACCGATGAAGCAGGACCCAGATGCACCCGGTGCATTTGGCAGGGAATGTTATGAAAGGGGAATCTGATCAGCAAATTAGCCGTTCGGAGATGGAATTACCCCTATAATTTTATTATTTAATAAAAAATAAAAAATGGAGGTCTTGCACATTCTTTACAGATGGCAATTCACAACACAAGGGAATACATTCCCACATGTAGGATATCAATCGGGTGCTCTTTAACCAGTCCTAATTTTCTTATCTTTGCATCTAGGACGTGTAGTTTTGCTTTCCCCTTTATGAATCGTGGGCTACAAGTCTCCTGAATGGCACTCAGCATTCAAGTGTGTATCACAGGCCGCTCGTTCATGTACTCTCTCTCTCACACACACACACACACACACATTCACAAACCACATGGAGTTCCATTCTTTTTTAGAGCTTGAAACAGCAAGCACATTATCCTTGCGTGCGTTGTATTCCCGCCATATATTATTTCTGTCAGGCAACAAATGGAGTCATTAATTGCTCTAGATTCAATTGGCGTAATTGCGGCAGTCCGGCTAATTTCAGGAAAATCGCACGTTTATAGATAAAAAAAAATCCTATACAGCAATTACCCCATACACGCACGGCTTTGTGACGGCCCCGAAGAAATTAACAGGTTTAACATTTACGAACAAACGCGCCTGCTAAGCTCTTCGTGTCATATTGAAACGAAGAGAACACGAATGAGAATAAACCCTGTTCACGTTAATTACCCAGCATGTGACCATTTCACTCTTACATTGCAGGTTGTCCACGTTGTCAGCGTCATATTTCAATAGGCAATTCGATTTTCATTTCACGATAGACGGCCAGTTTTTCTGTTGCCATGATTGGGGTGTGCCTTGTTACTGGAATTATCAATTCTCTACTTAAAATATGAAAAAGCTAAAAAAAAATTAAGAACTAAATACATATATTGTGCCTCATTATGAGTCAGGCGGTAGCCGTGCTGGCAAAAACGGCACGGCTGCCACCAGAGTCATTTTTTTTCTGGCGCCCGGGCAAAGAGGACTTACTGGGGCATTACGGCCTCGGCGGTCGTGGTAATTGCCCATTGCTGGGCACCGGAAAATATTACTCCCCATTCCCATTGAAGTCCCATTGTACTCAATGGGAATGGGGAGGACGGATGCACCGGCACCATTCATGAATGGTGCCGGTGCATACGTCAAGATCTGCGAGCGGGTGCTTAAAGACACCCGCTCGCAGAACTCGAAGTTGGCCGGTCCCGAAACAACGATACCGGCAAGATTACGGCACTGTTTTTTCCGTACCGGCAACCTTGTAATGACCCCCATTGTGCCTCCTCAAGTTCATTTGTTTTTCAGAAAACCACTATCTCCATTCTACGTCTTCATGCATTCATGAAGAATGCAGTGCAGTATCAATACAGAAACGTATAATATAAAATTAGAAGTATATATATACATATATACAAATTCTTAACGATTTCTTAGCTAGAAAATGACCTAATAAGTCACTTGGCGCTCATAGCCATGGTCAGTGCCACAGACCATCTCTACATCTCGCCTCTCAGCAGGAATGGAAGGGTCCAAAAAGGCAAATCTCCTTCGGCAGGCAATGTTTGTGGACAGAACAGACGTTTGAAATAGATATTTCAGAAATGCAAGTAATTCCAGCTTAGCACCGGAAGTCTGCAATACCCAATTGAATGTATGTAGGTATATGAGGGTGTAAACTAAACCAAACTGAAGAGCAATGAAATGCTGTACTAATAGGAGAAGGACGAGAATAAGAGGGGCAGAGAGTGGATCGACCCAAAGCCAGGCCTCAGAGGATGACGAGATGTTCTTTGAAGAGCAGAGTGTTCATTTCTTTCCTGAAATGCAAGAGGCCGGATTCCGCAAATCAAGAGAGAGCAAGTTCTGGGTGTGGACGGCACCAAGGGTATTTTTACACCCAGTCTTATAGGTAAGTGGATTCCAGCTACTTGTACACCTTAAAACAAACACATATTCTTACCAAATAAAATAGGGAGCAAAATACTCCCAACAAAAATTAATCAACAACAAATATATAGTGGCTCATTTTCGAGATCCCTGTATTTGTATGGTGGAGAGGAAGGGAGTGGCGAAAACGTGCTCTCAGCCATACTCCTTGAAAATGGGGCATGAGTTAAAAGCCTTTTGCACATTCAATTTACGTTACATGACAACCTTAATGAGCTCCATTTAGTCTTGACCCTGTTTCTACATCGGTGATGCGCAACATACAACGCATGGGCCATATGCGGCCCATCAGAGCATCATGTATGGCCTTCCAAGTCAGATGAGTATTATGATGCAGTACTGCCTGCATGAAGTTATTCAATCCCTCTATCTCGCTCGCTCTCTCTTTCTCTCTCACTCTCTTGTTTTACCTTTCTCCTGTTCTATCTCTCTTTCTCTGTCATGTCAGTTGTGTGAAAATTCCATGGTCCAGTGTTTGCCTTTGCATCTGGATACATGCAGTTTTGCTTCTATTTAAAATAGGTAGCTACATGTTTATGAAAAGGTACAGACATGTACATCCATAGACAAGCCAATGATCTTTGTTGAAACCTTTTGCAAGCTCTTAACCATTTGGGTTAGTGTTAACTGCAGGAACGTGCTCGGTTCTTTTTCCCAGACCTTAGTATTGTCACTTTCTAGATAGTTTTCAAAGACTCCACTCAAAACCCATACAAATCTCCCTTAAAATCCAAAAATAAACAGGGGGAATGCAGAATATGAAATTGTTGAGTGAGATATGGTCCAAAATGGGGTATGGAACCTTCATTCGGAAGAGCTTCAGAATCACCAGAAGTACTCAGTGCTTGGGAGGTACTTTGAGATTCTTTGCGAGGATGTGATTGGTCAACTTTGGGTGTTTTCGACCATAGTTGTCAGATGCTTATCTCTAGTGATAGTCATGATCATTTCTGGACAGTGACAAACATTTAAGGGGACACAATTGTGGGAGACTTGACAGTCTAATGGATTTGTTGGACTGCTTCAGGTAGATCTTCAAGCAAGAGTAGCAGCTGCGAGTCAGTGGAGGCAAATCTCTGAAAGTTAGGCACAAGATCAATCTGGTTCACTCGAGACAACAGCTCTGGATGCGGAGGAATGCGGGAGGTCTTTAGCAACAATATTCAATCGAACAGAGAGCACTATGGGTGGTTGTTAATTTGTTGTTGTTTTTTCACTTGACAAGTTAAAGTGTCAGCAGACAGTGCTTTTTGGTTCCAGTTCCTCTTCATTTTCTGGATTACACCTGGATGAATACATTTGGCTGAACCCTGAATCACCTGAATTGTTATTATATGCAGGTGATTCGAGTTTGGCAGAACATTTAAGGGATTCGGGGAATGGTTTTGGGGTAATGACAATTCATGCTTTTGAAAATTTGCAATGAAGTTTGTATTTCTGACCTTTTTCTGCCAGACCATGCTCTAAGCAAAGTATAAAGGTAATGCAACAGGCCAGAAGTTCAGAAACATTCTTTCCATGTATTTTCAAAGAAAGCAAAATGTCTAAATGGCTAATGACTTGCACTTGGCCCTTTCTTTAATATGGCAATCCAAATGTACTGTTGGTCTGCGCTGACAAAATATTTTAATCTTTAAAAACAGCACACAAATTACAATGCAAATAACATGTGCAGAGATTGCATGTTTCATTTGCTTTATTTGCGAAATGCATAGGTCACCTTATTCACAATGGTGGCCTGCAGATATCCAAGGCTCTGTGCTGCAGAACAATTGATGGACTGGCCAGCCCCATTGCATACACGAGTTTCACATGCATGTATGGTACGCCCTGCTGTCATAGGCCTCCTTCTATAGAAACATGTTATGCGTTTCCTCACAGGTACAGAGCTCATAGCATTGCAATTCTATCTAACCAAACCGTATTCCTTTAGGGACATCAGAGATGTTTTCATAAATGCTTGACATGTGACTGACTACCTCAGCCCAAATTGCATTTCTGAGATTATTGTCCTGCACCCATGGACTCTCTATTGTTTTACATAAATAACCTCAGTAGTGCTCATGGAAGCAAATTCACCAGGGTGAAACTTCATGCGCCCCTAATGCATGACAAACTCTTCCCTGTGCCTTCTGGCTGTTCAGAGGTCCATTTCTGAATTCCATATATATTGGAACATTACAAACATCAGTAATGCACAATATGTCAAACTCTGAATTATGAAAAACAAACCCAGGTATGGCTGACAGGTGACTGACTCTGCAGGTCTAGCATATAATCTTACAATCCCCCATTTGAACTTTACTAATTTGATCAACTTCAGGAGGTTTAAGGGCTGAATTATTTTTACCCAGATGCAGACCTGAGACCTGCAGGTGATATATAAATCTCTGTTGTAGATGCATTATTCCACTCAGATATCCTACTGCAGAGTTGAATGTGCCGTCCCACTTGGAAAACATTCACAGGTACACAGGATGGGATTCAACCTTTCTACCCACAAACAGCCTCACTCACACAACTTCCACTTTCTTCTAACCTTCTAACTTTTCATTCCATTCATGAAGCCTTTTAAGTTATTTTTTGTATGTTTTTCCCCCACAAATCAGCCCGAACCTCCCCAAAATTCTCACAAACTTAACTGAATAGTTATGGCAATTAAAAGTCTTTCGGGCAGGTTTGGGCGAGAACAAAAATGCACAGGAATCCCCGATCATACAAAAATCTCTTTATGAGACTCGTGGGAGTTTGTGGATAACTTTGAGAAACTTCACCCAGGCTTAGCCAGAATTCATGTATTGAGTAGAAAAGAAAGGCTTTCTTGAGGATGGTATGTTCAGAATGTAAAAAAAAAGGGGATCAAGTTCCATTATTGGTATAACACAGGTAGACGCAAGTCTGTTTTCTGTGGTTGCTAGCATAAATTCACCATCAGTCTTGGAGGATTTCAGGTGTTTCAAGTTACTGCAGGGCTTCCTCTTGTCCAATCTTTGAGTCAGTGGCTTGTTCCATATTCAGACATACAGAGCAGAGGCTACACATTCAAAAGGACATTCCCCAGGGGGTCAGAGGAATAGTAACTCAATCACACAGTGGAATTCATTTTAGTATTTTCCATGGTGCCTGTCACAATCAAATTGGTAAAACCTCTTCACGGGCAAACCCCACAGTTTTGTATTCAGTTCTAAATCCAGTCACCATTCATTAACTCTTTTTAAGTCATTGCAGTTGCTGCTCTTGAACACAACTGTGTGCAGAGAGATGACAATATCTGGCCAAATTTGAATCCATGTGTTTTTTAAATAGGCAAATATGTGACTCTACACTTGATTTTGCATGGGGGTCACCATAGGTGCACCACCGGGGTACAGCAATGCTGCATCACATTTTATGAGTTAATGACGTCTACCAATCAGTGGAGCCCACTACAGCTAGCTATGTAAGGGCACTATTTTATGGGAAAACCAAATACATTATTTACCTTTATCATGGGAGGCTCAGGCTGCCTCGTGGATCATATATAGTGGGGCTCTGCAACCTTTGGCTCTCCAGATGCCTTGGATTACATCTCCCATCAGCCCTCGCCAGCATAGTCAATGGTCAGAGATCATGGGTGTTGTACTCCAAAGATGGAGATCTTCAGGTTGCAGAACCCCGAAATAAATTGTCTGCATATTTGTTGAGTCCGTAACTTCTGATTTGTTAGGGAAAAAGCCATACATAAAAAGTGAAAAATAGCAGAGTGCTCTGAGGGTCAACTACCTCAAAGCAGATGACAGCAATTCCTCAGTGCTAAGCAGTTGCACACAATACATATTCTTACAGCATACAAAGAATGACATACTTCTTTCTGAGTTCTACAAAATGCACAAAACCTGTCAAATGATGATGAGAGAATTGGCATGTTAACTTGGGAGCAGTGCAATGAACTGTGTTTAACAGCAATGGTAAAGCATGTGTTAGCCATCATTAGGAGGTCATACTCTTTTTTTGTCTAGAGCAAAGGTTTACACAAGAGACGCCAGATGAAGGACCAGCAACAGATATCTTCCTTCAGGAATCTAGCAGTAGGACTCCAACAGAAGCCATCAACGCTTCCTTTGAACTAAATAATCCTACTATCTAGAGAAATGTCCCCTGGAGAGCCTACTTAAGTGCAATTAGAGCTTGCTTAAGTCAGAGTCATGCCAGATGGAACTTGTAAGGATATAAATGGGTTTGTATTGCCATGCAACATGCAGCATGGGGGTGCAGCCATATGTAAGGATATGTGGGGTTTTATTGCCAACATGCAACATACAGCAGAGAAATGCAGCCAGGCCCAGTTTGAAACTGCAGGCATTACTTCAGTAACATCCAGTAACAGCCAGCAAGCAAGTTTTCAGAATACTTAGAAAAAAAAAGAAAAAAATAAGCATGGTGTGCTGTCAGTTAAAATAAGGAGGTGCACAATTTTATATTGGATGTTTCATGTAGGAAACTGCATTAGAATACATAACTGGTTAACCTTGCACTAACATTACTAAAGTACTAATTTCAACTTCTCTAACATTATAATGCAGTCTTCTGTACACAATGAAATACAGTACATTCTTTTGGTGCACTGTTTGAAATTTATTTTTTCCATGAGGAAGTGCACTCTAGTGTTTTCTTCAGCTTGTGGAGAACAGAAACAGTTGCTTTCAAAATGAAGTCTTCATTGTATTGAAAAACACAGGCTGGCACAGGGCACATTCTTTTTATTCTGATTGGTAGGTATTGTAGGTGGATAAGCCATGTCAATAGAGGGCTGAATCAGAGTTTTTTTTAAGGAATGAGGAGAAGGGAGTTGGCAGTTTGTGCTAGGACCAGGAGATGGATGGTGCCATATCTGTTGAACTCCAAGTGGATTGAGCACTGGCTACGAGCATAATCAGCAGCAGCTCCCCATAGATACGAGGGGGTTCGGCACTGAGCCTGGGTCTGCGAAGACAGCGAGGTTGTGCGGGGGCTTCAGATTTCACTGGCCTTGGTAAGATTGGTGCCAAGTGAGGAAAGAAATATATAGTATGATGTATGTGTGTTGCTAGAATTTATTGGCAGAGCAGGGAGGTTAGAAAAAATTGCATGTTTATTTTTCTCTCTATGTTCAAGGTGTGAAAACATAAATTCATGTTTGCAAAATACCTGATTGTTTCTGTTGTTCTTTTATCTTGCAGGTGATGCTGTAAATATCATGTGGTAAGATATTTTGGTGGTAAGATGTTTTGTGGTTTGTAATTGTCATGTAATACAAAGTACAGATAAAAAAATATGATTAAGATTTTGGTGTCATTCATGCATCTGTGAATCATTTGCATATGTGAAGCACAGAGGCAATGTTTATATCAGTGCAGTTGTGCATGTACCAATTTACCCCTGTAGTTAAAATTCCAAACAAGAGAAAGACATTAGTAAATATCTACAAGGTAGGAAGGTGAGTGTGTCAAAAATGTAATGAGTGATTCCTTCCTTGCATGCTAAATGGAAGGGGTGCCTAATCTGGCACATAGATTACTGGATATACATAAACCAGTAATACCAGCCACAAACTATAGGTGGCGGTCTGAATAAACTCGTTGGGTTCTCTGAAGTGTCCTAAGTCTGGGGCTCTCTACAGGTGACTAGATGACATTCTAATAGAAAGGAAAGGTTTGTTTATGATGGGGTTGTAGTAGAAAGAAATATATATGCTCACCACTATACCACAGGAATAAGATACTTTTTAAAATACCACAAAATAAGATACCACTAAAATCACCACCAATACAAGATAACAGTATATAATCACCAAAATAGACTAATACCAAACCCGCTTTAGATGTAAGGCCAGTTTGCCGCCAATTTACCACCAAGATTTTACAGTAAAAAGAATACTGACAAATCTGGAATTTACCCCAATAAGACACTGGGTGTAGCAGGTGTCTAACACTACCATATGTGATTAAAGGGAACTCATTTTGTGAGAACAGTGTGACACCGAAAGTGAATCTCAGAATGTCTCAAATGGAGGTCACATTCCCAGAGTTGGTGCAATATCTGGAGGCAAAATTATATGCACATGGAACATGGTCATCAAACAATGCCACAGAGTGGCATGACCATATCTATCGGGAAGTTCAGAAAGAACCATTGGACAACATTTTTGTGGAAGGTAGTATAATTCAGGTCTGTCTTCTGAGATTATTAAATGCTGCTGATAAACATGCAGAGAAAGATTGTCTGATACGGCTATGTATCAAAACATGGTTTATTTTAAATAGGTCCCTGCGAATGCAAGAAAATGATGCCAAGCTAATTAGCAGACTAAAAGTTGAATTAGATGGAGCTAGTGAACAGTAGAAAAAGTTAACAGCAGAACTGGAGGTATGTCAAAAGGAAATGCAGTCAAAGTGTAAAGAACTCGACATTCAATAGTCCCAAATGAAGAAACAATTTGAGGATAGTGAGCAAGAATTAAAACACTTGAAAGGATTGGTAGGTCACATTAGACAAGATAAAGACAAGGCTATTTTGGAAATGCAAATTTTACAAAAAGAACATTTCGAGAAAGAAGGTAAGCTTCAGAATGTTGAACAAGAGATAGCTAAAAAGTTTCAAGAAAGAGACAAACGAGACAAAGAGTATAATGAATGTCAAATGCAAATGAGCGATATGCAAAATGTGATTCATAAGATGGGTGATGAAAACAATTACTTGCATAAGGCGGCAGATCACTCCTTAAAAAGTGCAAGGATTTGGAACAGCAGATATGCACTTTCAGGTCCCAGGACAAAAGACAGGGCACCACATTCAATGGAATTTAGGTGAATTCAATTTCTACACAGGGAGATAGTGCCCCAGTGGCTATGCCAGTGTCTGAGCTTGGTTGCAGCGCCTTTGGGGGGTTTGACATACCCATTGGGAGTTACTACCAATCCCATACACCTGAGACAAGGGTTGAACCACAAAGTAATGCAATCCCAAATATAGCGCCATGTAGTCCTATCAAGATAATGAAATCAATCAATGCCCTGATTAAACCATTCAAAAAAGGAAGGAGGGGAGTGCTGTATAGAAGACCACTTAGAAGCGGTGGACAATATATTTAAAGCCCACCACATTCCTAAGGAACAATATAGACAATACTTTCACTTAACTCTGGATGCCCCCACAGTGAGCATCATCAGGGGATTAAATGAACAGCAGAACATGACATGGGCAGAATTTGAAAAAGAGAATAGATGTCATTTTTCTCCATTCCAGTCATTACAGGAGGCAACAAAAATTGCATACACTATTACAGCTGGGGCAAATACGTCCCCTTACCAATTTCTACAACACTTAAAAAGAGCTTTTTCTCGTTTTGATGTATCTTTTGACCCTAATTCCAATGAGTTTAAAACTGCCTATTTTTATGGTTTGCAGAAAGACATTATATAACAGTTAATCCGTGATTTTGATCATGAAAAGTCACTTGAATGGATCGTGCACCAAAGTACAAAACTATATGAAGTGCTCTACTGTCAGGGTAGAGAGAGTGATAAAATGAAAGATACAAGATCAAAATCTAAAGAATCCTCAGCAACGGTAATGGAGATCAGGTCAGCTAAAATGTCATTTGAGTCCGCTCAAAGTCCAGGCAAAAATAATGTGACACCCGAACAGAGGTGTACCCACAGAGGTTGCCGCCCTCTGTACCGATGTTTCAGTCACATGATCCTAGTAATAGCGAGAGTTAAATTAGCCCTAGGTATTTAGAAGACAGGCCCCAGGCAGGATATCGGCCTGACATGTCAGGCATGAACAATAATCAGAGACAAAACCAAAATCAAAGAAGTAATGGTCCATACCAGACATTGGGGACACAGAGCAGATTCAACCCCAACACCGTGATATATGGAAACCAGGACAGACCCCGGTATGTGGATCGATTTACTGAAAATGAGAATCAGCATAGGGGACAATACTCACAAAATGAGAGACAGGACATGAGGCAGAATATGAACTATGCTCCACGTCAATACAATCAATCATCGCCACCAGGGGATTACAACCAAAGAATAGGTACATCCCGCTCCCCGCCCCACATGAATCAAGAGTTCAGAAACAACTCAAATAGGAATTACTCTCCTGAGAGATACCAGAATAGATTTAACCAGGGGGAAAATATCCAATATCAGCATAGGCCGCAAAGAGAAGATTCTAGAGCGATGGAAAGATTCCATTGTCTTGAAGCCCAAGTACAAATGTTGGCTGAACAAATAGGAAAACTCTGTATGGCTCAACAACAGTCATCAAAGGAGGGTGCAGAAGGTCATAGAAGCGACCTGGTGGCTTCTGATAATAAGTGACTAAATATTCATGACACCTGCAATGATAAAAAGACAGATTTCCCTGATCTGGTTTTGCATAATGACTCTGAGTTGCTTAATTATTTAAAAAGAAAAATACCTGCAAATGAACATGAGGCAGGAATTGCAAATACATCTAAAAAAGAGGTTTGGTTTAACCTGGAGTTAAATAAAACATTGGAAATTTGCGCAAATGAAAAAGGAAAACAAGAAAAACATGAAATTCCAAAAGAACAAAGAGGCAGATTTAAGAAAGACAATTCATGCATGGATAAAATAATTGATATGGGAGTAAGTGTGGATGTTAAAATGCTCTCCCTAGACAGTTAAGATACTAATAAAATACAGGCAGGAAGAATAAGTACTAAAAAGGAGGGTACAGATCAATCACTTGAAGAGTTCTTTGAGCCACAGATTTTTGAGGATATTAAAAAGACTGGTATCATGCCAAATACCCACAAATGCCCAAAATTAGAAAATGACAACTTATCAGGTGATGTGTATATGCATATTCAGTTGGAGGATTGTAGTGTGAACTCTGAGGATCCCCGGATAGAAGGGAGAACAGTGGCCACACTCCAAATGACCTCTGAATATGGGGAGATGAGTAAGGTTTCTCAAATGGACATGGACAGAAAGGAGGGAAAGATGTCCTTTCATTTAATGATGTGCTTAGCCAAGAGTGAGGAGGGTCTGAGAAAGGTGAATCCTGAAATCAGTAAGAATTCACAATTTTTGTGTGTATTAGAAGAAGTTGAAGAAAGATATTATGCTCCCATTTTGTGGAATGATTGACACAGGCACACAGGCCACCATTATGTCCAAAGAATTGGTAAAAAGTATCTATGAAGGGAGGTCTCCACAGAATCAGATCAAAGTCATACAGAGTGAACGCCCAGTACATAACTTTAAGAGTGAGATGGTGCCTATCGAGGGTGTCACCGAGGTTGACATAAAGATAGGAAAACACAGAATCAAACAGGAAGTATTGATCACATCTATTTGCGAAATTCCATTCTTGATGGGAACAGATTGGCTGAAAAAATTGTCTCCTCACATTGATGGAGTAAATGGGGTTGCGTGGTCTTTAACCAAAAAACCATTAAGTCACAAAACAGAAGCTTAAATGAATGCCATACTGTTGCCAAATTGAATGATGCAGTGGAGGTGTACCTACAGAATAGCTGTGTGCCTAGTCTCACTGTTATTTTGATGTGTCAGGACAAAATGCAAAATGAAAGAGAAAAACAATCTGTGCAGATTTATTTGGACCCTAGGAAGAAATGCCAAACTGAAATAGATGAACACACATTGTGCCTCTATTTAAAAGAGAAGAAGTGCAAACAGAACTCAATCCCAAAGGCAGACACAGAAAAACACATTCTTGCTGAAATACATATGGAAGATGAGCAGCCATGGATTCATATTGGTATAAATGGCCATTCTAAAATGATAAAAGCCACGTTGGCGCTTGAACAGGAAGGGAGTTTTATTAATGAGAAACTACTGCAAAGAATAATGGAAAGGGAGGAAAGGGAGGAGATCCCGACATTTAGAATTAAAAACCAATACATCTCTGGTTTAGACAATCCAGATTTTGAAAATCAAATTGCAGGAAGGTGCATGCTAAAGATTAATATTGTACAATATTCGACAAAAAACCATCAAACACAATGTGTGGATAGTGAGTGGAACACAAAATGATTTTTATTTGGGCAATGATATCATGCACAAGATGTGCATGGTGTTAGATTTCCTTAACCAAAAAATATGGTCCTGGCTAGGCGGCCTGCGCCTGAATTTGAAGACAAAAGAAAGCTTATCATTGTGCACAATTAATGCCATATGCAATTGAACTACATGTGAAGAAGGATATTACTATCCCTGCATTCACCAAGCAGGTTGCTATAACATTAAAGTGCAAGAATGGACAGCAAATGAAGAATTCTGATGCATTTGTGTGCTTGAATGAGTCCATGAAACAGCAAGCCCTGGATTATGAATATATCCCATTGATAGAGGTTGGGGATGGGTCCGTCAAAATTATGGTGGACAATAAAGGATGTCAAGATATTCATTTAGAAGAGAATTCCTTACTAGGAATGGCCATACAAAAATCACATTATACTGCAGATTTCAATAACATGGTGATTAGAAATATCCCTGAGAGATATGTAAATGCACAGGGGGTATTGCCAGAGTACCTGGATTCTCAACCCAAAGGAATCTTCAAGATTCAATCTGTGTACCCGTATTATTCCAATGAGAGAGTGTGCTGTCACCAGGAGAATTGTATAGTATTTGACTTAAATGAAAATGAAACAGGAAATCAGCACAAAAAGTGCCAGCTTTGCAGAGAGATACAGCCATACAGTTGGAAGAAAGCACAGATGTTCCTCCACTGGAGGATTTCCCAGAAGTTTCAAAAATGGTAGAGGAGCAGATCCTATTAGCAGATGCCTGTGAGAGCGAAGAAGATAAGAATAAATTGGGAAAAATATTTATAGAATTTAAGGACTTTTTTGCCAAAGACGCATATGATTGCGGCCTAACTGATTTACATGTTGCCACGTTAGCAGTGGGGTGTGGTAGAAATCCATTATTTGTGCACCAATATCGATTGCCACTGGCATGCTTAGAATCATTGGCAGAGATAATTAAAAACTTGGAGTCTAGGGGAATTATAAAACCCATTCATAGTACCTCCAACACTCCTATTTTGGGTGTATTAAAGCCAAATGGTCAATGGCGTCTGTGTGCAGACCTAAGGGAATTAAATAAAAGAGTGCCAGTGTCTAGATGGCCGCTGCCATTCATTGATCTAGGCCTTGCTCAAGTGCATGGGTCAAAGTTATTTACCACATTAGATCTTATATATGGGTACTGGTGTGTGCCATTGGCAGAGGACATTCAATTTGCATTTTCATTTGATAAAACACAATACGCTTGTTCTAGAACACCCTTTGGGTATGTCAATAGTGGGAGTGAATTTGGCATATTTTTGAGAAAGGCTATGCCAGATGCACTGGAAAGAGGGACCATAGTTTATGTAGATGATATCCTGATAAAAAATGAAAACTTAAAAAATCATTTTGATGAAATTAGACATGTACTTGACCAATTGCAAAAGGCAGGTGCCAAAGTATATTTACAGAAAGCCCAAATGGTGCAAGAAAAAGGTGAATTTCCTAGGCCATGAAGTAACTGAACATGGGTTAAATCCACAAAAGAAAAAGGTGGAGGCCACCCAAAAATTGAAAGATCCTAGAAACATGAAAGGTTTAAAAAGCTTATTAGGAATGACGGGTTATAACAGGAAATGTATTGAAAATGATGCTGAAATCACTCAACCATTGACTAAACTATTGAAGTTGAATACGCCCTGGAAATGGGAAAAGGAGCAATCTGAGGCGGTTGCTAAATGGAAAGAATTCCTCATAAAGGCACCATGTTTGGCGTACCCAATAAAGAACAGCGATTTCTTTATAGAAATAGGATTCACTGAGCAGTGTATGTCAGAAGTGTTATCTCAAAAACATGATTTGAACCACACAACTATTGCTTATGCGAGTAAGGCATTTTCTCAGGTTGAAATTAAATTCCGTTAATGTGAAAAGGCTCTTCTGACCACTGTGTGGGCATTGCAACATTTTCGTTCCTTTGTCCAAGGGGAAAAGGTAGACATTGAGACAAATCATTAGCCATTGCAATTTTTACAGAATAAAAGGATTAGATCAGGCAATCTAGCACAGTCCAGAATTACTTCATGCACATTGGCATTGCAGGGCTTTCCTGTGGAAGTAAGATATGGCCAACATAAAAAGAGCCCAATTGCTCAAGGGTTAGCAGATTTACATGACTGTGCAGATGAATGTGTATCACGCGAAGTAGAAGTGGAGTCCAGTTTGCAGGAGTTTGAACAATCACCACACAGAGCTTTTGATGAAAATGCTTGCAAGAATTTACCAACTGTATATGTTGATGGATGTGCTTTTCACATTGAACATGACAGCAATAAACAGTTGCTATCAGGGATAGGAAATGTCTGGTTGAGATGTGAGGACATTCCTAGTATAGGAATGAGAAATTGGGGCTAGGAGTAGCCAAATAGCAGAGTTGTCAGCCATTTATAAAGCAATCACTACTGAAGTTGAGATCAAATTCAGTGAAATTGTCCTAGTGACTGACTCTGATTTTGCACAAAATAGTTTTGTAGAATATCTGCCTGGCTGGAAAGCAAGAGGCATGCTCACTCACATATAACAAAAAGCCTCTCAAACATGAGAAAATTATACAAGCTATAGACAAATTAGTGTCAGAGAATGATTTAACAGTATACTGGAGGCGAATTCGTGGACATTTGAAAACACCAGGAGAGGATAAGGAGGGAAATGAAAAAGCAGATGAATTAGCCAAGATTGGGACTGTTATGGGAGAGTTGTTGCCCATTGAACAATTACTTGGTGAAATACAAATAGATGCAGTTACATGCTCTAAAGCTCCAAAAGAAGTTGAACAACCCGTAGTGCAATGGAATTATGATACACCAGATCAGGATCTGATTAGGGTGCAAAAAGATGATCCAATATTGGGAATCTATTATAATTATTTGATGGACCCCGAACAAAATCCTTTAAATGAAAATGACTGTACAGGAAAAGAAGAGTTGAGAGTGTTATCAAAGAATAAAAAACAGGTTAGATTACACGATGGACTGATGACCAGGGAATCCATAACAGGACAGTTACAGTGGGTGGTACCTCTTTCATTCCGAGGGCTAATGTTACACCATGCACATGATGCAATAACTGCAGGACACAGAGGTTCACAAAAGACCTTAGAGATACTGAAAGATTATGCTATCTGGTCACACATGTCCCAAGATGTGGAATTATATACCAGGGGGTGTCTGGTGTGTGCACAATTCAAACCTGATTCACCAATGCATAGAGCTCCATTGATGAAAAGAGGTTTAACTCTTCCATGGTCAGATTTGAAAATTGACTATGTAGGGCCTGTAAAGAGGTTGAGTAGGGGACACTGTTATCTTTTTTTTTTTATAACTCTGTTTATTAAGTTTTAAACAAAACAATCGTAAAATCAAACATGAAACATGAATCATAGGCATATAACAGATGCAGGCAATACGGCAGTATCAAAAGCGGACCGTGAGACAGTTGTGAACCAAGGCATGTAACCAATGTTAATAGTGGCACTGATCGATTTCCACTAGCGGATTTCAATGAGCATCCAGCCATTTGCCCCATATCTTTTCGAATTTGCGGGGGCAGCCCCGCACGTTTTAGATCTGGCGTTCTGAGGCTGCGCATCTGTCCAATTCGTTACTCCAGCGGTCCAGGCTCAGTGGATTGGCAGAGCCCCATTTAGTGGCAATAAGCCTTTTGCCTGCCCCCCAACGCAAGTGTCAGAAACATTTTCCCATATTTAGACAGTTCTACTTCCCCCCAGATGCCTAAGAGTACCATTTTGGGGTCTCTAGTGATTGGCGTTGCCATGGCAGTAGAGATCATGTCAATACAGTTCCCCCAGAAGGACTGTACCACCCGGCAGCTCCATATCATATGGTAAAACGTAGCAGGTTCAGTGCTGCACCTAATGCATGTCTCGTCCTCTACCCCCCCATATGGCCATTGCGGTACGTGAATGATATGAGCGATGGAGGATTCTCAATTGTATTAGTCTCAGTTTTGATTCTATACCGATTTCTCTAGGGGACATTAACGCCTCTACCCAATCTTCTAGTTCCAGTTGGCCTACATCTCTTTCCCACTTTGCTTTGAGCCCATCTAGCTGGGTGGCCCCGAAGGAGTTAAGGGTCTGGTAAAGAGTGGAGGTAACTTTAGAAGGGATGCGTTGTGGGAGGATATTGGTCTCGATGGAAGAGCAGGGGGGTATGTTTGTCGTATCAGGGAATTGGGTGCGAATGGCGTGAGCAAGCTGCGCATGTCGAAACTGGTCCATGGGTGCCAGGTCAAATTGCTCCTGCATGGTCCCAAAGTCCAGGAGGTGGCCCCCTTGTATCACATGTGCTAGCGTGTGTATTCCTTTTGTGAGCCAGTGACCAAAAGATCCCATTTTCACTATTTCCGGGAGGAGCGCGTTGTGCCATATGGGTTGGGAGAGTGTCGGTTTTCCCTTTCAGCTGACTAGCTTGTGTGCATCTCGCCAGGCCCGACGGATATGGTGGATCATTTTGGGCAGTGTCGGGAGTTGGTTGTGGGTGTCGTACAGGGTCTGCAGCGGGGTTAACGGGGTCATGATCTCTAGTTCAATACGAATGTGTGGTAGTGTGGGGTCTGCCTGCATTCAGTCATTTACTACCCCAATCTGTGTCGCAAGGTAATAGGTGCGTATGCAGGGTAAACCGATGCCTCCCTCCCATACTGATCTCTGGAGCGTATCGAGAGCAATTCTGGATTGTTTCCCACCCCATAGCAGCATGAAGAGGTTTCTGTCAATAATTGCAAAGGTTTCTCGGGGGATAGTAAATGGTGCATTTTGGAGAACGTACAGCATTCTGGGGAGGGTCATCATCTTGAATAAAGCGTCTCTACCAATTAGCCATAGGGGGAGTGATTGCCAGTGGGAGGTATCTGTGTTGAATCGCTCAATTACTGGTTGTAGGTTAAGTTCAGAGGAACCCTTCAAGTGTCGGGTCTAGCCGTATGCCCAGGTATTTGAATTCTTTAATAGAGACATGGAATGGGCAGGTCTCTGGAATCGCAGACTCACCACCCTGGATCGGGAAGTAAATGGTTTTGGCTTCATTCACCTTCAGGCCCGCAAACCGCTGATACTCTCTAAGGATGAGGGAGACAGCTGGGCATGAGGTGCTCGGGTTACTGAGGTATATGAGGAGGTCATCCACATAGAGTGATAGGTGGTCCTCTCCTCCTCCCGGCCATGCAAAACCGGTCCAGTTGGTGTTGGCTCTGAGTTCAATTGAGAGTGGTTCTATCGCCAGGAGGAAAAGAAGTGGGGACAATGGGCATCCCTGCCTTGTACCTCGACCCAAGGGAAATGATTTAGAGGACCTGCCGTTCACCCTCACTGTGGCCTCCTAGAGTGCATAGAGGAGTTTGACCTATGATATAAATGTTTGCCCTAGGTTCATCCGGGCCATGATCGCCCACAATGCATCCCACCCTACAGAGTTGAATGCTTTTTCAAAGTCCACCGCCAGGAGGGCTAGTGGGGCTGGTATTTCTTTAGCTCTGCTCAACACCAGTTGGATTCTGCGTAGGTTCATGCAAGTGGATTTGTGGGGCATAAATCCACATTGGTCTGGGTGGACGAGAGTCTCTATTACCTGCAATAATCTGTTAGCGAGTGTTTTGGCGAGGACCTTGGCTTCGCCTTTAATCAGGGATATGGGGCGATAGGAGGTACATTCTTCGGGGGTTTCCCAGGTTTATGTATGACTATTACGCATGCCTTCCTTAGATCCAGGGGGAGAGCTCCCAGGTCTTTGCTGCGTAGGAACATACGGTGCATATGGGTAGATAGTGTACCACCGAGGCATTTCCATGTCTCTGTGGGGAACCCATTGGGGCCCGGGGCTTTCCCAGGTTGGAGATGTGCAAGCTCTCGGTGGGTGGGGTTCCTGTAGTAGGCGGCGAATGCTTCAACAATATCAGTGTCTTCGGTCAACAATGTTCCATCTGGAGATTTAACGGCCTGTACATGTCCCCTGCTATGTTCGCGTCTCTCCAACCAGGCCAGAGTCTTATTTGCTTTGTCGCCTCGTTCATAAATTTGGCTCCGGACTAGTTGATGGGCAGTTTGTGCGTTATCTAGAGACAGGTTGCTGAGGGTATCCTGTGCCGTGAGCAGAGCCTCCTTTGCTTCTTTGTTGTTGCGTTCTAGGACTCGTCGTTCGCACTCCGAGACTCCTGCTTCTGCTTCTTTAATCCTCAGAACTTGGTGTTGTTGGTGGGCGGAAACTGCCGAAATAGTTTCCCCCGGAGGACGGTCTTGTACGCCTCCCAGATCGAGAAAGGACAGTCCACCGAGCCCTTGTTGATCACGAAATATTCCGCTGTCTTTTTTTCCAGCTCCTCCGCAATTTCAGGGAGATAGAGGTGGTATGTGTTTAGGCGCCAGTTCAAATCTGGACATCGGTTGGGATTCTTCATAGTTAGAAGGAGTGGAGAGTGGTCCGAAATTCCCCTTGCGAGGAATTCAGCATCAAGGAGTCTATGATTTATGCTGCGGGGGATGAAGGCGTAATCAATCCTGGAGAACGACTTGTGGACCCCAGAGAAGAAAGAAAAGCCAGCCTCTTCATTATGAAGTGAGCGCCATGTATCCACCAGCCCCAGGGCTTCAGCGAACACGGCAAGTGACGTGGAGGCGGGTCGGCTTCCAGCTCTCCTATGAGACCTATCGACTGTAGTATCCATCACCTCGTTGAAGTCCCCACCAATCACCCATATATCGGCCTCTTCTTCCAGGAGTAAGCTCTGCAGCTCAGCGAGCAGTTCTTTCGTAAGCGTGGGGGGGCATAGATTCCTGCGAGGCCCCATTTCTCACCCCAGATGTCGGCTAATACCATTACGTACCGCCCCCGGGGGTCAGTTTTGACCTTCCTGACCAGCAGGGGGACACGCTTATGGACGAGTATCATCGTGCCCCTGGCACCCTTTGTGAATCCGGCATGGTAGGTGTGCGAGTAGTTGGATCTCCTGAAAAAGTTGGTGCTCGTGCCTATCAAATGTGTTTCATTTAAGAGAGCGATGTCCGGCGAGTATCGGTTAAGGTACTGGAGCACCAGTCTTCGCTTTATGCTGGAGCCGAGGCTGTTGACGTTCCAGGACAGTATGGTTACTTTGTTGGAGTTCATTCTACCTGCAAGTATTTCTTGTTGGGGCATCTGGGACGATAAGTGACGGCTGAGTATTTTCCAGAGATGTGTAGTGACGTTGTTCCCTGGGGAGATGTCCGGGGGTCGTCTCATAGTATTGTGTGTGCAAACAGGATGATAGGTGCGTCAACAGTCTTGCCCATAGACGGTGCTTGGTTTCCTTGCCAGCATTTGTCAGTGTCGCGTCTTCTTGTCCAGTACTTCTGTGTTGCGGTCGATGCCTGAGTGGTTCGGGTGTCTTTGGCCCCGCTCGTAGCCCTTGTTTGGTTCTTCTGCCAGCATATGTCGATGTCTTGCCTTCTCATCCTGTGAATCTGTTTAATTATATCCTTAAACTCCCCAAACCCTGTACTTCTCCCCCAACTGGGAGCACCTGTCGCTCAACCATTGCACTTATAACTTAGAAAACTTCCTCGGGATGACCCGAACTAGGGTAGTAACTTCTGCGGGGTCACCTGGACTGCGCATGAGACTGCGGTGCCAGGACGGCGGCGGCCGCAGGAGTGTAGTTCCCGTGTTGTCACATAGCGAGTTCGATTCTGTGATGCCCAGGCCTCATCCGTTCTCTGTGGTATTTATGGTGGGGCGCTGTGGCGATCCGGTTTCCGGGTCCTCCTGAGTGAGCGGTGGCGAGCATTGCCCGGGCCCGGGTTTCGTGTGGACGGTCCGGAGGGCGAGCGTCGGGCCGCAGGCCCATTGAGGACCTGTGTTTAGAGCCATTCCGATGCTTCTTTGGGGTTGTGGAATAGGTGGGTTGTGCCCTTGTGGTGGACCTTGAGCATCGCCGGGAAGAAGAGAGCGTATTTGATTGACAAGGATTGAAGTTTCTTCTTGCGAGAGTCAAACGATTGGCAGGCCTTTTGGACCTCTTTGGTATAGTCCGGGTAGAACCCCACTCTGTAGCCGTTGTATGTGATTGGGCCGGAGGCCCGTGCCATCTGCAGGACAGCATCCCGGTCCCGATAGTTGAGGAGGCGTGCAATTATTGTTCTGGGCGGGGCTCCTGGGGTGGGTCGCCCGGTGGGAGCCCTATGTGCTCTCTTGATAGAGAAGAATTTCGACAGTTTTTTGGGGGCAAAGATATGAGTCAGCCAGTCTTCTAGGAAAAGTTCGACACTTGGACCTTCTTCTTTCTCCGGGATCCCAAGGATCCTAAGGTTATTGCGACATGCCCTGCCCTCGCTGTCTTCGGCGCGGTATTCAAGTTGGGTGACTTTCTGGGCAATTATGGCAAGTTGTTGTTCCAACTGGCGAACGTTATCTTCTGTGTCCAACACTCTTTGTTCTGCTTCTCCGACCCTGGACGATAAGTTGCGGAGTTCTTGACGTAGGAGAGATACTTCCGTGGAGACTCTGCCTATTTTGAGTTCCAACGATGTTCTCGAGTCCCCAATTGCCTTCATTAAGTTGTTCAGGGAGAGTTGGGGGTCCTGAGTCTCTTCTCTGGTTCCCACTTCTGCCAGGTTTTGCATCTCCTGGCGAGAGGGGGCCTCCACTGTGCAGAGGTCCATTTTGCTCTGCAGGGTTTGCCCCTTGGCCTTGTCCTTGCCCATGGCGGGGTCAGTAATTTGTGTGAGGCTTAAGGCCCGGGTGCATCGTGTTGATGCCCCTCAGGGGGTTGTCGTGGGGACCAAGTTGGGGTGGACTTATTGGGCATCAATCTTTCGTAGTGACGTGCAGAGGGCCGTAGCTCCCGACGCTGGTCACTGACCCCTCGCTGCGTGCACCACCGTATGAGTGGTATCTCCCCTGAGACCGTTGATTGCAGGGTGGCAATGCAGTCCCCTAGCGTTAATGGTTCCACGGATCCTTGGTCTGGGATGATCCAGTAGAGTTTGGGGGGGTACCACCCTGCGAGGTCTCAGCAGGAGTTATCCCCCCTTGTGGGGTTGTGTGTCCAGTGATTTATGTTTGTGGGTCTATGGGCCCTGCATCAAGGGTCTTCGTCCCCCCAATGGCCGCGTCCCAAAGATGCTGCCTTGTGGCCAGTCCTCTGGACCTTTGAACAGTGTCTTAGTGTGGGGTTGAGGTTGCTGGTGTTGTCACCGGTGCAGGGTGCTTATACTGGTGGGGGAGGAGAGCGTCCTCGGTCCCCGTCGTTCTGTTCTGTTCCGCCCCCCCCGCCGGGGTGGATCTTGCGCTATATTGTGGGAGAGGGCGTGCCGCCTCCTTTGTGCGGGTTGCAGTCCCGCCGTTTCGCAGGTTTGGGGGGGAAGGTTGCACGTACCGTGTTGGTGTCGTTGGGGGAGCACGGCGCTGCGTTGCCTGTGTCTGTGTCGCGACTCAACCCAGGTGCTGCAGTCTCGCTGATGGGGGGAGGGCAGAGGGTGGAGGGTTTCCAGCTCAGTGCCTCATCCCAGTTTGTGTTGCCTGGTCTGGCCGCATAGGGTGTCTGGTTGCCCAGCGCGTTGCAGATGTCTGGTCGTCACGGTTCCTCCCTAGGGGATGGGGTCACAGCAGCTCCAAGCGTAGGCCGTCAGCGGCAGCCGTGCCGCGATTCGGGTGCTCGTCAGCAGGGAGTGAGGGGCTCCGTGCGGTAGCCTGCAGGTTGACACTGTTATCTTTTGACAGTGGTTTGTTTGATGTCGAAATGTGTAGAATGTATTCCTGCACCAGGTTGTAGTATGCAAACAGCAGCTACATTGTTGGTAAATCATATATTTTCAAGATTTGGATTACCACAGAGATAGAGTCAGACAGAGGAAGTAATTTCACGAGCACCTTAATGAGCAAGGTGTGGAAGATATTAAGGGTAAAAAGGAAACTGCATATTGCATATCGGCCCGCCTCTTCTGGAAATGTTGAACATTGCAACAGGTCTGTTGTGGAGATGTTAAAGAAGTTTGTAGCAGAGGCAGGTTCTAGTTGGGATTTACGATTACCTCTGGTATTGATGGCCATTAGATCGACTCCTGCTAAAGCAACAGGTATCAGTGCTCATGAGGTGTTAACAGGAAGAAAAATGGTACTGCCACAACATTTATTATACAGAACACATGAGCAGACACTTGTGAGTGCATCTACAGTTCACGAATATGTGGAAGAACTGAGGAAGCATTTCCAACATGCATTTGCACTTCTACAGTGAAATTTGAAAAGAGCTGCTGATCGTGCAAAGTCATATTATGATAAAAAGACATTTGTGAAAGAGTATAATGTAGGTGATCGGGTATATAAGTTTAATTTTGGAAAAGGTAAACATAAACTTGGTTACCACATATCCCAGAGATCTCATAGGAGCTTCTCTCCACTCAACCCTCGCCACCTAGCCTCCTTCCCCCTACACACTAGAACAGCAGACACACCTCGACCGCAACATGCGCACCTCTGATGCTCGGAACCTCGTCCTAGTCTTAGCTTACGTCCTTATAGCCAACATTACTGCCTACATACTGGCCGCACTTCATCCCGGAAGCCACTCAATAGCACAAAGATTCCCCTCCACCCCTACTCCCTCCGAAATGATGGTCAACCAACTCAGGCAGCATAGACTCAGAATGCACACGCACCCTGTAGACTACATCACCACACCTATTAAGGTAACCCTTAGGAACTCACGCTTAGGATCACGTATTTTACGTACCCCAGCTAAGACATGCCACCTGCCCCTTGCCACTGCCCACAGGCACCCGACTGAGGTTCAGACCTCATCACCCCCAGACACCACAACACAATAAAAACTAGACTTCCTAACACAAAAAAACCACTCCCACTTCTGACGTCAGGCCATCGCAAACAAATAAACCCCAACATCTCAAATGTGCACTCTTAAATGTACGGTCACTCAACGCTCATGCTTTAGAAGTTAACAACCTTATTACAGTGGAAGACCTAGATATCTTAGCCATAACTGAAACCTGGCTACATACAGCTTCTGGTCCAGCCATTAACTTAGCCATTCCACCAGGTTACTCGATCCTGAGACAGGACAGACCAGCCAAAACGGGTGGTGGGGTCGCACTTATCTTCAAAGACATCCTAGCCATCAGACAGACTCCTACCACTGGGGAAGACTTGTTCGACATCCTCTCAGCAAAAATAGCACTCTCCCCGAGAGATACCATTAACATTCATGTTATCTACAGGCCTCCTGGCCCAATCAACAATTTCACAGCAGCAATCAATCAATCACCTCATTGGAAACAACCTAAAAAAAATGACCAAAACTTTGCTCCTAGGAGACCTAAATCTAGGACTTAATGATAAACTTGACAAAGGAGCAGCCATCCTTGCTAGAAAGCTCACAGACCTAGGATTCACTCAGATAGTGACAGAACCAAAACACAACAGAGGCCGTATCTTAAATTGGATAGTAGACCATAACTGTGGCTCCATCCTTAACTCCAATACTGCCCTCCCTTGGTCAGACCACAATTGCCTACAATTCCGCCTCCCCACCACCTCCTACTCCAAACCTCTAACACATGCACCAGCTAAGCTAGCCAGAAGTGCCAAAAAACTTACAGCTGACAAAATACGCCCCTTTCTCAACACTCCCTGCTTGGCACATCCTTTCTCAACCGACCCTAATACTCTAGCAGCAATCTTCAATGACACCCTTACACACGCCATTAACACTGTTCCCCGCTTGAAAACAAAAAAAGAGAAAAAATCACTTCACTCCAACTCATGGTTCTCAGATGAGCTATCAGACCTACGTCATAGCATGCGCTTAGCACTCAAAGCTTGGCAGGCCAATGCCGATGACGTCACCAAAGCTAACTTTCTGAGTATCTCTAAGAGGTACAAAAACGCTGTATTCAAGGCTAAATCAGAAACTTACAACAAACGCATCTCAGATGCTAATTCCCACTCAAAAGAGCTATTCACCATTTTCAAAGAGTTTACTGTACCTCCAATCTGCACTGACGAGATCGTCAAGGATGAAGCCTGGTGCAATAGCATCCAAACGGCCATGCTAAAGAAAATAGATCTACTCCAATCCAAAATAACAGAACATTTCAAGGCCCTTCACCCCCAGCAAGCCACTCACACCAGTTCCTCCGAAGATAAGCATCCCCCCAAATTTCACTTCTCGCAGGTCACTGAATCCGAGGTTCTGCGCATCCTCAAACAGCTCAAACCGTCTCAATGCAAAGGCGATATATGCCCCCCTAGCGTCATCAAAGAATGCGCAGCACCACTCACGCCAATCATCGCAGCATTTATTAACGCCTCATTCAAGATGGGCGAAGTCCCAAACAGCCTTAAGGAGGCATGGGTGCGGCCGCTACTCAAGAAACCTTCCCTTGACCCAGCCCAACCGAACAACTACCGGCCCATCACAATGGTTCCGTTTCTCCTTAAAATTTTAGACAAAGCGGCACACATACAGATACAGTCCTACCTGGAAAAAAATTCTGTCCTAGGAAAAAGGCAGTCGGGATTTCGAAAAGGTCATGGCACCGAAAAGGCCCTGCTTGACTTAAAAAACCAAATGACCCAAATCTTGGACAAAGGCAAGCCAGCGCTCCTGCTCCTCCTCGACCTCTCTGCTGCGTTCGATTTGGTCGATCATGCCATCCTCACTAACCACCTCACCCAGGCAGCACATTTCTCCAAACAGGCCACCAAATGGATCACATCATTCCTCGAAGGAAGAATGATGAAAGTTTTCTCCAACACTGCAAGCGCAGAGCCCACCACCATTAGGAATGGGGTCCCGCAGGGCTCATGCACAGCTCCCACCCTCTATAATCTCTTTACCAAACCCCTCTTTGATAAACTGGACGCACTTGGGATCACGTACACCAACTACGCGGACGATACCCAAGTCCTCCTCCCGCTCACAGGAATCTACCATCAGGACTCTGCCACCCTCCAAAGTATATATGCAACCATCCAAGCATGGATGGCCACGAATGGTCTATGTCTCAATGGAGACAAGACTGAAATTCTCATCCTTGGTCAAAAATCCACACTCACTAATCTCAATTCACTATGTACCAATTTCTGCATTGACAGCTGCACTATTCCAGTTTTACCGTCTGTCAAAACACTGGGAGTTCACATAGACGCCTCCCTCTCCATGGACAAGCATGTCAAGGCTATCGTATCGGCCTCAGCCCTGAGTGCAAAGCATATCAATGCCATCAAACAATTCCTAACCAAAGATAACTGCCTCTCGATCGCCAGAGCCACCATTGGAGCTAAACTAGATTATTGTAATGCGCTGCTGGCCGGCACCTCCAACGCCAACCTGACCAAACTCCAAACCACCCAGAACAATGCACTAAGAGCAGCACTCAACATACCCAAGAGAGACCACATTTCTCAAGCCAGAAGGGAAGCACACTGGTTACCCGTCAAAGGGCGTAATACATTCAGAATTCTTACCCCAGCCCATAAATGCATCAATCTGTCAGCCCCCTCATATCTATCTGACACTATAACAAGAACCACATCCACTAGACCCATTAGGCAGTGTCACACCAACCAGCTGAGAGTCCTGCGCATCAAAAAGGCCAGAGCTGGAGGAATAAGCTTCCCCTTCATTGCCTCTTAGCTATGGAATGCTCTACACAGCTCACACAGAGCAGAAACCTCACTCTCAGTTTTCCGAAAAAAACTCAAAACTACACTGTTCAACTAACTCCTCCTCCACCGTTCTCCTTCCTCTCTATATCTGCTATTTCTACTATCGTAACTAAGTAATGACTTCCTTGTATTTTGTAATAAGTCATTGTCAAATTTTGTAACGAGCGCCACGATGCCCAATGGGCTGCCTGTGCGCTTAATCAAATGTGAATTAATAAATAAATAATAAAAAATAAAAACTCTAAATTTCTTGCGGCTTGGCCAGGTCCCTTTGAGATAGTAGATAAAGTATCCCCGGTAGTTTATAATATATTAAAGACAAAGGGTGAAATGGTGACAGAACAATTTTTTCATGTTAACCAAATTAAGCCCTGTCACCCTAAACACGAAGTCAGGAGACTTGAGCAGGTAGAGACAGGTTAAGTGCCCTGTTTACATGGGAAAGAAAGATGTAGTAACTATTTCATAATGTCTCACGCCATACAAAAACTGGAGATAATGTTTAGTGTGGAGATAAATGCAAATGAAAGTACCACATTTGGGAAAAGTGCAATAATATATATTGGTAGAAGGTGCTGAATCAGATTAACTTACTATGATACAATGTGCTGAAATGTTCTGATTAAAAAGTGTTTTGATGTATAACAATGTGAAATATATATATTATTGTTTTCTATCTAACATGTGTTTAGTTGCAGATATTCGTAAGAGTGGATCATAATGTTTTGGACCACATTTTGTTTTTGGCAAAGTGGTAGAAAGGGTGAAATTGGTATTGTGCTGTGTACTTAATCTGTTTTTTTTTTCTATTTGATTTAGATAGAAATAACTAAAATATTGGCTGGGGTCAGAGATCGCAGGACGGGAGGATGCGAGAGATGATGGATTCCTGGAGTCCACGGGATGAAGCCCAAGTAAAGCCTCCGGACCGAAGTATGGAGGTGAAGACAAGGAGACTGGGATGCCTAAAGAGGTGATTTCTGTGGAAAAACACCCAAGAGAGCCAGGATGAAAGAATTCCACCGAACAAACCATATGATGAAAATTTGGTGATGAGGACATCTCAGAAGTGCGGTCATGAATATGGTGAATGCCATCAATGGAACAGTAATGAGTTGAACTTAATTCTGCAGCATTGTGGGTGGAGCATAGTATCATCCTATGTGACTGAAAGTGAGGGTGATGGAGACTCACAAATGTGTTATTTTATTTAATTGTTTTGGTTAGTTATGTTAGTTATTTGTTTTATTTATTGATTGTATTTTATTATTTTGTTGTCATATATGAAATGTTGATTTTGCACTTATATAAAGACTATGATTGAAAAGACATTCAAAAACACGTGGACACTTCGGTTGGAAAGAAAAGTGTACAATATTTTGTTATACATGCACATTTATGCACAGTCTTCATTGTATTGAAAAACGAAGGCTGGCACATGGCACATTCTTCTTATTCTGATTGGTAGGTATTGTAGGTGGTTAAGCCATGTCAATAGAGGGCTGAATCAGAGTTTTTTTAAGGAATGAGAAGAGAGTTGGCAGTTTGTGCTGCGACCAAGAGACGGATGGTGCCATAGCTGTTGAACTCCAAGTGGGTTGAGCGCTGGTTACGAGCATGATCAATAATCAGCAGCAGCTCCCCACACATACAAGGGGGATTGGCACTGAGCCTGGGTCTGCGAAGACAGCGAGGTCGTGCAGGGACTTCAGATTTCACTGGCCTTGGTAAGATTGATGCCAAGTGAGGAAAAAAAAATATAGTATGATGTACGTGTGTTGCTAGAATTTATTGGCAGTGCAGGGAGGTTAGAAAAAATTGCATGTTTATTTTTCTCTCTATGTTCAAGGTGTTGGAACATAAATTTGTGTTTGTGTTTGCAAAATACCTGCTTGTTTCTTTTGTTCTTTTATCTTGCAGGTGATGCCGTAAATATCATGTGGTAAGATGTTTTGGTGGTAAGATGTTTTGCGGTTTGTAATTGTCATGTAATACAAAGTACAGATACAAAATAATGATTGAGACTTTGGTGTCATTCATGCATCTGTGAATCATTTGCATATGTGAAGCACAGAGGTGCTGCAGTAGTGCATTTACCAATTTACCACTGTAGTTAAAATAGCAAACAAGAGAAAGTCAGTAGTAAATACCTATAAGGTAGGAAGGTGTGTGTGTGTGAAATGTAATGAGTGATTCCTTCCTTGCATGCTGAAGGGAAGGGGTGCCTAATCTGGCACTTAGATTACTGGATGTACATAAACCAGTAATACCAGCCACAAACTATAGGTGGCGGTCTGAATAAACTGACTGGGTTCTCTCACGTGTCCTAAGTCTGGGGCTCTCTACAGGCAACTAGAAGACATTCTAATAGAAAGGAAAGGTTTGTTTATGGTGGGGTTGTATAAAAAAAAATATGCTCACCACTATACCACAGGAATAAGATATTTTTTAAAATACCTCAAAATAAGATACCCCTAAAATTTCCACCAATACAAACTAACAATATATAATCACCAAAATAGACTAATACCAAACCCACTCTAAGTGTAAGGCCAGTTTACCATCAATTTACCACCAAGATTTTACAGTAAGAAAAATACCACCAAATCCCAAATTTACCCCAATAAGACAAAGGGCCTCATTACGAGTCATGCCGGTAAGTACTGGTACTTTCTGGCATGGCGGAAAGTACGACACCGTGCTGTTTTAAGAGCGAAAATTTCGGCCATTTCCGAGTTCTCGGACAAGCGCTTTCCGCCATGCCGGAAAAGGACCGAGCGGCCTGCCGCAAAACCCCCCGAAAAACCCCTACTGGCATGCAGTGACATGTAAAGTACAACACCGCCCTGTAAGCAGTAGCATCAGTGCATAACGGTGACCGTAATTTACGGAGACCGTAAATTACGGTCACTGAAAAAACAGGAACCGTAAATTACGACATTGCACAGGAACGGGAAGGAGAGAGGCGGCCATCTTTAAAAACACAATCCATTGCCATCCGCAGCCGCCAGCACCCTTGTGAGGAAACTAAAGTTGGAAACGGGACAAGGCACCGCTCAACATGCCAAAAGCACCAAAAAGGGCGGCGGATCGCATTCGCAAGCAGAGATTCTGCCCAGATGAACTCCAGGCCATGGTCGACTTCCTGGCAGAGCATGCCGATGTCGTCTTCAGCAGCGACATGCGGAGGGAGTCGACCCTCCGCAAGAAGAACATTTGGGCAGAACTGGCACAGAGGGTGAACGCTGTTGGCAACACCCCCCGCACTCCCAGGGACTGCCGCAAGCGGTGGGACGACCTGCGGGTGCGGGTTCGGGGCCTCCTCTCCAGCAACCGCAGCCAGGCCCTGCAGACGGGAGGTGGCCCAAGTACCGCAGTCCAACTTGAGCCATTGGAGGAGACCTGTGCGGAGCTCATTGGCACTGAATCCATTGAGGGCGTGGGGACCATGGAGTGTGGGGGAACGACTTCTGCAGAAGGAGGTGAGTGTCGACAGTGTACACTGGTGATGTCCATTGCATGATGTAAACTGACCCAGGGGCCATCGAAGGCATCCTCTCGTGTTGCCCTCCCCCCATCCAACGCACCCCCCATCCAACAAATGCTGAGGCAAGTGCCCCCTAACGATGGCCCAAGTGCGAGTACATAACGCACATCAACCATAGTGCATTGACTTGCACAGCCCATCATTCACACTGTCCAGCGTGGTAGGCATTGTACTAGTCAAAATGTACATGACCAGGGCACAATGAGTCACTCCCAAACATGTGTATATGTCATTACCATGCACATGTACCACTGCCATAGCTACCCCCCAAACAGAACAAAACGTAAATGACTGAAATGTCCATGCAGCCATGTATGCAAATAGGACATTGCACATACACTAATGTTGTCCCTCTCTTCTACCCCCACAGGCACTGACCATGACAGCACAGAGCCCCAAGCAATCCGGCCAAGCACCTCCACGGGTACTGGCAGGGTCAGGCCGAAGTCAGCAACAAAAAAAAACACCCCCCAACCCACGGAAAGGCCACTTGAAGCTGGCAGACCAGCCTGCCATACAGCATCGGCGGAAGCAACTCACAGTCGAGCGTCGAGGGGAGGCTGCTGCTACCGCGCCGGATGAGTGGGAGCCCAGCACGGCACCCATCCGGGGGCCCATGTCGGAGGACGGCCAAGACACAATGCACAGCCCGGAGCCATGCTCCGTAACCCTGGCGTCATGCAGTGACTCCGGGGATGCACCATCACCTGTGCACAGTATGGAACACAACCTGCAGGGGTATGATGCCGATCCCCCAGTCCACCCATACCACCCCCTGCAGAGCATGCTGGTGCAAGTGGATCTTTAGATGGTGTCCCTTCTTTTGACCAGCAGCAAGTGCACCAGTTGACTGATCTTATACAGAACTACATTGAGGACAATCGCCAGGCCAGGGCAGAATTGCATGTAGAACTTAATCAAATGCGGCAGTCCCTCACCGACTGCACCACCAGATTGTGTGACTCTTTGACTGACAACACGACCCGGCTATGTCATGTCCTTAATCGCATAGCAAATGCCCTTGAGGCAGGGCATCCAAGTACCGAGCCACAGCAGGAGGACACATCCGCAACCAGTGAGGCCACACAATGCAGCCCGGAGAGACGCACTCGCCATTCCTTGCGTCAACGGGATTTGCCTCCCCCAGACAAGGGGAGCAAGAGACATTAGGCATTCCTGCCACATGTGGGCCCCACATCCTACATAGGACGACTGCTCTGGAGTTGGGGGGAGGGGGGAGAGGGGAGATGGTGTGTTCTGGAGTTGGGGGGAGGGGGGAGATGGTGTGTTCTGGAGTTGGGGGGAGAGGGAGGGGGGGAGATGGTGTGTTCTGGAGTTGGGGGGAGGGGGGAGGGGGCATGGCAGTTGCTGATGTAAGCACTATTTTTGTTTTTGTTTTATCACAATACACAATTGGTGTCGCAAACTTAAACCGTTGTGGACATTCTTCATTGCACATTTGTTCATTGACTACTGCCAGTGCATGGTGTACAAGTATGCACGACTCAGTTGCCCTGTGTGCCCATGTCATGACACCCTCTACTGACTTGTGTCCTGGAGACCTTGTCCACTGTAAGTACAGAGCATTGCATGCCCCTCAAGTCCACAGCCTCAATGACCCTTTGTTGGCACTTCACCCTGCGCCTTCACCGCATCATTCTGTGGTTGTAGCAGTACCATGTCAGGGGTGATAGCCGCTCACGTAGGGATGCACTTTTTGTCCATCTGCACATATGGCATGGGCCCATTTGACACCAGATATCAGTGGAGGGGTCACCCACCAGTCCTGCTTCGCCAGCACATATGTGCATCACGCAAGCCAGGTGACTGCTTCATCTACATGCATGCATGGGTATGGCCATTGTCTGGTTGCCCCATGGCCCTGTTCAGGGGGTTCGTGACAGGGGTCATGTGGCTTGCTGTCAAGGGACAGCCAACAACAGCTGCATGTGTCGCCAAATGAGGTGGGTGTGTGGACTGTCATGGTAGAGAACAGTACTTGGCTGTCATGGCAGGGTTTCAATGATGGCCATCTGCACATGTCCATGGATGTATTGCGCACGATCATGAACACAAATATGTGTCCGATGCAATGTAATGCAGTGGGGTGTTGCGTCTACATGATGGCCCGTGAACGATGGTGTGGACATCTTGGGGTACATGTTCCTTTGTTGCATGCTGCTGTCCTGATGTTGGATCAATGTGATGCTGTGTACTGTGTACATTCTTATTTGGATGTGATGGCTGTAGTCTGTGGATCATGGTCATCATCCTGTTCTGATCCATTCTATGGTGATTCCCAACACTCCTATGGGTGTGCCATGCCGGTGACGTGATATCGTACCCCTGCTGCCCTCCGTGGATTCCACTCCCAGGGATGGGTCTCCAATGTGGTACCAGGCTGGGGGATGCCACATTGTGCATGTGCAGTGTGTCCTCCGATATGCGCTTACGGTTGTGGTGTCCGCCAATGAGTGGTGCTGGTGTAGTGTGATTAGCCCTTGTCAGTTGGTAGAGATGTAGTCTGATGTGAGTGCCTTATTCTAGCAAAGTGGGAATCTGTTCATATGTGCCGTTGCACTGGTTCTGTGGCAGGTTTGTTGTCGGGGTGAACACCGTACAATGGCTTCATCGTTTCAACCCAGTTGGTTCATGCAGGCACCCACCCCATGGCACCAGTGCACTTGCATGACACAGTCAGACGACTCAACAGCCAGCCAGGCAGGTCATCCTGCATGTTGGACCATGTGGCGTGGTAGCGTGGTGAACTGCTTGCCCTTTGAGTCATGTGTAGTTGTTTGGTGTCGGGCCCACCCATGTATGCGGTTCTTGATAGTGTTGGATTCCTTCTACATGTAGGGGGAACGGTATTGTTTGCAGTTGCTGTCCACCACCTGCATGCCATGCTGGTCCACATACGACCTGTGGGTGCTGTCAGGGGCACCATTGTCATTTGGCATGCCTCCATTTGCATTAGGTCCAGCTTTACTGTTGTGTATGTCATGGGTGGTCCATGTTGGGAATTGGTGGACCCTTGTGTGCTTTGGGAGGTGTGACGGCACTTGTATATTTGGCCGCCTAATGGACGGTTGTGACATGCCACTGTGTGCTGCTAGGTGCCTTTGGCATGGGTGTGGGGCACAGGCAACACCATCACTTGTGCCGGGTTGGCACTGTACATTTGTATGGTGCTCGCTTTTCTTGTGTCTGTGGCGCAATATGGTGGTGACGGTGTCACAGTCTAGGTGGTCTGGGGTCTCTATCTGGTAGGACTTCTCCTAGAGTGGCCGGACATGCTGCGTGTGCATGGGGGCTGCTGGGGTGGTAACGGAGGCTGCACTGGTGCTGCATGCAGGGCCTGTCTCCCCCTCCTTCTACCCCTGTGTCTCCTCAGTGGGGGGGGCGTGGTGTTGTTGCAGGGGTTTGTGTGGTTGTGGCCTTGCTTGTTCGATTGGTGTCATCTTGGTGTGGGAGGGGGGTGGTGTGTGGGTGTGTTCCTTTTCTGCTGTGGCAGACTCCTGGCCTCCATCTGTGTTGCATGTGTCCACCTGTGGCTCTTC
This sequence comes from Ambystoma mexicanum, assembly GCF_040938575.1. Classification (NCBI taxonomy): domain Eukaryota; kingdom Metazoa; phylum Chordata; class Amphibia; order Caudata; family Ambystomatidae; genus Ambystoma; species Ambystoma mexicanum. The sequence continues at coordinate 531,392,899 of NC_090934.1, forward strand.
GTCCCACTGCTCAGGGTTCTTTACTCCTTCTCTGCGATGCCTGTATGTACTCCATGCCGGTAAGGTACTTTACGGCCTTGAGGAGGCCGTAATTTACGTGTGCTCCTTACTTGTGATCAGCTCCGGTTTACGCCATGCCGTTAATTTCGGCATGGTGGGGCGCGCGACCCAAGACCGATAATTACGGCATTGTAGTTTACGGTGCCGTTATTAACTGTCTGAGGGGTCGGAATGGCATGGAGCGGAAAACCATGCTGGTAATTCATTACCGGCATGGTTTGTACCTTAACTCCATGCTCGGAATGAGGCCCAAAATCTCTTACAATCTGCACCAAACTTGCCAAATGGATTATTCAAATGGGTTTCACCCAGTCAGCTATGTGTATGTCTTTTGAAGGTGGAAGCTCAATCCTTAGACATGTTCTCATCCATTGGCCTCTTGCATCTTATCTCGGCCTTATATTTCTGAACAGTAACACATGCATCTGACAATCCTGAATCCTTTACTTATTTAACAAACATGAAAACACGGTTCTATCAATTATTATTTATTTTCGCTTCAAAATGTCAAATCTGTGCTAGGCAGTGCTAGTTATGATAATTTGACTGACGGTCATCAGTTGCAGATTTGTCACGCAGATGCCAACAGTGGCGCTGGATGAATTCTGTGAGTGGTGGTGTACCCAGGTAAGCAAGCGCAGTGAATGAGCCTCAACAAACCCAGGAGGACAATATGGACTTTCCCGTGAGAAGTTTCCTTAATATAATGGATCACAATGGGCAATGTTACAGCACAACATTAGAAAATGTTTGGAAAAGGGCTGTATTAGGACCCAGACAATGCTCCACTAAATGGTATGTCATCATAAGTATATAGAAGTATTTTGTAGCACATTTATTTCCTACTTCCTGTTCCTATAGGAAATCATGAGGCTGTTCTGAACAATGTATACCAGTACTGCTAGTGTATAACAAATGTTATTGCTGCTTGTGCCGAAGGAAAATCCTAAGGCCTGAAACAACAATGTATGTTTGGAATTGCGACTCTAAAGCACACTTTAATACTGCTTGAGCCCAATAAATACTATAGAGCATGTCTCAAAAATGTATTCCAGCAGTTAAATTGTTGAACCCATTTTGTAGCTGCCTGTGCACCCCACAACATTCTGGCCTTATTCAACCAGATATGACAACATTGCCAATGGAAAGACACATGTTAATGGTGTTTGTGCCCAACTCAAATCAATTATGTGTTCTGTCTCAACAAAATACACCAGCATTACCACTGTAAAACATATGTTCAAGTTGTGTGTACCTACAAAAGCATGGAAACTGTCTCATAAATCTATCGCTGGAGTGGCCCCCTTCATTTTGGCCCCCATGAAGAAGTCTGTCCCAATGTACCCCTCATTGATAAGGTCTGCCCCAATTTCCACCTCAGTGGCCGATTTTGCCTAATTTCTTCATTAGTGCCCAGTTCTACACCCATGTGCCGCTTGGTGCTGAGTGTTGGACATGTCTTTCCTGCGGGTTGGTTTCTGTCCCCAAATTGCCTCCATGTCCCATATCTGTCTGAATAATTCATCCGAGTTGATTTCAGCCTATGTTAGGTCAAGATACATCCTAAAATGTCCTTCTGGGCCCAGCGCTGCACCAATTTTGCCCTCAATGCCCAGTCATGCATTAATTTGCCCCTTAGTCCAGAATGCAGCCCCACATTTTTCCTCTGCTGAGATCTGCCAGTTGTTCACCCTTTTTGCCCAGTTCGGACACTTTTGACTTTCATTCATCAGTTATGCCCCAATAAGTCCATCAGTGAATTGTTCTATACCACTGTATGTTTCCCTGCCCCAACATTGCTCAATCAATCTCTCCTCATATGCTGTAGCAGAAACAGCCTGTGTGCACCTCAACATTTTATTTATTTGTTTATTGTACATTTTTTAGGCACTTATACAGTAAGTCAATTCTGTTTCAAAGTGCCCACAGGGCAATAGGGAGGGAACATGGGATTGAAGCAATGAATACAGTGGAAGATAAAGACAAACCTACAAAGCCTTGTGAGTATTCAGTCAGAACGTGCAAGTTATGCCGGAAGAGGGGAAGTGGGAGTGGGGTAGGTGTTGGAATGTGGGGAGGAAGGATATCTCGGGCAACGCATTTTTGTCCTGGAAGCAAGACAACATGTCTCAACACAGGTTCGAATCCCACGCTTAGAAACCACTTTCCGGTATTAACGGCGTTGTAAATGGACAATAAAATAAATAAATAAATGTCCATGCTCGTGGGTAAGCAACAAATGACGTGCATAGTATGTCAAGTGTTATGCTGCCTAGAGCCGCGTTGGGTGGATAGTGCAAGCATGCAGGAGCAAGGCCAGTGCGTGCCGAGGCAAGTGCTGTGAGGAAGGCAGAGACTGGGGCGGCTGGGTGTGGGAGGCCAGTACCCAAAAGGATACATAAGGTTCCTGGTCACCAATCACAGCGATTGTGAGATTAGCAGAGGAGGGAAGAAAGGAAGAAGGAGGTGAAAAGGAAAGTTGTGAGGAGCTTCTGGAATTTAAGGAAGTCCTTCTCAAGACGAAGAGGAAGGGGGAGGCTGCTCCATAAGAGGGAGTCAGCTGAAGAAAGTGATCGGCCTCCGGCCCTCTGTTTAGGGAAATGCTTTATAAACAGATAGTGGACTGAAGAGTTCTAGATGGATCATATTTAGTAAGATAAGTTGCAGATAGTGTGGTCCCAGGCCCCAGACAGCCTTGTGGATGAACCAGGGCTCGGGTAACATTGAGTTGGCAATGTCCTGAGTGTGAGGGAGGAAGGAGAGAGAGGAGTCGAATATGACTCCAAGGTTTATGTCTTCAGAAGAAGGAGCAGGGGGAGTGCCAATAGAGGAGGGCCAGAATAAAGGGTAAAAGGGGGGAAAAGGTGTCCCAATTGGAATGATCTCAGTCTTGCTGGCATTGAAGTAGAGATTATTGGAAGTGCACAATGATTGCACAATGATTGGATGGCAGATAGGCAGTGGGGGATGATGGAAGATGCAAGAGGGTCAGCAGGAAGTTTAAAAAAGAGTTGTGTGTCATATGCATAGCACTGGAAGTTGGAGGAGAAAGAGGAAATGAGGAGTGTCAGCTGAGCAAGGTAAGTGTTGAATAGCGAGGGGGAAAAGTTTGAGCCAACGAGTGGAGAATGGAGTAGGTGAGGAGAAGTTGCCCAAAATGACTTGGGATACACAGTCAGTTAGGAAGGAGGTCAGCCAGTCCAGTGCCCGCTCTGAGATACCCAGGGTATCATGGAGACTTTTTATGAGGATAGAATGGTTGACTGTGTTGAAGACAGAGGAGGGATTGAGTAGGATGAAGACCACCAGAGAGTTAAAGTCGAGAGCTGGGAGTAGTTCTTTATGGGTGTCAAGAAGAGCAGTTTTCATGCCTCTGGATGCTCAGAATCTAGCTTGATGGTTGTGGAGACCACCAACAAGTGCAGTGTGTGAGGTAAGTTGTGGAGAGGCCAGCTTCTCCAGCAGTTTCCCAAGGACGGGGTGATAGAAATAGGACGTTAGTTGGCTGGACAGGTAGAGTCTGCTGAAGGTTTTTTCAGGAGGGGGTGCACACGGGAGTGCTTGAGGGAGGAGGGGAAAGATCCAGTGGCAAAAAAGTGGCTGTATAGATCAACGAGTACAGGGGAAAGAGATCCAATGTTGTCCTTGATGGTTCTGGAGGAGCCTAGATAAACCTGTTTGAAAGAGAACTTCATGGAGCAAACAACTCTGGTGACTTCTTCAGGTGTGACAGGGGAGAAAGAGGAGAGAGGGGAAGAAGGACGGTGAGAAGCCATAGGAGGAAAGGAAGTGAGGGATGGTTTGGACTGGAGGGTAGCAAGGGTGCTCAGGATATCCAGAGTTTTAGTGGTGTACTGTGTGACTAGTGCATTGCAGAGGGCCTGTGATGTAAGAGGGGAGGAGGAGACTGCAGAAGGGTTGGCTAGTTCCCTGCATATTTTAAAGAGTTCAGCCATGGTGTTGGATGCACCAGATACCTGTACCGGATGTGGGCCCTTTTCTTGGCACGTGTGGAGAGTCTGTATTGCCTTTGGAGAAGGTGGCAGGCCTGTTTGTTAGAGGGTGAGCCTGCGGTTTGCCAATTCCAATCCGCAGCTCTGCACTTGTGTTTCAGGGTTTCAAGTTCAGAGTCCTACCAGGTGTTAGCTTTGGAGGCGGGTTTCAGTTGGATCCTCATGACTGGGGCAATCATTTCAAGTGTGTTGGAAATGGCCAAATGGAGGTTGCTGAGAACAAAGCTGGTGGTAGAGTCTGGGGGGGATAGAGGAGGGATTAAGTTGGATGTGAAGGCAGCCACTGACAGTCATTTCATTGGACGGTTGTTCGTGAATGAGGTTGTCAGGGCTTTTGGAGGTGCGGTCAGAGGGTCAAGGGGACCCATGTGAGAGGAGAGGAGAGAACGGTCTGACAAAGAGAGTGGAGTGACCAGACGGGGGAGATAGTGAGGTAGGAATGGGTGGGGGTGTCTAGAGTGTCCAGCCGAGTGGGTTGGGCCAGAAGAGAACACTGAGAGGTATAGAGAAGAGAGTGGATACTGTGACAGGGGAGTACATTTGGATGTTCAAAACACCCATGAGGAGGAGATTGGAGGTGATTCATAGTAGGGAGGAAATCAGCCCATTCTGAGAGGAACACGGTGGTAGCACCGGGAGGCCTGTAGATGGCGGCAATAGTCAGAGAAGAGGAGGGAGAGATGAACAAATTGCAGTACAGGCTCTCAAAGGAAGAGTAGAGCTGGGTGGGTATGATGTAAGAAGGAACCCACTCATGGAAGATTAAGGCAACCCCACCGCCAGCACAGTGAGGTTGTGGCTTGGAAATGATCTTGAAGCCATCAGAGAGAAGGGAGTCAAAAGCAGTGACTGAGCACGCATTGAACCAAGTCTCACGAGAGCAAGAATGTCAAGGTCAGTATCTTCAAGAAGGAGGCAAATGTCAGTGGAGTGTTGGTGGGCTGAGTAGGTGTTAAGTGTAGCCAGGTGAAGGAGGTCTCCGCCTTTGAAAGTTTTCTGAGATGGAGTAGAGGGGCGTGTTACAGTAGTCAGAGGGGGAGAGCCAGAGCGAGTGGTAGGGGGAGAGGCAGGTGAGGGAAGGAAGTTAATGAGGGATGGCAGGCACATGTCAAAGAGAAGAAGGTTGTCTTGAGGACTCTGAACCAAGATAGTACCTGTGTTGTAGAAATTAATGAAATTAATGATGCAGCGTAATGATGAGATGCCGGCCAAGAGGACTTCCCACTTGGTGGTCCATAGATCTGGAGAAGGGACAGAGAAAAGGATGTTGGTGAAGACCTCTTTGGATGTTGCACTGACATAGGTGTCTGCAATAGGTAGGCCAGGGTTGGCTATCAATATGTATTCTTTGTGTTTTTTTTCTTCCAGGCTTAGTAAGAGATGGAGGGTAGGTGATAGTGGAGATGGTTGGAGAAGATGGTAGAGATGGTGAGTGCCATGAGGGTGGCAGGGGATAGTTGAAGGAGAACGGAGAGGCTGCGCTGCAGGTGTGGGCCGAGCTCACAAGGTAGTCTAGTGGCATGATCCAATGCAATCTGAGGTGCAGGATGTTAAAAAAGCACAACAACTAAGTTTGAAAGTCAAAAACAGGGCACAAAAAGCAATGCAGTATTGGGTGCAGGATGATAAAAGCACAACACCTAAGTTTGAAAGTCAAAAACAATATATATTATGTTCATACATGGGCTCCAAGCATGCTGGCAAATAGCATATCCCTCTAAACAGCAGAGGCTCCATGTAGGGTTAGCACAAATAACCATCCGCTTTGCTGCATAAATCTCCTCCTGTCGGTGGAATACCTACAAAGCCTGTTGAGCTGAAGGGCAGTTAGCCAGCCAACCAATCAAATCAGGAGTTCTCCATTACTGCCACCAGGTGATCTGCAGCAACCCGTTCACAACTGCTCCATTTTGAGGGAATTATATGGGAGGGAATCAGACCATTGCAGGACCACCGCGCAACCACAGAGCGGTCCTCGCAGCCCCCTGCATGGGGCTCCTCCGCGCAACCCAGGGAATCTGAAGGCTGCAGGCAGAGGAAGGTGCACCTGGCATGCCATGCCATGAACAGAGCCTTGCTCCAGAGTCGTGATAGTCACTAGTCGATCTTCGCAGACTCCGCAGCAGGTAAACAGCGGCAGCTCAATCATGACATGGTACCCCATTTGGGGAAGTGCGTCACCGTGATCTGCTTCCCAGTCATGCTCACGGCGACCATGTTGGTGCAGCCTGAAACTGCCATACACACACACACTGCAAGCACACAGAAGCATGCACGTACGGAAACACAATATTAAAATGTATACACTTACATTTCTAGCCGGTCCTTCTACTTTTCTCCTCCTGGCTCATGACGCTCTGTCCTGGCGTATGTTGTGAAACATTAAACAGGGCGGGACATTGATAGAACACTTCTTTTCATTAGTTTCAGTTCAGAGGTCCCAAACGAATGATGTGAGATTTCATATTTGGAGCCTTGGCATTTGCACATCTGAGTTGCCCGGGGTTCCAAACTTGACATCGCTTTCCTATGACCAGCACTACTTAGTGTCAACAGGGATGGGGGTCCTAGTGGTCCCGATGTGGGACATTGCCCCATCTCAAACAGGGACCTGGCAAGGCACTGTCCATTCGGGCAGTTGGGATGTCATTCAGAGAATCTCCTGCCAGGTTTAGTGAAGGGGTAGTGCTCTGCATTACACAGCAGTGGCCCCAGCATAATGGGTTGCCAATGGGTGAAAAACCTCCATGTGACGACTTGTTCTGATAGAAGAAGGCTTAGATGAAAATACAATAAGCCATTCATTATCACTATTATTACTGAGCGTTTGATAAAGTCCACATATCTTGTCCGTGACATTGTTTGACTCATGAATTAACTGATCCAAGTAGCAAACAATCAAAGCAGCTCTACGTATATCCATTCGGATGTCCAAAAGGTTTCCTGAACTGTGTGCTTGTTAAGCAAGATCAGTTGAGTGCCCTGTAAACTACATTACCTGGTGGGGTGTCATTGCATTATTTATTTATTTCATATTTGCATTGCTTACCAACAGCAAAACACACTGGCTTCAGGGCTGGAAAAGAAGGAAGGGAAGCAGAGAGAGTCTCATACGCCAGAATGGGGAGAACTCTCAGAGAGAGTTTAACAGCTGAGGGAAACGATTATTCTGAACCACAGCCCAGCGAGCATATTTCAGGGAATTGTCCTTTTTATTTTAATTTTATTTTGCATGGCGTTTGGGACAGTGTCATCAGGAACATATGCAGAAAGAGCTAGGAATGTTTGCCTTTGTTAATGAGTGTCTTTCTGAGCATCTGAATGTCCATGGGTCTTGTTCTTGTTAAAGGGATGTCATTCAAAGTGTTATGCTTTAAAATAAAAGTAGCTTATTATTAGCAACATAGTTTTTATTTGTATGGCTTAGATTTTCAAAGAGAAGGAAGATCTTATGAGTCTGCTTGCTTGGCAAAGAGTGATTTTGTTGTTAAGGTGGTTTGACTGATTTCTCCAGCACATCCTGTGTCAGAGTTTTTAGATAAATTCTCTTGTTAATGGTGAGCCAGTAGGGTTTAAGGAAGTCACCTAGACGTGGTCAGTTTCTTGAGAATAAATATGGGTTTAGCAGGCCAGTTTGTCAGATAGTTAGAGGCTGTTCCATTAATTACATTTATTCAACACTGTAGATTCAATTACCGGACCTTTCTTTTCAGGGGATGTCAGTGAAGTTGGTTGGCTTTGCTTAAGGCAGAGAGTGAAGCCATAGTTAAATTAGAAAGAATGCTCAGACGCCTGACTTTCTCTGTTGGGGTGGGAGGAGGGCCCAAATCAGATTGGAGAGTTAAATGTAGAGTTGGGTTTTGACCAATGCTGACTGTGTGTTGAAATTGTTGGTATTCTGCCATCCAGACCTAGATAGGTGTGCGTCATTGTGCAATGTGAGCAATGTTAACTTGGTTTTCATGGACTTTGAGGAGAAGTAGTGTAGCATCAACATAGATTTGGTAGCTATCAGAGCTGGACTTCAGCACTGCTGCGAGGGGGAACGCATTGGCATTAAACAAACAGGTGGCAGAGGGTATAGTTGGTAATACCAGGGTTGTGGTAAAACACAATACTTGACAAAATGCGCTATACAGAGAAGACGGTACCAACTACTCAGACTTCTGGTCTCTTCATAGCAAAGCATTAGAGGGATGTGTTTGGATAAGACTGGAATATTTCAGAAGGATGCAAGACTATTATTTTGTCTGCCCTTTATATTCCTTGCATTATATTAATAGCTTTCAACAAATTGCTCTTGCCACGCAATCTCAAATGCCTCTATTTCTGAACCCAGCACTGCTCTTCAGCGGGAAGCATTGAAGATTGAACTTTTAAAATTGGAGCTACAACAGGAACAGTTAGCCTCTCAATATAAAAAGTTGGAAACAGAAGCTGAATTGGAGAAAGAGGAGTTGGTGCAACAAGTGATACTCAAAGATAGGGACACTGAGCACTAGAAAATTCAGCTGGAGAGAGCAAGAGTGTAGACTTCAGTGAAACCAGTTGAGAGTGTCAGGTCCCCTGCCACCAAGTTTATGAAAGATTTGGTTGATGTGTATGTGGGGAGTTCTGATATCCCACAATGGATTGAAGCGTTTGAAATGGAATGTGGAATCCATGATGTTGATAAAAGAGATTGGGCTAAATGCGGAGTGCCTCAGACTGGTAATGACTGAAAGGGGTCAGTATGAGTGCATGAAGTCTACTTTGTTTGCCAAGTTTGGCAAATCACCTACCCAATACCTTAAAAGGTTCAGGGAATTTAAGAAAAGAGAGAATGTGCCTCATTACGAGGTGGGGCACCGGTAATCTCTTACCGCCCTACTACGAATTCCCTTTACGGGTCCTTCCTTAACGCCTGGTTTTACCAGGCGTTAAGGACGGGACCCGCAAAGGGATGCCGGGGTCAATAATGGTACCGCAATTTGTGGTACAGTTTTTGCCGCCTTCCCATTGAGCCCTATGGGGGCTCAAATGGGAATGGGGAATGGCTCTGGTGAATGGGGTATTACCGGTCCTGCCGACCTCGGAATGGACCGGTAATTGCTCCATCCACCAGACCAGAGTTGGAATGATTTTGGAGGCAGCCATGGAGCTAATAGCGCCATGGCTACCTCAAACCTCGTAATGAGGCCCAATGTGTCATGGATTGACTGGGTGAATTCTTCAAATATTAACATGATTGGATAGATTGATGGTTACAAGGTGAACATGTTTGTTTAATTATCACATCTTTGTTTTTGACCATTTTTCTGAGGCCTGTTTATCAGAACATTTTAGAACCCTTTAAGCTGGCCAGGCTGGCTGACAAGTGGGTCTCCCACCTGGTGTCCCCTAAGGATCCCAGTGGGAAGGACAAGGAAAAGGGGGCCACTCAGAAATCTGTGGAGTCCCTGAATGCAATCACAGACGGTTAAACCAAAACCTTCCACTCCTTAGACCCCAATATCTAGTGGGGATAAGTCCTATGTGGGAGGGAGTAGGAGTAGTGGGCCACCTGCTGCAAAGCAGGCTCCCATTGGCTCCAGTACCGTATCCTGCATTCCTGACACTTGTTGGGAAGGTGGTGCTCTGGACCACAAGAAGGGTGATCCCAAGTGTAAAGGTAAGGCACTTGTAGTCCAAACTGTCAGCCTGACCTACCTTTACCCCATGTCTAAGGTGGAGGCCACTACCCTCCCCGCCTCTACAGGAATTACATTTGGTGCTCCTGTAGAGATTTCCCTAGTGTCCCTTGATGCCTGGGACCAGTACACAGAAGTACTGGTGACAATCCCACAGAACACACATAGGTTTTTGAGAAGTGTCCTCCTGAATGGCCAGCCTTATACTGGCTTGGAGACACTGGGGCAAGCATGACAGTGGTGGACAGGACCGTTAGTTGGTGGTCCTCCCTAATTATCGCCTGTAGCCTTAGTCATCATTACAATTGGAGACAAGACAACAAAGCTTCCTGTCCTGGTTCAGGACAACATACCTGCTAACATTTTGTTAGGCAATTATTTTGTGGAATTGGGGATGATCGCGGATGGTCTACCTCTGACTGCTGCAGCAGTCACCTGATCACAGGTTGCACTGGGTCCTGTTGAGAGTCTTTTACCCAAGCCGTGTTAAAACTGATATAATATTGTTTCGTCCTCATTGTATATGTTGGACTATGCCCAGTCGCTCTGCGAGGAAATCCGCATCGCAAGGTTGTAACCTTAAGTTAATCGAGCCTCCATTTTAGGTTAAAGCCGCCATTTTGGTTTATCGTGCAAAGTCACCCTGTGGCCTAAAATGGCCGACCTGCGTTCTCTTGTTCTTACTTAACCTCTTCAACCTCTGTAGGCGAGTTAATGTCCAACCTGCCTGCAGGCTACATGTTAGGGTCATGTAGACCGTGTCCTTTGTTGACCTTGATATCAGGAGATTACTTGAATCAGCGATGTTAATCTACAAGTATACAAGAACAATAACGCTGTTTAAACATGTCATACGAAACATCTGTTTGACCTGCATTAAAGCAAATGTGTAAAGAGTGTAAAGTTAAACCCAGAGAATAATAGTGTTTGTTAGTAAATGTATTAAGAAGTAAACCGCATGCACGAGATATGTAAATTAGGAATGAACCTGGGGCGACCCTAGCCCAGTACATGATTAACTTGTAGGAGGCTGGACATCGTTATGAAAAAACTGTATAAATATGCTGATGTCCAGCTAGCAATTCCTGTTCACTTCTCACATTGAACCTGCTGGTGGTCTCTGTGAGGTACTGACGGCCAAATAGCTATTTGTATACTTTGTTTTGTAAACTGTACAGTATTGCAATAAAGATTTTGGGAATCTTTACAAGCCTGTGTTGGTGTATTTCTCTTTGCATGGTGTAAAAGCCTTAATATTGTATTTTCTGATTCAACAGATGGCGCCAGAATAGGGACCCTCCAGATTGACTTTGTCTCGTTGAAAGTTGGCTCGGCTATCGGACCGGGATCGGACAGTGCAAACAAAACGGCCCCTCTCGACGAGAAGTGAATTCCTCGACGGAACAGCACGATCCGATCCCTGAACGGTGAGCTGTAGCCCGAGACGACGTCTTGACGAGGGTCCATATATCGAGGTGGGTAAATTTGCCGAAATCACCAGACACGTGGGTCCTTAGAATTGTCCTTAGTAACCCGATCGGGCCTCCCAGTCCTTTGGTCAGGTGAATTGTGACCCGATTCTTAATTTAACCCTGACAATTTGAATTTGGTGCAATGGTAGCTTTGAAATCCCTTGTATAGAATATCTTGAGTCTGTATTGGTAAAGAAAAAGGCTAGACCTGCAGCATTTGACGCATTGCACAGTTGGAAAACGGAAGCTTTGCAGCAACAAAAGAGTAGAGAGAAACATATGCGTCGACAGACGAGTGCCGAAAAGGCACGGTTATATGATCAAAATAAACAATTGGAATCAGTTAGGAACACGGACAGAGGGTTTCAATTAGGCATTCAGAAAATGTACCCTTTAAAAGATTTTCATACGTCCGATGAATTGATTAACAAACTTTTGCATGAACGAAGGCCCGATGCCTCTGCACCACCCCCGTACGTCCCTCCTCCTGGTACTTTGCCTCTTCCTTTTGTTATTCCTCCTCCTATAGTTCCTCCGGTCCTCCCTGTTGTTCTTCCTGTTGTCCCTTTAGCCGCCTCTCCTTTGCCTGCCCCCTTGCCTACACCTGTTGACATTCAGAATGTGCCTACAATTCCTCTTCCAAGTGATTCTGTATCGCTTGTAGTAGACCAGGGAGCGGGATCAAGGGTTGTGACTCGTAATACTATGTCTCCAGATAAAAAGAATGAATTGATTGCTTGGGCTAAACATTGTATGGAGAAGGGTGAACAAGCAGATGTTTTTTCCACATTCAAAAATTTAAGAAGTATTCCTGAGAAAAATGTCTTTATTGAAGGGTTGGGGACTCATTTGAGTATAATGTGGAATAGATTAAATGATGTAGATCTCCCACAAGGGTTACGGGATTTGAACATCTTAGCGTTGGCTTGAGATACTGCAGAGAAAGTATATGAGCATGTCAAGAGGATTTTTGTGTATAGAAAGGAGTTGGAAGAGTTACAGAATGAAGAAGCAGATGGTGATAGTTCAGATATTATGTTCTTACAGAAACGGTTTTCTCCTCGCCGTGAATTGATAAGTGAGGAAGCATGAATTTGTACAAAGGATGCGATAAGATTGATTTCGGATAAGTCGATAACTCCAGATGAAGTATATGACACGTATGGTCAGTATACATTAGAAATGCAAAAGAAAGTGATTCAGGTTATGGTAGAATACCTGCAGAATGAGTGTGTAAAAAGAAAGATTTGTTGTCCCGCAGAATTGTTGAGTGTTTATAAGAGAGCCTTTTCGATTGATACCTCTTCGACTGCCTTAGCGCTTGATTTTGCTCTGTTGCTTAGTAAGCATTCGGAGCTACCTACTTTTCAGTCGCCTATGAGAGAGGTCCCACCAACATTTGTCCCAAAAGTTGAGATTACGGCCGATGCTGCACGAGGTATAGTCACTGTGGACATTCCTGCACATTATGGGCCTCATCACGACTTGGGCGGTAACGGTAACGCTATTAGCGCGGGCGGTATTAGCCCTCCCGCCGAACTCCCCGGCGCTAATAGCGCCGGATCACGAGTTTGGCGGTAATGTAAGTCCCCATTCCCCACTGAGCCCATTCGGGAATGCCCCATTCCCCATTGGGCTCAATGGGGAATCTTCCCGCTAATACCGCCGGCGGATTTCCCGCCGGTGGTAATAGCGCAAATTTTCGGCGGATTTCCCCCCAGCTCAGAGCTGGGGTGAAATCCGCCGAAGCCCTGATTTGGCGGACCCTTAAATCCGGCGGTAATAGCGCTACCACCGGATTTAAGGGTTACCGCCGAAGTCGTGATGAGGCCCTATGTATCGCAGTTTGTTCACGTCCCGTTCTCGAGACAGGAAGTGAACACCATAAAACAATCTATTCCTGATATAAGAAAGAATCCGACGGTGTTCTATAAAGAAATAGAGTCGGTCTTACAATCATCGTTATTCACCTTAAGTGATATTGATTTATTATTTCCCGTACTCCTACCAGTTGACTTGTGGAAATAGATTAGGACTGTAGATGATGTACCTGGGTTAGGAGATACATGGAATAACATGGTTAGGCTCGACAGAGAAAGACCAGCTGGCGAGCGACCGCCTCAAGTGATAATAACTTTGCCTGATAGGATTATTGTAAAATTAAAAACTATAGTTCCTGAAAAATAATTATTTGGGACAAGCTTACGGCCTGTGTCCAAGGAAAGTCTGAGGGTGCTAGCGAGTTCTTCAATCGGTTCGAACAGGTATTTTCAGATTTCAGTGGACAAGACTTAGGCACAGAGTCAGGGAAAAGGCTTTTTGCCGACAAATTTGTATGCGGATTGCTGCCCGACATCCAGTTACAGATTATGTCCTCCGAAAGTGCTTGGCAGGCGAAGTCTCAATCAGAAGTACTGCACATGGCTCAGTACTATGAAAATCGTGTAAATAATGAAAAGGAAAAATTTGAGAAAAGAAAGGGTGACCTGAAAACAAAAGTACTATTGCAGCAGATTGTTAGAAACCCTAGAGGGGGTAATCAATTTAGAGGTCGATACATTTCACAGGGAAGTACGCCCCTGGCGCAGGTAACCATTAACCAGTGTGCCTATTGTCAACAGGAAGGTCACTGGCGCGCACAATGTCCGACCTTGCAGCAAAGGTCATTTGGGAACATGGGTAGACGATCCAGAGGTCGCCCAGGTGCAGGGGGCCCTGGTAGAGGTCAGTTTGCGCCAGAATCACAGCAACCTTCTTCACAGGACAAACAAGTTTCGAGTGTGGATAATAGAAACATTTTTGATCACCCTTCTGCCGCGTACCTCTCTGAAGAGCTTCCTTTTGATGACATTGTGTTTCGTTAGGATTGCCCGAAGCAGGATTTGGAACCAACGCCTATTCCCGTTCATCAGAAAGGCCCCTACGTTGAGATGGTGGTGGGAAATAGGAAGCATCTATTTTTAGTAGATACAGGAGCACAAAAGTGTTCCATTGACCATTCACGGGTTCCAAACATTCCCCTGTTAGGGAAGTCCAATGTTTCTGTAGGGTTTTCAGGCACACCTGTAGTGTGTCCGGTCTCTTTGCCGGTACCGATAACACTGGGTCCCTTCACGGAGCAATGTCCATTTCTACTTACTACAAACTGTGGGGAGAATTTGCTGGGGTTGAAATTGTTGAAGAAATTGAATGCAGTAATACATTGCTCCCCGGATGGAGTTCGGTTAACAATTTCACCTCAGCAATCACTCGCCTCTCAGCTTTTGACTCGAATGCTTATGGGCAATTGATGATAATGATGTGGGCATTCTTCAAATTGAACCTGTTAAAATTATTCTGAAGCATGGAGTAAAATTGCCTCACATCCCACAATATAAGATCTCAGTTGAAGGCGAACAGGCTTTGAAATGTATAGTTTCTGATTTTGTACATCGTGGAGTAATTGAGGAAATTACAGGTAGTTTGTGTAACAGCCCGATTTTGCCAGTATATAAAAAAGGTGATAATGCGATTCCTTTTCGGTTTATAATTGATTTGCGTGCTATTAACAAAATTGTGGCTCCTCAATTTCCCATTGTACCTGATGTTACAACGATACTAACTATGATTCCGGCTTCTGCCACTCACTTTAGCGTTGTTGACCTCAAAAACGTGTTTTTCAGTATTCCTATACACAAGCATAGTAGGTATTTGTTCGTGTTTACCCTAGGTGTACGCTCGTTCACATTCACTCGTGCACCACAAGGGTACACTGAGAGTCCAAGTATATATAGTAGAGCATTGAAAGAGCAACTCGATACTCTCAAGTTGCCTACTACTTGAACGTTACTACAGTATGTAGATGATCTCCTCTTGGCTGCTAATTCAGAGAATGCCTGTAAACAAGGCACCATGTTGTTGCTTTGTCATTTGGCAAAACATGGCCACAAAGCTTCACTCAAAAAATTCCAATATTGTTGTCAGGAGGTCGCCTAATTAGGCTATCTCCTGTCAAAGGAGGGAAGAAGGTTGACACCTGAATGAATAAAAACTATTTCTGGCATGTCTGTCCCAAATACGCAGAAGGAAGTTAGAGCCCTTATAGGTATGGCTTCTTACTGTAGATTGTGGATCCCTAACTTTTCGTTAACGATTAAACCAATGCTGTCTTTGACAAAGAAGGGCATTTCTTTTCCATTGCCATGGACTTTGGAACACCAGACAGCATTTGATTTGCTCAAAACCGCGCTGTGTTCGGTGCCGGTTTTAGGAACTCCAAATTATGAAAAGGCCTTTGTGTTGCATGTGCATGAAAGTGATGGATGTGCTTTGGCTGTGTTAACGCAGGAACATGGAGGGAAGAATAGGCCGTGCGGCTATTTCTCATCTATCTTTGATCCTGTTGCATGTGCTTTGCCGAGATGTTTGAGAGCTGTCGCTGCTGCTGCTGCTGCGTCTGTAAAACAGAGCGAGGGAATGGTCCTGGGTCATGCGTTAACCCTAATGGTACCTCACTCTGTAGATATTTTATTGAATAGAACTCAAACGCAACACCTCACTTCCGCACGATTGACAAGATACAAATTGATCTTGTTTGCTCCCCACATTTAAATTCAGAGGTGTTGTGTATTAAATCCGGCTGAACTTTTACCTGTCCCGCAAGATACTGTTGATGGTGACGAAACGTCAAACGATTGCATTTACACTACAAAACAAGAGACTAAAGGTAGAATCAATTTGAAAGACAAGCCTTTGAATAGCCCACAAGGAGAGCTATTTTGTTATGGCTCTTGCTTCAAACCTCCGAATGGTACATCCACGGCTGCTTATGCCATCACTACTTTAAGCACGATTGTGGAAACCAAAAGAATTATGCATAATTCCACGCAGGCCGCAGAAATAATAGCATTAACTCGAGCTTGTGAACTTTCTGAAGGGCTTACAGTAAATATATATACCGACAGTCAGTATGCCTTTGGGGTAGTTCACAACTTCGGTAGACTTTGGAAAGAACAAGGTTTCTTGACCTCACATGGCACAAAAATACAGCACAGCACTTTAATAGTGCAATTACTTTCAGCGCTCGCATACCCTGTTCAGTTAGCCATTGTAAAATGTACAGCACATCAAAAGGTTACACATGATATAGGAAAAGGGAATGCTTTCGCTGATCAGATAGCTAAACAAACTGCCACTGATTTTAGTTCAGAAATGTATGCTGTGAAGGAAACTGTAAATGTTTGTACTTTTGGTGAAAGTATCGATTCTGTAAAAGACATTCAAGCAGATGCTACTGCAGAGGAGACCAAGAAATGGGTCGAGGGTGCAGGGAGATTGGATGGTGATGGGTGTTGGCTGGACAATATTGAAGGAAAATGGTTACTCCCTGACGCCTATATTACAATGACGGTCATTATGGCTCATGGTCCGACCCATGTCTGCACGCGTAAATTGACTAAAATGTTACACAGTGTATGGGCCAACGATAACATTTTCAAAATTGCGTAGCGCTTTGTCCAAGGGTGCATGGTCTGCTTTGAGCACAATGTAGGAAAAGGTACCTCGACTCCTAGAGGAAGTTTTGCTCCACCTTCTGTTCCATTTGAAGTTATCCACTTTGATTTTATTGAGATGGAACGTTGCAACAATCTTAAATATATGTTGGTTGTCATTCGTGCATTTACCAAACGGGTTGAGGCCTTCCCTGTTAGAGATGCAACGGCCATAACCACGGCAAAAACTCTGTTGAAAGAGTTCTTTCCTAGGTTCGGGCTGCCGAGAGTCATCTGGTCGGATAATGGGCCACATTTTATCGATGCTGTAATCCTACAAATATGTGAAGGATTACAGATTGATAAACGGTTCCATTCGGCCAGACCTGCCCAAAGTGCCGGATTAGTGGAAAGGCATAACGGCATTATAAAGAACAAGCTCGCTAAGACGTGTGCTGGCACCAAGTTAAAATGGCCGGACGCCTTACCGATCATGTTGCTGTCGATGAGAACAACCCCTCAAACTAAGACTGGTCTCTCTCCCTTTGAGGTGGTAATGGGGAGGTTTGCCAATATTTGGGGTATGCCAAAAAGTCTCTTGTTGCAGGATATAGAGAATGTGCTTCTTTCAGATTACTGTAACCAGTTGACTAAAAATCTATTTTCAATTTATCACCAGGTGCGAGAGGCATTACCTGTACGGTATGAGGGTCCTGGTCACAGTCTACGACTGGGGGACTAGATCCTCACGAAAGTTTTTGAGAGGTCATCTTGCCTTGCACCTCAGTGGAGGGGTCCCTACCAGGTC
The DNA here is from genome assembly GCF_040938575.1 of Ambystoma mexicanum. Taxonomy (NCBI): domain Eukaryota; kingdom Metazoa; phylum Chordata; class Amphibia; order Caudata; family Ambystomatidae; genus Ambystoma; species Ambystoma mexicanum. The sequence continues at coordinate 531,410,392 of NC_090934.1, forward strand.
CTGCTAGTCACCCAGACTGCTGTGCGGGTAGCAGGGCGAAAGCACTGGATACATGCAACACACACCAAACGGATCCCGCAGCCTGTGCCTTATGATACAGAAGACACAGAATCCCTTTCCAATGCTGTAACCAATGTTCCAGAAACAGCAACAACCGACAAGAGAGTATCGGAGACCGTTCCAGAGTTCGTAAGGCCAGACAAAACGGCCATCTTGTCTCCGCACTCTTCAACAGTGGTACTTCCGGATCAATCATTTTCTGATCCCATTTCCGTTCACTCGCCACCTCCAGTGGGAAGTGACGACATACTTTTCACTGACTCTTCAGCACCGGAAATAGTCAAATATAATTTACGTCCAAGAAGATAGTCGTTCGGCACGGTTTGACTGTGCGATTGAGAAAATCATTTGAGGGCTTGCCTTTTGGCCCGACTGTACGAAAGGATTCTGTTGGCTAAGGGTTGTGGGAAAGACATTAAGAAGACGCGCGACTGGAGTCTCCAGCAAATGAACAATTGGTGTTTTTCGATTGAAGACTACGATGCCTGCACCCGCTACCGCTCGCACTGAACATTTAGATAAATATGTGACTAGCAGAGACAATGATCAAGCGTGTAAGGGGACCCCGAAAATGTATTGTTGCCTTTTAGTAATAATAACTGGGTTTGTAGTAACTATTGGTTTTGGGTTATGGTACCTGGAGGAAGCATATCTGCTAGAAGACTTTTTACCTGTTGAAAATGTATCTGTTTTCCCCACTCCTTCTGTGCAATTGCATACCTTGTTGCCTAGAGATTCTTCGCATAGACGGAACTATCAGAATAATACTCTTTTGTTAATAATGAATGCCACTCATGCAATTTTGAATAGGACCAACTGCTGGATCTGCTCGCATCTACCGCAACATGGGGATAAGGGGCTGGGTTGGTACATTCATCCTTTACCTTTGACAACTGCTTGTTATGCTTCTCTTAGAGCACTATTCTTTGGCCGATGGAATGACAGCATCTCAGGGAACTTTGATGGTACAAATTTGAATAGTTTTGAAAAACGTGTTTTGATGCCCCTGGGATGCTCGCTTTTTGCAAATAGGAGTAAGCCAAACGTTGCTTCTGTAAGGCCCTCTGATAGATTGTCTCGTCCTTTTCAGTCTTTGATCTCTTTCAAAATGGCTCCTATAGGCAATAAGGATGCCACGCCTCCATCTTATTCTGTTAACCGTAGCCCCGATTCAGTTTCCTTCTTCATACAGAGGAATGGAACACGGTCAATGGGTAATTTTAGAAAATGCACCAATGTTGTGAATTTGACTAGTGAGAACAGACCTCTGTATGCAGGTGAACCTTTCTATTTCATTTGCGGTAATGTGGCATTCCCATGGTTGCCCAGGGATTGGCAATAAACCTGCTATTTAGGGATTCTATTACCTGGGGTATTTATTGCCAGTACTGCAGAAATTTCGAAGACTCGTCCACGACGAGATGCGAAGGGGGATACTCCAGCGCAAACTCTAGGAGACATCATGAAATCCTTTGTGCCATTTTTTGGGCAAATTACGAATTCAGAAGATATCAGGGGACTAGCGAGAGTACTGGAGAGAACCATCAACTGGACCACTAACATACTCTATAATATGACGTTAGAACAGAAAGTTATAGGATTAGTAGCTCTTCAGAACCGGATGGCATTAGATGTCATTCTGGCAGAGCGTGGAGGAGTATGTAAATTAGTGGATTCCGCTTGCTGCGTTTACAGTCCAGACTCCTCTCGAACGATCTTTAGGGCATTCCAAAATGTACATGTTCTTAGTTCGGAAGTACATGTTCATGAGGGAAATTGGGAGCTTAGTGCATGGTTTTGGGACCTCCTAAGGTCATGGAGATGGAAGTTGTTTTCGGCCCTGCTGATTATCTTGGGTAGTTTTCTATTCCTTTGTTGTTGTATACAGTGTCTTCCTGGTATATATTTGGTATTAGGGGGGTGTTGCGCGCAAGCAACAAGTGTATTAGGGCATAAAATATACGCCCCAGATAAGGTTTCCAAGGAGTACGTGTTGAAAGAAACTCTAGTGTCTGATCTAATGGCAATAGATAAGTTTGATAATGATTCGGGGTGTATAGACGTTGAAATATGGGGTTAGTCGCAAAGTGAGGTAGTTTAGCGCTTGGCATAGGCCAAAAGGAGGGTTTGTTAAAAGCGATATAATATTGTTTCGTCCTCATTGTATATGTTGGCCTATGCCCAGTCGAGTCGCTCTGCAAGGAAATCTGCATCGCAAGGTCGTAACCTTAAGTTAATCGAGCCTCCATTTTAGGTAAAAGCCGCCATTTTGGTTTATCGTGCAAAGTCACCCTGTGGACTAAAATGGCCGACCTGCGTTCTCTTGTTCTTACTTAAATTCTTCAACCTCTGTAGGCGAGTTAATGTCCAACCTGCCTGCAGGCTACATGTTAGGGTCATGTAGACCTTGTCCTTTGTTGACCTCGGGATCAGGGGATTACTTGAATCGGCGATGTTACCCTACACGTATACAAGAACAATAACGCTGTTTAAACATGTCATACGAAACATCTGTAAAGTTAAACCCAGAGAAAAATAGTGTTTGTTAGTAAATGTATTAAGAAGTAAACCGCATGCACGAGATATGTAAATTAGGAATGAACCTGGTGCGACCCTAGCCCAGTACATGATTAACTTGTAGGAGGCTGGACATCGTTATGAAGAAACTGTATAAATATGCTGCTGTCCAGCTAGCAATTCCTGTTCACTGCTCACATTGAACCTGCTGGTGGTCTCTGTGAGGTACTGACGGCCAAATAGCTATTTGTATACTTTGTTTTGTAAACTATACAGTATTGTAATAAAGATTCTGGGAATCTTTACAAGCCCGTGTTGGTGTATTTCTCTTTGCATGGTGTAAAAGCCTTAATATTGTATTTTCTGATTCAACAGCCGAAGGGGAACCCCAAGGTGAGAGAAGAAAGAGTAAGAAGGCCACCTCTGTGAAAGGGGCTCCTTCTCTTCCTGCTGCTTTGGCAGCACCCCCTAGTATTCATGCTCTCGACGGGCTGGGACCAGTGGTAACTCGAGACTTAACTCCTGAGGGAGAAGAGCCAGAAGACCCTCCTGCAGGAGAGGTGCTCAAACCAGAGGATCACCCTGCCCTTCAATGCCTGCTGGCTGAAGGAGGGGCCCTCTAGGGGAGACTTCTGTAAGAGTCAGAGAGAGTGCCACTCTCTCAGGTGTCCGAGGAAACAGGACCTGGCCCAGGAACAAGGAGAAGTGCCGAGGTCTTTCTGTATTTACTGAGAGGGTGAGCTCCTTTGCAGTGAGCCAACTAAATCTGAAACTGGTGCCCTCAAGAAGTTGGTGGCACCCCACGTTTACAGGCCCTTCCTACTGCAGTTGGTGCATGAGGTGCCCTTAGCTGGTCATCTTTGTACCAAGAAGACTAAGCAGAGGCTCTCTGCCCATTTCTACTGGCCCCGAATGGGATTAGAAGTGGAGTCCCATTGCAGGACCTGCAACACTTGTCAGTTGTCTGGCAAGACTGGAGACAATGTCATTGCCCCACTACAGCCATTGTCAGTGGTTGGCACACCATTTGACCTGGTGGGCATCGACATTGTTGGTCCCCTTTACCCTCCCACTGCAGGTGGACATCAGTTCATCCTGGTCTTGGTAGATCATGCCTCCAGGTACCCTGAGGCTATAGCCCTTCAGACTGTTACTGCCAAGGTGGTTGCCAGGGCTCTCCTGGGCATTTTTATCAGGGTTGGATTGCCTAAGTAGCTTGTCTCTGACAGAGGATCCAACTTCATGTCGGGCTATGTGAAAACAATGTGGAAAGAGTGTGGGTTAACCTACAAGTTCTCCACCTCATGCCATCCCCAGACCAACAGTCTGGTTGGGAGATTTAATACCACTCTCAAGGGCATGCTGGGTGCTTTGGAAGAGCCCCTAAGGTGGAAACGGGATCTCCTCCTGCCATGCCTGCTGGTCGCTTGAAGAGAAGTACCTCACAAGGGTGTTGGTTTCAGCCCCTTTGAGTTGTTCTTTGGATATCCCTTGAGGGGGCCCCTTGCCTTGATCAGAGAATGTTTGGAAGCCACACCTCCAGGTCTTGCCAAGCAAGTGGGGGACTATGTGTTAGGCCTCAGACTGAGGATGACACAGATGATGTGCCAAGCGACAGCAAATCCCAAGGCCAGCCAGGAATTGAACAAATACTGGCATGACCTTAAAGTCTCACAAGTGGATTGGACTGCAGGACAGGAAATCCTTGTAATGGAGTCTACCAAGCCTAGGACTTTGGCAGATCAGTGCACTGGACCCTGTAGGATCATCTCCAAGATGGGCAAAGTCAATTATCTGGTTGACATGGGAGTCCCTGGGGTAACCCTTCAGGTATTTCACGTCAACATGCTCAAGCCTTTCCATAGGCTGGCAGAAGTCTCATGCCTCTTGCTATCTTTGTAGAAAGAAGAGGATGAGAGTGAGCCCCTTCCTAATTATCTGCATAGCAACCGTCAGGATGGCTCATTGGAGGGAGTGCATCTCTCTCCATATCTGACACAAGAGCAGCAAAGGGCCTGCAGGGCTTTGATCCGGCATTATGCCCCTCTGTTCTCACTGACACCAGCCCTCACCCCATGGGGCAGGCACAAAATTGACACTGGCGACAATGTGCTTGTCAAAAGCAGATGCTACAGAATGTCAGACACGGTTAAGAACCATATCCAGGCTGAGGTCAACAAGATGTTGGGTCTGGGTGTTATTGAACCCTCAACCAGTCCCTGGTCCAGTCCAGTGGTCCTTGTCCCCAAGGCAAGTTCGCAGGCAGGTACCAAGGATTGGCGGTTCTGTGTGGACTACAGAGGGGTCAATGCCATCACCAAAACAGATGTGCACCCATTGCGCAGGGCTGATGAGCTTATGGACACCATAGGTGCTGCCAAATTTGTGAGCACCTTTGACCTTACCTCAGGCTATTGTCAAATAGGTCTAATGGACCATGCCAAGGAAAAGACTGCATTCTCAACACCTGAGGGGCTCTACCAGTTTAGAGTCATGCCTTTTAGGTTGAAAAATTCACCTGCCACCTTTCAGAGATTAGTCAATAATGTGCTCAGTGGGCTGGAGGCCTTTTGTGTGGCCTACCTAGATGACATTGCTGTCTACAGTTCCACCTGGGAAGAGCATTTGACTCACCTGGATAAGGTGTTTCAGGCTTTGCAAAGGGCTAACCTCACTATCAAGGCCACCAAGTGCCAGCTAGCTCAGAGGCAAGTCACTTATATTCATCATGAGGTAGGAGGGGGTTGAATCCAACCTTCCCCAGTATTGTACAGGATGTACATGAATGGGAGACTCCCATTATGCAAACCCAGGTGACAGCCTTTTTGGGCCTCACTGGGTATTACCGTAACTTCATGGCGGACTATGGAACTATAGCTGCCCCTCTGACATCTCTGACTTCGCCCAAACAACTGAGGAAGGTTAATTGGATAGAAGAATGTCATAGGGCCTTTACTGGTTTGAAGGAAAGTCTGTGTAGGGCACCTGTGTTCTGTGTGCCTGATTACAGCAAACCCTTTATCGTCCAGATGGATGCCTGTAACACCTTAATTGGTGCTAACTTGCCCCATTTAGATGACAAAGGGATAGAAAATCCTATCATATTCATCATTAGACAACTCAAGGGTAGAGGACTCAGGTGGGCTACTGTTGAAAAGGAATGTTTTAGCAAAGTTTGGAGACTTAGGCGTTTTAGGACCTACTTTTTGGGGTCTGCCTTCAAGGTCCAAACAGATCATAAGCCCTTAAAATGGCTTATGCAGATGAAGGGTGAAAACCCGAAACTGCTCAGGTGGTCCGTTAGCCTGCAAGGGCTAGACTTTACCATTGAGCATAGGCCAGGGAAGTGTCATGATAATGTGGATGGCCTTTCCAGAAGGTATGTTGACCGTGTGGATGAGAGTGTCAATCTCGTGGGAGATTAGACCACCCTAACCTCAGTCTGGGTGGGGGCACAGTGATGCTGGAAATGCATTGGAGGAACAGGGCCTCCATGTCCTGGTCCTACAGTCCTTTCATTATGTGTGATCTGTGTTATTTTTTGCAGAGGAGTCCATGCGTGACTCTTGACAGTGCAGCTCTTTCTCTTTTTGGTTGTGGTGAACAGACCCTTGGGATATCCTTATGGCACCCATGGGTGGGGTACAACCCTGTACCGCTAGTGTATGTTTTTTGGGACACCTGTGTGTGGCCCACAGAGCAGGGAATGGGCTGGTGGCAACTCCATGCGGAATTTGTCAGGTGCTCTGAGTATCCTCCATTTTGGGGTACCTAGGCACTGCCAGTGGAATCAGTTGATTCCTGATAGGAGGCAAAATGGCCCCTATGGCCTCTTGCTTTCTATTGCCTTTTACCTTGTTTTCCCAAAGTCCTGGGAAGCCCTGACTCTGTCTGTCCCTTCCCCTGACTGGCTGTTGGGTGGAAGTTCCATTTATGGTATTATGGGGAAGCCCAGGCCAGACTGGCTGCAGCCTTCCGAATGACTGTATGTCGTGGGTACGCCCTTGGGATGCAACATGGGTGAATGGAGTGAGTGACCAATATACATTTCCTGTTATGGGTGTCTGGTTTCTGGCATGCAACACAATGAATGAGACAGCCCTGCCTGAAACAGGTGTGAATGCAGTATGGAGTGCTGAATGGCAGAGTGCTTGTCCCAATCCACATTCCGTGTTGTGAGAGTCTGGATGGAGAAAAATAGCCTGAATGCAATGTGAGCCTGATTGGCTGCCTGCCTCCCTGAATGCCCTCCTGAATGACTGGTTGCCTGAGTGTGACCCAGCAGAGTGAATGAGAGACCAAACAGTATATCTGGGGACCTCTCACTGATGAAATCGTTCAGAAGGTAAAGTCGAAACGTATTGCTTACTTTCAAATCTGAACTGGAAGAAGAAGTTTAACTGCTGTTTCCCTTCACCATAATCTGAAAGCTGCTGTGCCTTCAAGAAACTGATCCAAGAGAAGACCTGGCTAGGAGACTTCTCCCCAAGCTATGAGGGACCATCGTGCACCAGCTAACCTTCAAATGGAGACAGGAACCAGTGAGGAAACTGAAGAGAAGTGCCCGGACATCTGTCCACTGTCATCACCCATGGTTCGGAGGACCGCCGTAACTGCTGGAAGCCCATCGAGGCCATGTTGCCCAGAAGCGGGGACTACTTGACGCTGTGTCTCTGACGACTGGAGCCGCAACGCTCCAATGCCTAAGAACACTTTGAATCAAAGACCCCCTTGTTCATCACTGTTGAATGCTTTGTCCCGCCGGAGAATGAATGTCAAGGTCGCTGACGAACCGAGGAGAATCTGTCGGTGGGTTTCCTGCCACCCGAAGACCACAAAGACGCCGACAACCTGACGCTCTTGCTGCTGCCTCAACACATTTGTTCACCTTTTCTTTGAGGGATCTCCACGATCTGTGGCTCCTGCCTTAGAGGGAGTCCACTCAAGAAGGATCCATAAACACTGCTAAACCAGTTACATTGGGGTTGTAGAACTTTATAGAAGCAACTAAGACTCCTCTAAGCAATATATGGACTGGGCTTGTTTTTATCTTTATTTATAGGTTGCCAATGTGGAGGGATCCTGACACAGAAGTGTGCCTAGCGGTAGGGGCCCAGATTTTGCCAATCGTTTAACCAACCTTTTTTTTCCACCTCAAGTCTATTGTTGGTTCACATTATTCTTTGATGTGTATGTCATTTGGAATTGTCTACATATAATGCATTTTAATGGAATCAAAGAAGTACGTGTTGTACCACATAGAGACTGTATATAGAATTGCCTGATCACAAAGTTTGTTACTGTATGTGTACATAATCAAAGCCTTATTTATAAAAAGAACTGTGTTTTCACTAACATAGTGTGTGGACATTCCTTTGTGGGTGCTTGGAGATTACACTGTACTTAAGAACCAGCCTGCATCACCTTCTCAGAGCTTAAGTCTTGATTGCTCATTCACGTTACCAAATACAGAATCTTGGCTGGGGTGCTCTGTGCCTCTACTCTCCATATAGAGAGCAGGAGTACATATACCCCCCTCCAGTTTTTACAGTCATGCCAACCTGATGCACGTAATGTGATTGGGTAGAGGGAGACAGAATAGGTCTGATCGAGTGCCGCTTGTAGAACTGGCAAATTCCCTCTGCATTTAGCTTGGCATGCAGGTACTGCACAGAATCTGTTTATGTGGACAAATGGTAGTGAGCATGTTAAAAAAGAAAGAAATGAACTGGATGTCCATTATTGCACAAGCAGACCCGCTCTGCGTCTGGCTGTGTATGAAGTTAAATACACTTGATGTGGTTTCCTATACACGTAATAGTGGGTGTTGTTTGGTGGCACCAAGTTTCTTGGCAAATGAGCGCTGTGCGGGCTGAAACTGGTTAGCAAATGGTACCTCAGCTGTTTGGCAATGACCTACTCATCACATGCAGCATGGTGTGTAGACAGGCGCGCCTGGTGGAGGGTCATGGTCTGGGTGTGCCAGGGGCCAGGAGTTCCTGTAACATCCCACCAGCTTGGGTTTGGGATAATGTATCAGATGCAATATCGTAGGAGGCATAATCGGGGTGCAAATGCCAGGGCATGGGGTTGTACATTTAGCCCAGTGTGTCCAGAGTGGATAGGCTGGGGTGGCCTCATTAAGTCCTTTGGTTATGGAGTTACATTGAATATCCACCATGCTTCCTTGTGGTTAAGGGCGTTGCTAATATTGGTATCCTTGGTCACCTTGTTGATCACCCACCATCTGATGTCGTCAGGGCTATGTTGGTATTCCAAAAGGTGTGAGACCAGTGGGGCATTCTGCGTCTTACACCGAATTCAGGAGAGATGTTCACCAATTCTTTTATTCATCTGTCTTTGTGTCTGTCCCTCATAGCTTAGCCCGCATAGGCATTCCAACATGTAGATCCCATTACTGGTTTTTCAGTTTGTAAAATGTCTTAGGTCCCAGTCTTTGCCTTCAACTTTGAAGGTTTTCGTCTTGCTGGTAAATTTACAGACTGTGCACATCCCACATGGGTAGTTGCCTGTTAGTTCCCCTATGTTCCATAGGCCTGTTCTGGCGGCTTTCTTGAGTCTGGCATGTGTCAGATACTCCTTTAGATTCTTTAGGGCCATCCTGGGGCTGGGTTCATCCGGGAGGCTAATCTGCACATGAGGCCAAAATTGTTTAATCAAATGTCTGATCTTTGTCGTATCTGGACTGAATGTGGTTACACAAGTGATTCGGTCCTGTTCCGTTGGCCTGGTTTTTCTTTTAGTGTCAGGAGTACTTCTCTTGGTGTGCATAGTGCTCTTTTCCGGGTGTGTTTCTACCAATTTGTTGAGATATCCTCCTAATTTTAATCTTGACTCCAACTAGAGTGCGTGTCGTCTGTATTGTACTTTTGTGCAGTTCTTTCTCAGTCTCAAAAATTGTCCAAAGGACAGATAGGGCCTCATTATGAGTCTGGTGGTAACCAGGCAGTTTTACCGCCTCGGTTACTGCTGGACTCGTATTACCATTCCGCCTCCTTGACTCCCGGAAATACCAGGGCATTACGACCCTGGTGTCCCGGGTATTCCGGAGGCGGAATTCGGTAAATCCCCATTCCCATTGAGTCCCATAGGACTCAATGGGAATGGGAATGGGGATGTGGAAACACCGGCAGCATCTCGTGATGGTGCTGGTGTTTCCACGTCCACCTGCAGGCGGGCGGTGTTAAACCTGCCAGGTCAGACCTGGCGGGAACATCACCTCCCGCCTGCAGGACTCGGGATCGGGCGGTCCGGAATTAACAGTGGCGGCGGGATTACCGCCACTGTTAATTCCGGACCGCCCGACCTGTAATGAGGCCCATTGTCTTTGAGGTTTTTGGGATGGCTACTTCTGTAGTGTAATAGGGTGTTGCGGTCTGTCTCTTTCTTGTAAAGGGTACAGACCAGTTTTCCATCTTGTGCCTTGATGGTCAAATTTAGGAAATTGGGAGAATCAGAACTACTATAGATGGTGAATTTGATCTCTCGTGTTTGCGCATTAATCTAGGTATAGAATTCAGTGAGTGAAATGTGCTCCCCTGCCAGGTGAAGATATTGTCATCAATATATCTGCACCAATTGACGATCTTGTTGGCAAAGGGATTTCTAATCGAGGGAACAAAGGTGCTTTCGTATTCTGCCATGTGGATGACTGCCAGGCTGGGCGCAAAAGCAGACCCCATTGCTTAGAAGCTAGCCGTGACACTGATATCTCCTTCCATCAAGAATTTGGTCTGAGACATTTGCTATCATTCCATGGAATCAAACTCGGGTCACAATGGGTGTACCAATTCTGTTAATGTGCTAGCACTTACAACTATAGTCCAACAGTCATGGAAGATCCCAAGATGCCCTAGCTATGCAGCATTTGTGGATTGTAGCGCTGCATTTTACACAGTGGATCATGGAAGGTTGTGGGGAACGTTGTCTAGTTGGGGGATTCCATCTGGTTTGTCGAAAATGATAATGAAACTGCATGAGGAGACACGAGTAATAGTGAGACTGTAGGGTAATGGTGGAACATCACATTGGAATAATACGAAATTAGAACTGAATCAGGGCTGCACCTTGGCAGCTCAGCTGTTTCACTTGTATTTATCTGACATGGGGAGGGAATTGGTGGATCCTGGATGTACTCCGCCCACACTGGTTAACCAGGTTATACAGTGGTTCGACTATGCTGACGACATCGTCTTTTTTATTTATTTAGTTTAATTTTTGTACCGTGCCACATGCCCATAGGCCTCAGGGCGCACATGAAACAAAACAAGACAAACTACAGGCAGAGAAGTCAAACCAGGGATGAGCAGAAGAAAAGGAGTGGTGCATTAGTCAGGACTAAGCTTGAAGAGTTGAGTCTTAATAGCTTGTTTAAAAGGAAAACAGTCAATGACAAAACGTATGGAGAAAAGAAGAGCATTCCAGAGAAGAGATGCGTGAACATCACAACTTGTACTGCCAAAGCACACTAGTTTGAATCTTGGTTGAATAAGTGTGGGTGCTGTAGATGACCGAAGATTTCTGCTGGATATCTTACTCTTAGTACAGTCAGATAGATATACACTACATGAAAGGGACAAGCATTTATGGGCCAATGTGAGAATTGTATGTGAGATCTTGTGTTTCACGGGAAGCCAATGAAAGGCTTTCCTAAATGTGGAACATGTGTACGACGGGAAAGATCAAAAGTTGCACGTACAGCATTGTTCTGCGTAACTTGAAGGGCACAAATGTTAAGAGCGGTGGTACCAGCCAACAGGCTTTTGCAATTATCACGCCTGGAATTGATTAAAGCAGTGGAGAGGAGAGCTCAAATTCAGTGGTGATAAAGGGACAAATTTAGTGTATGCGCTTGGTTATGAAGCTGCATGTAGACCAGATGTAAGATACATGAGGTTTCATCGTCAGTTCATCATCCAAGACTACTCCCAAGGTCTTTACCTTCCTGGAGACCGGAATACTGTGACCCGCAATGAAAAAACTTGAGTAATCAGCTGTAAGCATGCACCAATCAGCTTTGAGGGTAACAATGATAAGTTCGATCTTTTTACAATTAAGGGCCAGAGAGGTAAAGGGCATCCAATACTGTAAGGCATTATAGATGGTATTGAGGGCAGAGAGGTCCTGCCTATAATACTTACTGAGCTGAAGAACAACCTGGGTATCATCAGCGTAGTTAGTATATTGAACTCCCGGTCTATTCAACAATTTAAGCAGAAGCCGAATATAGATATTTAACAGGAGCAGGGATAAACAGTAGCCCTAGTCATTCTAGATCTCACCCCTGATTGTCTACAAATCACAAAAAAGTGGCACAAGTTGTTTGGAACTTTAAGGGGATCCCTATTGAAGTAGTAAATACATACTCTTACTTAGGGATTGTGTTTGATGTAAACCTTGTGTGCTCCTCTCATCTGAACAAACTTGAAATCTGTAGTGCACAAATATCAGGAGCCATATGTTATTTTGCTTAGAGGGAGGAGGATATTCAGTATTTGGTGGGAAATGTGGCCAAACGGTAACCATGAAGATTGCCTTCATCATATGCTATGCTGCACAGTCATGGGTGCTTGGTTCACTTGAGGCTATCTCTCAAAAAGAGCTGAAGTCCCTCGAATGGATTTTAAGACTACCACAATATGTGTCCTTTGAAATGCTATTCTCAGAATTCGATTTGATGCCTATACAACAATGAATCATGTTGTCCTGTCTCACTTTGTACTGGAAGCTTGTCCATGCTGCGAGTGATACTCTCATGGGCTTGCTGTATGAAGTGTTTCACACTAGACTTGCATACATAAAGTCTTTCACCCTGAGAGCCCTCAAACATTTAGCTGATATATGGCTTTGGAAACTCAGTGTAGATCCTCTTGTAATGAATATCAACCAGTATAAGCGAGTTATGAGGACACTTTTAGACGGCCACGTCCATGAACAGATGACGGTCGACTTGGCCACGAAATCAACAGCTGAGTGTGTTTTTCCCTACATTCTGGAAAGACAATTGATTCCGTCGTGTGTTGGAAAGTTTTTTTTTTGTAAGCCACCTGATATGGTACTATTTGTGCCTCACGTTCAATGCTGTTAAAACGCTTGAAATAACTGGGTGTTGGACCAAGGTTGCAAGGAACCATAGACTTTGTTATTTCTGTGGGGAACAGGTCTTGGAAACAGTTTGTCACCTTTTGTTTCTCTGCAATGCAATGACGGCTCTTCGGTATAAGCAATTAAAGCCTTGGGCCTTGAGATGACAACTAATCCCAATGAGCTGTGTACAATATTCATGTCTGGGAACCATGAGAGATGCATACTATTCTTCACTAGGTTATGGAAGGAAATGCATGCGATAATAGCTGTAATTGAAGCATGAATACGTGTCAAAATGGTGAAACATTAATGTTAGCGAAACAATATACTTGACCTTTTTATGATGTGATATATCTATTATATGATGCAATGTATGTGTTTGACTGTATTCAAAAGTTATTAATTTAACTATACATTAATACATACATTTAAAAAAATACATTTTTAAAAAATAACGGTCGTTGCCCATCTTGCATCTGCTTCTGTAGTACATAGTTGTTGGAATAATCTGTAAAAATATTGAGCAAGAACTTGCTGGGTCATCTGCAAAAATATCAGAATGACAAGGTAACCCTGATGGACATCTTTGCAGGAAATACAAGGTTGCACATTATTTTCCCCTGTATTCGGTCTTTATAGACTTATCATCCACTTTGGATGGTATCAACAGGGCAATATTATGGGCCACCTTTGAGTCAATAGGAATTGGTCCACCTTTTTTTATCCATTACCCAAAGGCTACATATGAATCTGTTTGCATCTCTACAGCTGGGCTTTGGTGTCATGGTAACCCTGTGCTTTCATGTGACCAGGGGTGTAAGGCAAGCGTGTGTCAATTCAGTCATGCATTGTAAAGTTTATATTCATTCTTCAACGAATGATCTTTGAGAACCCACGTAAGATGTTGCAAAAATAGTTGCAAGTTATTTGAATGATTGAACACGACGTAGTGTTGCTCTCGACAACACCGAAAGGCTTATAGATTTTGAACTTATTTAATAACACAAGGGGCCTCATTTCGAGTTGAGTGGTAAGGGAAAAATGATGCCGGTAAAGGAATACCGGCATCGTTTCCCTTTACGGCCCATTCTGACCCACCACACCGTTATTTACGGCGTCGTAAAGTACGATGCCGTAAATAGCGGTTTAGTGGCACGCGCACGACACGCCATGCCGTAATTAGCGGCATGGCGTAAACCGGAGCTGATCCCAAGTAAAGCGTACATGGAAAAAACGGCCTCCACAAGACCGCAAAGTACCTTACCGCCATGGAGTAAATACCAGCATCGCTGAGAAGGTGTAAAGGACCCTGAGCAGTGTTTCCAAGAGGAACAGGTGCACTCAATCAGCACAGGTGGAGGCAATGGAGTCTGGCACAGCACAAAAGGAGCACACCCACACACCACACCCCCTCCCACACCAAAATGATACCGATTGTAGCAGCATTCCTCGAGCTGGCGGCCCTGCTTGCAAGGCAAGAACAACTACAACAGCAACAACAACCACAGCCACCACCACAGAGGATACACAGGAGGAGAAGGAGGGTGAGACAGGGCCAGCATGCCCTACCGGTGCAGCCACCATTACCACGCCGGCAGCCCCCAATCCCCTGCATCAGAGCCACCCCCTTCAACCTCACACCAGAGCAGATCCACACCCTGTACCGGCTTGACTGGGACACCATTACCAGCATAGTGGACATGATACATGATGATATCGTGAGCCGCATAGAAATACGCACTGCCATCCCCCCTCTACTGAAGGTAGTGTCTGTTCTCCACTTCCTTGCCACAGGCACCTACCAGCATACAGTGGGGCAAATGCATGGCATTTCTCAGCCCATATTTTCACGGATACTCAAAGAAGTGTTGGATGCCCTCCTCACCCACACAAGGGAATACATATCCCTACCCCAGACTCCCCAGGAGATCTACGACACCAAAGCTGCCTTCCATGCACTGGCAGGCATGCCAAATTGCATAGGTGCCCTCGACTGCACCCACGTTGAATTGGTGGTCCCGCATGCCATGGAGGTGCCGTATCGCAACCGCAAGCAATACCACTCCATCAATGTCCAGATGGTGTGTAATGCCAGTAAATCCATCACACATTGCAATGCCCGATACCCCGGATCAACTCATGACTCCTTGGTTCTGCGGAACTCAACACTACCACGCTACATGGAGCGACATCCCGGACGTCGTGCCTGGCTGCTTGGTGAGTCATCTGAATGGGCCATGGCGTTGCTTTGGGGCTGTGAGTAGTTCTGGGAAGGGGGGGGTTAATACTCCACCGGCCTGGGAAGGGGGGGGTTCATACTCCACCTGCCTGGGAAGGGGGGGGGTTCATACTCTACCTGGCCGGGAAGGGGGGGATGCATGCTCATCCCAGTAATCATCTGTGGCCATGCATGACCAGTACAATTTTCCACCATGAGGGCACACACGATTACCTCATTTCCACTTCCATGCAGGTGATGCTGGCTACCCTCTGAAGCCGTGGCTCATGACCCCCGTCCGCAACCCACAGAACAGGCACGAGGAGGACTACAACAGATGCCATACCCGTACACGCGTGGTGATAGAGCAGACCTTCGGGCTCTTGAAGGCACGATTTCGTAGCCTCAGCCGTTCAGGTGGGGCACTCATCTACAGCCACGAGAAGGTGTCCAAGATCACCATGGCATGTGTAATGCTACACAACATGTGCATCCGTCGGAACGTGCCACTGCCCCCTGACGTGGAAATGCCACCACCAGATGACGATGAGGGGGAGGAGGTAGGAATGGCAGGACAGCAGCCGGGTCCCGATGCACAGGAGGGACGTTCTGTGCGTCAAGCATTGATTGGACAATATTTCTGACTCACAAGTCAGCTGAGGGTTTCAGGATGAGAAGACATTGGGCACGGGGTGTGGGGATACATGTACACCATGTACTGTGCGACAATAAAATACACAAGCAAAATGATCAATGTCCACTCTGTTTTAGTGAATGAACAACCAGTGTATTAAAAAGTTTAAGTTTGAACGTGTACAACAAAACCACCACCCTCACCCCCCTCCCCCTCCCCCCAACTCCCAATGACACACCCTCACCCCCCTCCCCCTCCCAAATGTGTGTGCCAGGATGTTCATTGGCCACTTCCGGAGCCAGGGGGATTCATGTTCTGGCGGCAGAGTGTCCGCATTGACCGGCGGACAGGGCTGGTCTGTGTGGATGAACTTTGTGATGGTGGGTACTCCCACTGGGGCTGTGGTCTTGGGTGTGCTGCCTCCAGGGCATCAGCAATCCGGCCCAGCACCTCACAGAGGCGGTTGGTGTTTGAAGTGATTACCTCACCCAGGGCCTGCAGGTCATTGTGGCATTGTGAATGTGATTGACGGTTGTCCCGTAGGAAGTCCTCCAGCAGGGCTGTGATGCGCTGCCCGTGCACTCCATCCGTGGATGGTGTGGCAGATGTGGTAGCCAGCCGTGGTGTTGACCGTGCAGGGCTCTGTGGGCTTTCGGCAGGGGAGGAGGATACAGGACAGGCAGGTGGTGCTCCTTGGCCTGTAAGGATTGGGGTGTCACTCTCCCCAGAGTCGCTGAGTGCGACTTGTGTGTGAGATGGTGTTTCCGGCCTGTATGCTGTGTCACATGTCTCCCCCACGTCAGATAGGTGAACCGATGTAGGGCTCTCCGGCTCGTCGATGAGGCACATGGCAGCGTGCTCCCCTGCCACACTGGATTCCTCCGAGTGGACTGTGGGGTATGTGTCCGTTCCCAGTGCAGGCATGGGTAGGGGTGTGGGTGGGGGTTGTGCAGCCTCCATGGGGGTTGCTGGTGCAGATGGTGTTGCCTGTGGCCTCCTCCTTCCTACAGGCTTCCGCTGTCCCCTGCCTGTGCCCCTGGAGGTGGAGGGCTGGGTGGCTTCATGGCCCTCAGTTTCATGTCCGCTGCCTGTGGGGTGGAAGAGAGAGATGGCATTAGCTATGATTTGGGGGTCAGCATCGCTTCAAGGCTATGGTATGAGAATGGTGTTGCAGCGTTTGGGTGACATTTGGGTGGTGAGTGGGACATTGATCTGGGCTAGGATGCTAAATGCATGCAGGTGTCTGGGTCAATCAAGCTGGCAGAGTACTGTGCTGACTCACAGTGACTGCCTCTTTGTGTGCTATGGGCAGTATGGGTTGTAGCCTTGCAAGTGGCATCAGCCTGGGTCTCACTTGTTACGGCATGATTGGGGGGGGGGGGCATATGTGACATGACTGCTTGCCCATCCCTTGGCGGTGGCTTGAATTGGGAATGCATTTACTGTCTTCACTCATGACACTCACCTCCATCTGCGGATGACGGGGCACCGCACTCCATCTCGCCGACCCCCTCGATGGATTCAGGGCCCATCATGTCGGCACAAGTCTGCTCCCAGGGCATCATCTTGATTGGAGATGCTGGGCCTCCTCCTGTCTCCAGGGCCTGGGTCCTGTTGGCCGATAGGATGGCCCGCACCCTGAGACGGAGGTCGTCCCACCTTTTGCGGCAGTCCCTTGTTGTGCGGGGGGTGTTGCCGACAGCGCTCACCCTCTGGGCAACCGGGTCCCATATTTGTTTTTTTCTTGCTATGGTGGCCTTGCGCATATCAGTGCTGAACACCACTTCTGCATTGGCATGCAGGGTGTCTACCAGGACCTGTAGCTCATCCTGTGTAAAGCGCTCCTTGCCGAGGCGTGCGGCTCCTTTTTTGAGTGCTTTAGGCATGATATAGGTGAATGCTGGGAAGTCTCAGGTTCAGAATCTTCCTCCGGGTTCTGTATCAAGGGGATGGCAATGGATTGTGTTTTTAAAGATGGCCGCCGCGCTCCTTCCCGTTCCTGTGCGATGATGTAATTTCCGTATCCGTTAATTAGCGGTGACCGTAATTTACGGTGTCCGTAAATTACGGTCACCGCTAATAACGGATAGCAGAGCTTCGGTGGCGGTGTTGTAACGACCGTCTCGCTTCATGCCGCTAAGGGGTTTTACGGGCCCTTTAGCGGTATGCCGCTAGGGGATTTACCGGCATGGCGGAAAGCTCGTGCCCGCGAAGTCGGAATGGCCTGTAAATTGCAGCGTTGTACCAGACCGGACTCGGTCTTTCCGCCATGCCGGTAAAAACCCATACTTACCGCAAACCTCGGAATGAGGCCCAATGGCCCTCATTGGGACTCCAGCACTAAACCATGGTGCTATTAGCACCATGGTCCATGCCGGAGTCCACCATGGAAAAAGGGGGAATTTCCACCCCATTCCAAGGTTGGCGGGGCGGTAATTCCCCCTTTCTCCATGGCCCTTCCCCATTCCCATTTTTGCCCCATAGGCCTCAATGGGAATGGGGAAGGCGGCAATTACGGTACCGCAAATTGCCATCAAGGTCCCTTTGCGGGTCCCTACTTTAACGGCTGGTCCAGACCAGCCGGTCAGGTCGGGAGCCGCAAAGGGAACTCGCAGTAAGGCGTTAAAGGTTTAACGGCACCTCAGCCTTTAACGGCGCCGTTAACCCCTTTAAGCCTGGGTCGTAATGAGGCCCAATGTCCTCTTTGGATCCTGGTCTTACCGATGACAACCATAAATGCATATATTTTAGGCCCTACGCTAATGAAAATAAAATATTGTTGTTGGTGATAAACACATAAAAAGAGTAACTTTTGTTCTTTATGTGTGCTTTCTCAATTATTCCAAAACTTTCCATCTGAATGGCTTGATTTCTAAAGAAATAAAATCAATCTCACAGAGAATTGGAGCCAATAATACATTTGCTCATCACTCCTAAAACAAGTTCATCAAAATAAATACCTTTGCTGCTATGATGTACAATCTGGTGGAACCAAAGAGGTAATTTCTCCAGACCTGTTTTACAGGACAGGTGGCTTCTTGAAGCTGAATCAATGCTTCGCTAGCTGGCAAATATAAAAATACATTTCTGCACTGTTTGTTTTGGGTCCTCATGTCACTCCCCCCAATATAAGACAGCTCTGATGGGAAAGCGGTGACTTGTGACCAGTGCTTTACTTTATTTACTTTATTTTGTACCGCACAACCAATAATGGCCTGGAGGCATGCGGGCGCAGAAGATGGCACCTAAAAGGGGAGAAGAGATACACAACAGCATAATACAAATAAAAAAAATAACCTAGGAACAGCCTGAGAAACACACAGGACATGACTCATACGCTGCTTTTATCTAAAAAGGAAGGCCTTCAGATATTTCTTACATTTCTCCAGTGATTTTATGCCTCTGAGATCAGATGGAATTGAATTCCAAAATCTGGGTCAGCTATATAAAACGTGCTCTTGTCCACTTGTGCAAGCTTGGTTCTCGGACAGCCAACATGGAGTTATTATTTGATCTTACATTTTTTCCAGATGGTTTCATAATTAGCTTTGTGCGTGGGTTGTTTGCCCCTTTGTCCATTAAAGTCCAACTACCCAAAGTAAATGCCTGCCGAAGCATACCCCCCCTTACTTACCTTTTGGTGGCACACCAGGTTGTGTGTTCCACAGACTCCCTGCGACACTGGTTTCCTTCACGTATGTGTTTGGGAACCAGTGTTGCAGGGGCCTTTCCTTTTTTTTCCTTATAACTTTATCCCCCTATGCGGGGGAACCCCCTGCAACTGCTGTTCCCATTATAGCGAGTAAGGAGAGTGGGGGACACCCCCGCACCCTTTGTTCCCCTTGTTTACTATAATGTTGATGTATGGCATATTTGATCAAATCTTTGGTTATACAGGATTTTCGCACAGCTAAATTCAGTCCCCGTCCTGGCCTCCAAACTCTGGAACACCTTGCCCACACCTATCAGAATTGAACCATCATTCCACTCCTTCAAGAACAATGCTAAAACATGGCTGCTCTCCCAAGACTCATGAGACCTTGACACAGTCCAGACTCCATGTGGGGGACAGAACTGAATATACATTTTCTCTCTGCTCTGTCCCTGTATTATACGCTGTTAATGGTACCCTTCGGTACATGTATATATGCTGTATATTTTTGTAACTCACTGTAACTACTGCTGTTTGTAACATGTTTAAGAGTATGTACATGTATATATGCTGTATATTTTTGTAACTTCTGTAACTACTGCTTTTTGTAACATGTTTAAGAGTATGCGCCCGGTTGCCCCTGGGCCTGGTTTTTTGCGCTTTATAAATAAAATAAAATCAAATCAAAATCCGTCAAATATACCAAACAATTTATTATTTTTTGGTCTTTTTGCATCATTCCAGTTATCCTATCCACCAGATATTGTGGGTTGGAGCCCTCTAGGCATTTGTGCATTATAGTGAGCAAACAAAAATGTATCATGGGCTCGACCAGGAGTCAGTGAAGGCTTCTCCTGGCTTCCGAAACATGATCATACTTTCTGAGGCCAACTATTGATCTAATGGCACTGTTCTGAATGACCTGTAGTCTTGCAATTTCCCCTTTGTTAGCTCCCATTAGGAAACCACTGCAATAATCAATTTTTGAGCCTATGATCGCTATAGCGATAGTCTCAGTACTCTTGATAGATAAGAATGGCTGCATATGAGCCAATAACCTTATATAATAGGAGGATGTAGAGACAAGACTACTAATCTGAGCTCCCATAGAAAGATTTTGATCCAACAAGACTTCCAACGTTTTAATCTTCTTTAATCTTCTTCTTAGTGGGGATTTTACAGTTAGCTATTTTGAACTCTGAATAATAATCTCCCAATCTGGCAATCCTGGGGGAGGTTCCTAGAATCATACATTCTATCTTCTCATTATTCAGAGCTGGTCCATTCTCCCCCATCCACCATCAAATATCTCATTACTGACAATTGTATCCTCCTTGTGATTACCTGATAAGGGTATGATGCACTGTGTATAATCTGCGTAGTTGGAAAAGCATAAACCCTTACTCAGGTAATTGACAATATTATACAATGAGGGATACAGGCAAGCTCCCTGAGTAACACCCATGGATGTCATTTTGGGATCGCCAGGGGTCGCACCTGTGACCCCTGAGGTCTCCCTTTCTACTCCTCTGGACTCCCTTACTACCACTAAAAACATGCAAATCAAATTTGTATGTTTTTTTTTAATTTTATTTTTTTAATGGAAGCTCCTGGGCTGTGGCCAGTGCCATATGGCTCTTTGTTTCTGGAGTGTCTGGCATTCTTGTCCAGGCCTCTTAAAAAACAGGGGGTTCCACAAGTCTAACACAGTGGAACGCAGTGACCCATAATAAGAAATAATAGGAATAACACATAATTTGTCTTTCTGGAATTCAATACAATAATTGCAAGATTCCTTACAGGTTTATTTCAGACACACTTCAGGGGTGAATCACTGATTTAGTCTTCTCTTAAACACCTCCAATTCACAATGCAGACAAAAACATCCAAAAAGCATTTAGACTAGAATAATCTTCCATTTTGGACTATGGGCCTCATTACGACCCTGGCGGTACGGAGTGAACGGCACCGTAAAAGGTGCCAGCGCCGTTCACTCCGTACCGCCGCATTACGAGTTCCCCTCGCGGGACACGTTAAGCATGCCTGGGAAAACCAGGCGTGCTTACCGGGTCCCTCGAGGGGAAGAGGGAGCAAACAATGGGCCATCTCGTAATGGCCCGTTGTTTTCTCCCTCTCCCATTCCCATTCAGCCCTATGGGGGCTGAAATGGGAATGGGGAAGGACCGTGTCCAGGTCTTTGGAGGGAGGAATTACCGGGCCTTCCGAACTCGGAATGGCCCGGTAAGTCCTCATTCAGAGGACCCAGACCCCGACGCAATTTCGGCGGCAGCCATGCCGCCAATAGCGGCATTGTTACCGCCGAACTCGTAATGAGGGCCTATGTATTTTGCTTTTCACATGTTGCAGTTATATCATGTGTTTTTTTGCCGTTGTCTCTGTTACGATCATCACAAGACATTCCATCTCAGTGTCCTCGTCACTTGACAAAATCTTTGTGCCCAAAAGCGTGTGTACAGTGTAGAAGTGTTTGACCATAGCACATAAAGTGGCCCTTAGTTGCATTGTGCCACAATTAATGCATTGTTTTGATGTGCCTATCTTTCCCATCTCTACGGCATGCTGTTCAGGATGTTTGTTTGCATGTATTATATGATATGATATGGCATTTATAAAGCGCCTGTACACAAGTGATACTAGACTTGACAAGGCAAGGAGTGGGAAACAAAGGGAGGACAAAACAATGATCTTACTATGCCTTGTGTCATTCAGATCACGTAAGTGCGGGGAAGAGAGAGGTGGGGGAGAAGTGCAAGGGGGAAGGGGAGGGGTGAAGCACAAGTAACTAATAAGTTTGGCCTGCAAGTGGCTCATAAGCGCAGGTAACTAATAAGTGCATCCAGCAGGTGGCTCAGAAGTGCTGAGAGAGGGACTGTAGGGTTGCAGGTACAAGTGCTGTGGGAGCCCAGAGGCCGTGCGAGGGCAGCTGGACAAGCAGGAGTCAAGGCCTGAGTTCAGAGGGTAGCCAGGTGAGCAGTGCACGGAGCAGTGAGGGACATCAGCAGATTAGAGTAAGAGAGAATGCAGAAGCGAAAAGAAAAGTTTTGAGTTGCTTCCGGAACCAGAGATGGGTCTGCTCAAGTTTGAGTGTTGCAGGGAGGCTGTTCAAGAGGGAGGCGCCAGCTTAAGAGAGAGATCTACCCCCCCACTCTCTGCTTGGAGAAGCTTCGGATCCTCAGAGAGTTGGAGCTGGATGAGCGGAGAGCTCGAGAAGGAAGACGATTAGGAAGAGAAAGTTGGAGATAGTGAGGTCCCAGGCTCCAGAAGACCTTGTGGATGATGCAAAGGGTCTTGAATTTGATCCTTGCAGCCACAGGGAGCCAGTGAAAAGATTTCAGAGAGCTGGAGAGATATGATACCTGGGCTTGAGGCCAAGGACAAGACTTGCAGTCCTTTTCTGGATGAGTTGCAGAGGTCGAAGAGTAGAGACAGGCAGATTTAGAAAGAGGCTGTTGCAATAGTCCAGCCTAGAGAGGACCAGGGCTCTGGAGACAGTAAGCCTGTGGGGGAAAGTGAGAATAGGAAGAATACTCTGGGGAGATGCAGCTGATAGTTGACTTCTTAGAAACATCAGAGATGTGAAGAGAGAAGGATAGGGTGGAGTTGAAGATGACACTAAGGTTCTTAGCCTTACAGGAAGGAGCAGGAACAGGGACCAGGGTGGGCAGCCAGAGAGAGAGAGGAAAGGAGGAAGCAGATGTCCCAATGAGTAGTATCCCGGTCTTACTGGCATTAAGGCAGACATCATTGGCAGCACACCATTTCTGAATTGTGGCAAGACAGTCTGGTATGAGAGAAGGAGCAGAAGTGACTATGGAGAGTATGAAAGAGATCTGGGTGCCGTCTGCATAATATTTAAAGTTGGTATCTGGACTTTCCAATGAAAATGTATTCATCGAATACATTTCCATTGAAATGTATTCATTGAATTATGTGGGATATATTGACCCACTCAACGGCATTGCCTCATATCACTGAGCTGCCTGTGCACAAGTAACAGTAACCTGGCTGCGCTGGCTCCTGTGCGCACCATGACCTCAAAACTGCATTTGGCAGCAACAACAGAACAATGGCTGCACCATTTTGCCTCACACACTTCGGGCAACATGGAACAAGGGGACACACTGAAAATAGCTCAGTGTGTTCTGAAACATATATGGAATCAAGTGAAAAGGAAAGCCTGCCATTGCTGCAGAAGCCACAATCCTCTTCAAAATGAAACCATTTTCACCCTTTTAAAATGCTGCTTTGATGTCAATTTCATGTGTCATCCTGAAACCACTGTGAGTAAAAAGGCCCAGTTAAAACCAACTCTCAGAGAAATCAAAATCACCTTCATTTTCACTCGTACAGGAAACACACATTTATTTCTTGACAAAAAGTATCCAGGCACAGCACTTCAAAGAGACTTTTTACCCTCTGAGCCAGGGCAAGGAGAACTGTATCTATACTTTAGCTAAGAGTCCTGCTGCAAGGAAAATTACTACAGCTGCCAAGACAGTGGCAATCTGAGGAGCTGAAAACCGAATTAAAGTAAGAAATTAAACAGTTTAAAAACACATAGCCTGGAGCTGCAAGCTCTCAGAAACCTGTAATTCCAGTTGCTAGATATGAAACTCCTCCTAGGAAGGGAGATACACCCTAAATCTAGGACACTTAGGTGCGAAGTACCAGCATAAAAAATGTTGAATGGGATAGGACAATGGCCCTCATTACAACTCAGGCGTTAAGGGTTAATGCCACCGTTAACCCTTAACGCCTGATTCCCACCTTAACGCCTGCTTTTTGCAGGCGTTAAGTTCCATGGTGCTAAGGCACCTTGGTGCTAATTACGGCACCGTAATTTACGGTGCCGTAATTAGCGCCTTCCCCACTCCCATTATGCCCTATGGGGCAAAAATGGGAATGGGGAAGGGAAAATGGGAAATGGGGATTTACCGCCCCACTCACCTTGTAATGGGGCGGTAAATCCGCCATCCACCATGGTGGTAAAGTTGGTGCACTTAGCACCTCAGTTGTAATGAGGGCCAATGACAGTTCACATGCTCATCAGACATTCGTCTTTGCTCCAGGCTGGGACAATAGCAGTCCTGGGACTTTCACCTGTCAAGTGTGAAGGGTAATAAAACCTTCAATTAAGAGAGAGGCCCCCCATCCTGCTTGGAAGAAACTGCCTGTTGGTGTTAGCTGGGAAGAAATAAAAATGACAGACAATGACTCCATTTGTCTTAAGACTATTTTTTTTAGAAGCATATTTATAGTTTTACATTTAAACTTTTTAATGCTATTTACTAAAAGAAAACAAACTTTGATTGAATTGCTGGCAAGAGAGATATGTAAAATCTGATAAAAAGTATGTAGGGTCGGGGAGGGGTGAAAAAAAAAGAGTGAAAAAAGAAAGTAAATAAAACCCCTAGACCTCTTCCCAGAAGTCTGATAAAAGCTCCAGTCTTCATCAGTTTTTTCCTCTCGTCTCAGTAGATCTCTTCCTTTCGTCTTCTTCCATCGTTAGTCTCTCAAAGATTTTTTTGACGAAGGCCAACAAGGCTAGAATCTCTGTGTTTCTCCTCCCTTGACACAAGATAACCCAAAGTGAGTTGGGGGATATTGTTGTTGAATTTTGAGACAAATGTCCAAAGTATGTTGTTCTTAAGTCCATCAGTGACTCACATTCAGTAGTTAGGTGTTCAAGGGTTTCAAACGTGCCCTTACAGAGCCGGCACATGTAATTTCGGATTGAGGCTACTTTGCATCTCTGATGAACTTCATTTGTTGGAAACAGGTTAAAATGGAACCTCATGAAATCTTGTCTCAGAGTGGGAGAGGGGAACTTTGTCAAGTATCTTGGAACTTGGCCTTGTTTCCTAGTATCTTTTGTTATCCCTGCACCACTTTTCATGCTCCGAATCTGTTCTCCTGTGTCTATCCAGTCCTGGTCGTAAAGTTTCTTCTTGACGTGGTCAGGATTTTCCAAAAGAAGCTCTTCACTCAATGCTACACTTTTCAGTATTTCCACACATGTAGATCTCCATTCAGTTATTGACTCCTCACTGTTTGAGTAAATGGCCTTATGTAGGAATTCATACCCTCCTTCGCCTGGTGGTTGTAAACATTTCCTCAACAGTGACAATGATCTCCAGACCATGATGGTGTACAGTGACACCATTCCCATTTCTCTCCTGATCACTTCTACCGGTAGGGTGCTTGGCATATTCAGAACACGTCACCAAAATGCTCCCTCAACTTGCCGCCACAGAAAGCCTGCAAGTTGTAGCTGAGTTTCAGAGCAATACGTCAAAATGGGAGTCACCTTCAATTTATAGAAGTTGATGATGGGTAGTAAGGTAAATTTGCCATATTTATGATTGATTATTCTAGCCTGGGTTGCTAGGTTCTTAGCTTTTGACTTCACGGCCATTACCCCATAAGAGTCTACCATACTAGTATTCACTGTTAACCCCAAATACTGCATTGATGTAACCTCAGGTATTTTTACCCCTTGGAGACTCCAGCTTCTTTTCGTTCTGCGGGTTCTATTTGCTTCTCCTATAACCATGATTTTGGATTTCTTAGGGTTGATGGTTAGTGAGTTGGCACCCATGTATTTAGACAAGGCATTCAGCTGTCTCTGCAGACCCACTTCAGTTTAGTCCATGATTAGGAGGTCATCAGCGTAGAGTAATCTTCCTACTGGGATACCTGCAATCCTTGTGCAGAAGCATCTCACATCTTCAAAAGCCTCCTCAATGTCAGATATGTAGAGGTTAAATATGGCTGATGCCAGTCTGCAGCCCTGTTTTATCCCTGATGATGTTCCAATTTCACTCGACAGAGTTCCTGCCCTAGCCAATCGTATTCTTAATGTTGTTCCAGAATGCAGGAGTTCCAGGGCTTCCATCATATCTGTCGGACATCCCCATTTTGAGAGTTTTTCCCATAGAATGTTCCTGTTTATTGAGTCGAATGCGTGGGCCAAGTCTATGGATGCTATATATGTCTTGCTTTGCTTAGTTGCTTTTGCCCTGCATTTCAACAAGTTTATCAGGAAAAGGTTTAGGGCAGTTCCCATCCCTTTTTTAAACCCAGATTTCCATCGGTCTTGGTGGTGTGATTGTTGGGATTATGTGTTCGAATGTTTCAGGAGTATTGCTGAAAACAGCTTTCCTACCACGTCCAAAAGGGCGATCGGTCTGTAGTTGGTAGGGTCAGACCTGTCACCCTTTTTGTAAATCGGGATCACGATTGACTTGGCCCAAGAGATGGGTATTTTCTTTGTTGATTTAATTTCCTGAAACAGAGACAGCATGAAGTTGGCCCAATGCTCTGGGTGTTGCTACTGAATAGCATTTGTAAAGGCTGTCAGGGCCCGCCGCCCTGGATGCACTTGCTTTTTTTATTAGGGTAATTATCTCCTCCCGCTCAAGTTCAAAATTCCAAGGTAAGTTGGAGAGTGTAACCTTTTCGTGTCCTTCCTCAAACTTGTTGGAGAACAAACCCGCAAAGTGTTTCTCCCATGTTGACGATGGTATTGAGTTTTCAAGGATTGAATCTTGTGGAACCGTTGTAGAGTTCAGCATCTTTCAGATCTCGACTGTGTTCTTATTGGCCATCAGGCCCAGCATTCTCTCCCTGTCTGCCTGCAAGAGCTGATGTTAGTGCATTTTCAACCAGTTTTTGAGTGACTGTTTCTCTTTTCTCAACTTTTCTCTTACATCAAGGAGCACACCTTTTTAAGTTACATAGATAGTTTTTTACTAGACTTTTTCTTTTCATAGATGTCCTTGTTGAAAACGTGTTTCCTTGTAAACACACTTTTTAAACCTTTTCCGACTTTAGCCTGAAAGATTTTCGAAGCTAATGGGTAATGTAGTGTTGATATGGTGTTGCCAGAGGCGTCCCTGCTTTTGCCATCAAAGAAAGACATAGTTAGTTTACTGAGGTCAATAGGAGGGATTCTTAACCGGTTAAGACCCGGTGTGACCTCAATGTTGGCAGTGTTGAGTGAATGGAAAAACTGCCCAACAGTATCTTCGGCATGGCTTCCCACCATCTCCAATAGATTGTGGTGACTGTTGTTACATGATAGCACATCTAAGGGACTCGTCTGACCAAAAAGAGTCTCTGACTCGAAAATATAGTCTAGGATTTTGGTGTAGGGACCTCTTTTCCGGGATGCTTTCAGTGGAATGTCACCTCTTATATTGCCATTCATCAAGTTTATGTTTCTTTTTTGTAGATCTTCTCTCCAACTTATACCCCTTAATATCTTCGAAGTGGCAGCTCTTGATGGATTAGTTATCAATTTGTTCCTAGAGTCAAAACATTCCATATTCGAGTCCCCACATACCAAGACGTCAATGTTGTTGTAGGTAGTTCTTCATCGATGTAATTCATAA
Organism: Ambystoma mexicanum; assembly: GCF_040938575.1. Taxonomy (NCBI): domain Eukaryota; kingdom Metazoa; phylum Chordata; class Amphibia; order Caudata; family Ambystomatidae; genus Ambystoma; species Ambystoma mexicanum. The sequence goes on from NC_090934.1 coordinate 531,437,994, forward strand.
CTGTCTCTTGAAGATTTGCTGTAAGTGATGATGCGGGATTCCAGTACATATCAGGAGGTGCCAGATGTGCTGAGGGGGATCTGTATCACAATTGTCAACCACCCTAGTTATTCTGATATTGTCTTTTCCTAGCGTACAGATCTTCCAGTGAGTCTTTTATCCACCCCCTTCCTTTCCAGGTTGCCATATCTGTTCTGATTCCAGATTTTGTACTCTTCTATTACCAATTGCTCTGGGTCAGGGTCATCCGTTAGGGTTTTTTTCTTGATTCTCATTTGACTGACCACTAGTGCTTAGAGTTTTTCCACTAGTTGAGTTGGCTGTTTCAACAATTCTACAGTCTTTTGAGAATCTGACCTTTAGAGTCTTTCCGTGATTGGCCCTTGTTTGTTGCTTTGCTCCGGTTCCTCTTCCAGTTCCTCAGCTTGTTCTCCATCCTCCTCGTCAGAGAATTTAGAGTCAGGTTCTCTGTTCTGTGACTGATATTCTGTCCCAATTGAGCATATTGACTCTGAGTCATCAGAATAAGTAGACAAATTTAGTAAGTCTGCAATGATGCCATCGTTCTGCCCTTGAGCATTGGATAACTCTGTTAGAGTTTTTTGAGCGTCCACATCTGAAATCTCTTTCGCACTTTCATTGACAGTGGGCTTCTTTGACCCTCTAACAAACATCTCTGGAGTTTCGGGTCTCTGAATGTTTCGAATAGTAGTGCTTGCGTTTAATCTTGTGCCCTTCTTAATGGGCACTACCATTCCCCCAGTTTTCCTCACATCAATTTGTGGTTTAGCTGGCTGTATCTTAGCGGTATCTTTTTTGTCAGTACTTATTATGCTTGCTCAGTTTTTCCAGAAAGCTAGTCTTTTCGACTGTGGGGAGTCCGCCTTTTTTACTAACCCTTTGTCGCCCTCACCCAGTTTATCGAAGATGTTAAAAATCTTTGGGGCGAGTGGGGTTCATTTGTTGTTTTTTTGTTTTTTTCAACCAGGGGTACCAACACAGTGTTTTGGGCCTCTTCAGACAGGTTGACCTAGAGTTTGACTTGTTCCTTCAGCCTCTGTATCTGAAATAACTATAGTTACAGGGGGCATGGACTCTATGAACGTCGATAAAGTTGTGTATGTTTTCCCTGATGTATTAGAGTAGGGGTCCCCAACCTTTTGTGCGGAATGAGCAAAATTGGCATATCAAATTAGATGTTGAGCAACATCCATTTTTTGACGGAACATATCGGCGCACAGTTGGCGGACAAATTGTTTGCAACACAAATTAGAAATGTAACAAAGTTAAAACTGTGTATAGAACATTTAATTTGCAGTACTTAGTAGTTATTGAGACCATGTGTTATTCTAGTCAAGGAAATGTGCAATATCTTTAACTTCATTTGACGTTAAGTGGTTGTTTACAAGAAATGTTGAGGAAATTAAGTGGTCAGTAGTACATTTTTAGACATATAGGACCAGTCCGGCTGTTCAAAAATAGAGTAGGAGTAAATAAACATTACCAGGGGTTTCAGGGTCCCGAGCAAAATATTAGTGCAAATGTATGGACAGTAAAAATGGCCACAAACGGAGCACTGATTTTTCAGGTCTACTGAGATTCTGCCTAGGATTTCATGGGATCTTTAATGGCAAATGGTGCATTCCTAAGCATGCAAGATCAGCACTACTGTTCCACAGTGACTGTATTGTGGATGGCTTTTTTCTTCAGGAATGTTATGAAATGTTACATTTCTTATTGAACAAAAAGTAAACACAATCCTCTTGAGTTCATTTTCCAATGGCGAGGGTAGGCACCACGAAGACGATATCTGACAGCCAGAGAGGCTGGTTGGCAATGCCTACGCTCGAAAAGGAAGCATTGGAAAGAATGACTAATTCACAAGAAATTAGGATATTCTCTTAAAACTGTTGAACAGTTCAGAAGCCACAAAGGAAAGTGTCAGTTTGTTTGACTCTATAGGAGAAACTATCCAGGACAGAGCTATTGGCAAACCGTGCCGCCAAGTTCAGGAATTCCAGGTTATAGAAATGGATGCACCATGGTTCGATGCAGAATGTAGAACAGGGGTCCCCAACCTTTTGTGCGGGATGAGCAAAATTGGCATATCAAATTAGATGTTGAGCAACATCCATTTTTCGACGGAACATATCGGTGCACAGTTGGCGGACAAATTGTTTGCAACACAAATTAGAAATGTAACAAAGTTAAAACTGTGTATAGAACATTTAATTTGCAGTACTTAGTAGTTATTGAGACAATGTGTTATTCTAGTCAAGGAAATGTGCAAGATCTTTAACTTCATTTGACGTTAAGTGGTTGTTTACAAGAAATGTTGAGGAAATTAAGTGGTCAGTAGTACATTTTTAGACATATAGGACCAGTCCAGCTTTTCAAAAATAGAGTAGGAGTAAATAAACATTACCAGGGGTTTCAGGGTCCCGAGCAAAATATTAGTGCAAATGTATGGACAGTAAAAATGGCCACAAACGGAGCACTGATTTTTCAGGTCTACTGAGATTCTGCCTAGGATTTCATGGGATCTTTAATGGCAAATGGTGCATTCCTAAGCATGCAAGATCAGCACTACTGTTCCACAGTCTTTGATGACTGTATTGTGGATGGCTTTTTTCTTCAGGAATGTTATGAAATGTTACATTTCTTATTGATCAAAAAGTAAACACAATCCTCTTGAGTTCATTTTCCAATGGCGAGGGTAGGCACCACGAAGACGATATCTGACAGCCAGAGAGGCTGGTTGGCAATGCCTACGCTCGAAAAGGAAGCATTGGAAAGAATGACTAATTCACAAGAAATTAAAATATTCTCTTAAAACTGTTGAACAGTTCAGAAGCCACAAAGGAAAGCGTCAGTTTGTTTGACTCTATAGGAGAAACTATCCAGGACAGAGCTATTGGCAAACCGTGCCTCCAAGTTCAGGAATTCCAGGTTATAGGAAGGGATGCACCATGGTTCGATGCAGAATGTAGAAGCTCGAAAAGAAAACTGAACCATGATTCAATGAGGGGTGTGTACACTGCTGGTCAGATTTATAGTTTCAAAATGGCATAAAAAATTGCCGTAAGACAAACAAAGAACTTGAGAAACAATGGGAGCTTTTTTGAAGGACACCAAATCGTTTTATGTTTATTGCTGTTGTCAAGACAGGCATTATGCCATCTCCTTAGACAAGTATTTCTTGGACCACCAGCCCATCACGGTTATAGGCCAATTCCCTTACTGGACAATGGGGATCATTACGAGTTTGGTGGCATCTCATCGGTACCGTTACTGCCTCTTGGTCCAGCGTAGCACTCCAGGGTGGATTTTGTCGGTATTTGATTGATAGAAACATAATGTAGCATAATTTACATTTTATTGGCATCTGTGACAAATCTGTGAATGCTGTCCCTTCTCCCCTATGGGGGAGACCATTCCTATGGGGCTAGGGTGGTACGTCCTCGGTACAATAGTTCCCCTGAGGATGGTGCACATGGAGAGGATCACATGGGAGAGGTAACCCCTCATGGGACTAGGAACAACCCTACCCTGAGAATGCAATATCCTCACCAATCACCAGACCATAGACCCCCCCTTCCTATAACCCAAAGAGCAACCCCTTCCCTAATAGGCTCATGAGCTATAGTCACCCTGCCATTTCCATAGATAAGTATTGGGACTATGAAGAGCACAACCGACCCAAGGGAGATCAAGTGTAGAAATAGAGACGAGGAAGTATGGGGAAGAGTTGAAAGATATGCTATTGACAACCACTGAGACAAAGAAGATGCATGGAGAAATGTAGAGTGTTCTGCATAACCGACATGAGCATTCTAGAAAACTTGGAATATGTACTGGGATGAAGAGGAGGAGTGGAGGCATCAAGAGTTCTCCTAAGAACCACAATGAGCAGTCTAGTTGTTGCTGGCTGCTCATTGGCCAATGCAGAGTAGAAAAGGAAGAGGGACTCAGGAAGAAGTTGTCTAGCCTTCCATGAAGGAGCTGCAGGAGCAATCATGGAGCAGGAAAGTGCAAGGAAGCACACCAGGATGCCAAGAGGGGAGCTGTAAGGACAAGGGTCAGTGCACAGTGGAAGGACCGAAAGGCGAGCTGGCAGAGAGAAGCTCCTGGTGTTCCTGCAGACAGGGAAGCACGTGAAAGGAAGACCACACTGCCCTGGGAAAGATTGACACTGCATTGTTCCTGGGCAGACCAGAGCCCACTACAAAGGGGTAGCACTCAGGATGGCTAGTTGGAAATTAAGACGGTGCAGTCAGCATCTTAATAGTCATAGTACCTGGCAGGCATGTGAACCATGTCCGTCCCCCAACAAGAGAAACCTGAGGGTCTGGGACCAACCAAATGAAAGCAACATGAGTCATCTTCCTTGTGGCGGTACTTGGGAGTAAAGGCCTCCAAGTACCCACACACAAAGAAGAGGTGTCCAGAACCCACTACACGAGCACCACACAAGTCATCTTCCTCGTGATGGTACATTGGAGAGTAGAGCTCCAAGTACCCTCATCCAAAGAAGGGGGGTTTGGGACCCACTGCACGAGAAACACACAAGTCCTCTTCCTCGTGGTGGTACTTGGGAGAAGAGGGCTCCCAGTTCCCGAACATAAAGAGGGGTCTGGGGCACAATGTTTCTATAACATTTTTATGATCCCCTTCTTCCAGATGTTGGAAGAAGAGGGGATCATGTTCGCCAATTATGCGGACGACACGCAATGCATTCTACCTATCTCAGGATCACACCAAAAAGATGAAGCATTCATCAATGAAATCTACTCGAAAATCCAAAATTGGATGGTCTCTAACGGCCTGGCTTTGAACATTTCCAAAACTGAGTATCTCCTTGTAGGCTCTCCAAGTAAATTGGATAAAATGGGAGCCGTTTATAAGAACTACAATTTGGATAACTGTGTTATCGAAATCCTGAATAAGGTTAAGACTCTGGGCGTGTACCTGGATAAACATCTGAACATGAAGGCTCAGGTAAATAGTCTTATCTCCTCAGCCTCTTATTTTCTTAAACTCTTCTGTCATCTCTGTCGGCTCATCTCTGAAAAAAAATTAGAAACTCTGGCAAGAGCCATCATTGGCTCTAAACTAGATTATGGGTGCAGCCTATTGGTGGGAATCCCTCAGACAGAGATCCATCGCCTTCAGGTGATTCAGAATGGGGCAGGGAGCGTATTGAAGGGCATGAGCAAAAGAGATCATGTATCCAAAGCCAGAAGGAGCCTCCATTGGCTACCGATTGGAGAAAGAATTCGGTTTAGGCTTCTTCTCAATTCCCATTATGGGCCAAATGCCTTCTTATCTGAGGCCATCGTCCTGAAAGATAAAGTAAGGACACTCAGATCGGATAACTCCAATCTACTCAAAGTCCCTCGGAGTAAAACCAACAAAACAAGACAGGGGTCATTTGAAGTAGCAGCTCCAACCGCTTGGAATGCCCTCCCAACCTTACTAAGAACGCTGGCCTCAACAGAGCTCTTCAAGAGGAAGCTGAAGACCCTGCTCTTCGCCCAGAGATCTGTTTGTAGACACCCCTGCTATGTAACATTCTGCGCTGTGTTGTGTTGTAGTTTTATGTTTTCGTGTCTGTTAGTATGCGCCCATCAGCCTTCGGATACCAGGTGCGCATTACAAATTTCTTAACATAACATAACAATCCCATGAGAAGAAGGCAAACCACAGAGTAATTTACTAAGGACCATATTTGGCAGGAAAGTGAACCAAGTTGGCCCAAGCGGAAAGAGAGAGAAGCAGAGATCTGGGACCTAAAAGAGAAGGAACCAGGGCAAAGAAGTCATTGCCTCTGGTTGTGGTCCAATAAATAGAGAGTTGCCAAGAGAAGGACCAGGACAAGGGAGTCGTTGCCCCTGGTTGTTGCGAAGTTTGTGCAACAGAGACATTTCTAAGAACTTTATGGAACTTTGTTTTAGATTTAAGAACTTTGGGTTTGGAACCTTTGTTACTTGGAACTCTTTGATTGGATCTACAACCTATTCTTCTGAATTAAGAAGACCTTTTGTTTTTTATGGGTTAGTCAATAGTGTGAGGGATGGAAATAGGCTTTGGACTTGTGACAGTGCACTATTTACTTTAGACAAGACATCCTGACAGTTTCCTTAGTTTTGGTTGAGGAAGGGAAACCCCTCTTAGCTTTAGGGAAAGGCAGGAGTTTCCCCAGTCCCCCACCCTTATACTTTCAATATAAGTATATGTCAATCAACATGAGCCCACTTTGTCCGAGTCTTACTTCTACATTCTTACAGGTCACTAATTGTTTATTAAGTCTTATCCAACGTGATACGCAGACATCTCAGCATGTGTCCAATATACAACATTGCAGAAGTATACATAGTTTTCCAACACCAATAAAGGTGACAAGCAGGGATGTCAGTTGGTCCCAATGTATTCCTTTTGGATGTTGATTCTAGTACTTTTCTTAGGAAAGTGAATCCACCCTTCACCTGAAGGGTTCATTTTATAGCATGCTTCTTTATGCAGAAGACACAGCTCTTTTTGACTTGCCCCCAGCAGGTCTCCAACAGGGCCTGCTAAACACTTGTTACTATTTTGGGAATTACAGTTTGAAATTAAATATAATAAAAACAAAATGATGGTGTTCAGGCAAAGGGTGAAACCTTGCAGCTAGTTTTTAAATGAATGTAGAGATGAGGGGCCAGTCTCATTTTTATTTGAGCCTACTCTTCTGAAAGAGCAGTGCTTGCGTCAGTCATTTTAAGAAGATAGCTGAAAAGGCATAATTAATGATTAAATGGCTTTTTACGTTGTTATTTCAAGTTTGCAGCATTCTGATTGGAGAAGTGTCTGGATGTTTATAAGACAAAGGTCTGCTCCATGATTTTAAGGCTGCAAAATCTAGGGTGGTTAGAACTGTCATTTCCTGCAGGGGTTGCAAAATAAATTCCTGTGCCAAATAGCAGGTCTCCCTGTAGATACACCTGCTAGCCCCTTGTGAGCTGAATTGGGGGTTTTCAATTAGAAAGTGTCAGGCAAGTTAAGAATGTTCCTTATTTTTTAAAAGCACATCTAGGATTTTCTGCTAATCAAAGTGAATTTCAGTGCAAGTGCGATTGTAGCCTCCCCTGGTGAAGAAAAATAATTGTGGTTATGGGCGGTTGTAAGGCACTGTCCATTTGGATAGGGATGGATATGACTGAATTTGGTGCATTAGGTCACCTCAAAATAGCTCCAAAAGCAAGAGCTTGTGTGATGGAAAAGGTCAGATGTCCAAAATATACATAGGCTGCCCACTTTAGCCTTATATACAGACTTAATGATACATATAAAATGGCAAGGAGAAATCTGTGAAATAAGATCCCCAGAATGCAAGAGGCTGGTGGTAATGGTATGTTTAAATATACCCACTCCTCAATAAATTAAGAAAGTGTGCAGGAGGTAGCACAAAGTGCGCTTGCAAAATAGGAATCAAAGATTTGGTTCATTTTCTGTTAATTTGCCGTTGTTTCTCTGCTTTGCATAAGCGTGGAATGCATGGGAGCTACGTTATATATAATTAATTGTAATGATCAGACTTTTATATATAACAAGTTTGAATATGTTAAAGTTGCTTTTTTATTTTGGGCTTGTTCTGTGTGAATTGTATGAAAAATATGAAACATGTTTTTAAATGTTGCTGACTTAATGGAGAAATACGATTAAATATTAATTAGTACTTCAGGTCATTACATGGTAGGCTTTAAAGATCACTTCATTGGGCCTTTGGAGGTTACCTCCTGAGAATTATTTGGGAATGTTATGGCAAATGTTGTGTTTTAAAGCTCCAGGAGGCTGTTCCATTGGTGAAAAAGTGGTTAGGAATTAAAATAATACCTTTCTCAATTATTTGGTGCCTATTTTCTCTGACCAAAAGGGATTTTACACAAGACTTAATGGCAAACATTGGTCAAACCTTTGAGCATTTGATGACCACTTCATAGAGGTGTGTGGTAGTGTTAACTAAGTTTTTGAATCAATTAATTGGCTTGTTAGTTCAAACATATTAACAATAACTTAATTGGATTGGAATACAGGGCAAATTCATTATGAAAAACATGGCATGCATTTACCATATCTGCCCATTACCAATTTGTGCCAGATCAAACGATGACCATTTTTCCGCTAGGACACTACGTAATAATAAATACAGGTGACACCAAAATGAATAATGTCGATAAATATGCATGGTGGCATCAAACACAAACCTCACTTGTACAGAAAGTGTTCATACACATTATTTAATAAAGGAAAGTTGGGTATGCATACCACCTCCTTGTCCATTATGCTCATACAAGCTGTACCAAGGAACAGAATATGCCAATTTTCTCCATGACACAAACATGTTTCAAATATTGTAATCATTAATACATTTGTCAGCTGGGCAAAGTAAATGGAGATGAAAGGGTTTTAGCAATGACACTACCATAACAAGTAAGGACATTTACTGAAAAATTATGTGTATGGTGGCACCAAACACAAATTTTGCATGTATAAAAATAAGCCCACTGAAAACACAGTGGCTAATTGGCCAACATTCTTGCACAGCCCAGGACTGTGTCCTGAATACAGTGCTACTGAGGTCTCATCCTGTAGTAGTGGAAACGCTGGTTCCCTTTCAACTAGATGAGCGTGATTCCCTGGGGTCTCCAGGTAGTTCCCAGAGTATCTTGGGCCGAGTGATTGTGTAGTTGGTATTTGGCATTTGTGCCAAATGTGTATGAGGAGGTTAATGTAGCTGTCCTATATTCCCCCTGGGTATCCTGGGTGTCTTGACATGGTTTGGCAGTCTCTCCTACTTTATGATTTTCTGTCACTCCTGCGAATGGGGGAGGTACAGGATTACTCTTGCTAATGTTGAGGCTTGCTAGTGTTTTAGCCTCCCCAAATTATGTCCAATGTTGTCTGCCATAGCGTCATGGCCAATGTCGCTCTTTTCCTCACCTGGAGATACAGTGAGGTCAATGTCAATTGGAAGCTCCATTGCTGCCTCTGGTATTTGTTCCACATATGCCCTCCCTTTCTTTTGGAGGGCATTTTCGTGTGTCAGTGTTTTCTTGGTTATTACCACTGTAGGGGGCGAGGGTGCTTCAGACTGGAAGCCACTTGAAGGCTGTCAGAGGGGGGGTTGTGTGATTTGAGGCATGCTACCTTCATCCTCCATGTTAGCCGAAATATTATCTGAGCTACCCCCCCACCATTCCCCAATACAGTGTGGTTGTCCTCGGAAATGGATTCAGCTATAGCAATCACAAGGTCTGAGTCATCCTCCATGCATATCCGAAGCGTATCCAAAGCGTATGTGAGACTTGGGGACAAACGGGAACCAGCAAAGTTTAAAGATTGGAGTGCACTCACGATAGTGGAGCTAGTTCTGGAGCTGATTTTGCAGTGTGCAATGTACAGATACGCAAAAGATTGGGCCTGTCTCTCTTAGAAGAAGTCAGGATCAAAGGCACTCTGCCCACAGTCTCCCTTCCACACTCAGTGAGATAGTTATAAAGCTTAAGTGTGGGTATGGGGTCCCAGTTACAGGTTGCAGGAGAAACTGCCAAAGTATGGCCAAAGTATGGCTTTGATATGGTTTTTTGTATCAAAAAGAGGATGCAGGGGTGCTGGTGCCAAAGTTTTTGTGCTTTGATAAATAACTTGTCATCCACTCCACCCCTCAGAGCAGTGACGAGAGAAGAATGCCAGTGAAAATGGAAGTCACTTGTCTTTAGCCACGCCACTAAACCAGAGGTGAGATAAAGGTGAGACACGTGAGATTTTTTAATTAATTTTTTTATATAAAAAAAATCAATGAACAGCGGGACGTGAAACGGGTGAGTCAAAGGTCAAACATCCACAGTCCTCACCCCCGCGGTCGCCGCTCTGAAACCTAAGAATATTTTATAAAGAACTTTAAAAAGACTTATATCTCAGCTGTCAAAATTGGCAAAAATGTGGAATTTTCAAAGTGTCAAAATGAAATTGTGGGTTTTGTTTGAAAACTTGGTAGAATGTCGTGGCACTCTCTGGACAAATACGGTGCTATATCTTGTATTACCAGAAAAGCATCCATGGTGGACATGTCAAATTTTGTACACACATCCCTGCGTACAATTTGCATCTGTGTATAAAATTGGGGAATTGTGGGCCAAATCTTTAATGTGTAAAATGACCAAAATGTGTCAGAAAGGCGACACAAGATCGCACAGACTGGAGGTTTGGACTAATCTGTGCTGCACAAAATATGTAACCTGTGTATCTGATTTACTAAGAGGTGGCAACTGCTGTTACGCTCACCTGGTATACACGGGGGCGCCAGACGATACTGGATGGAGGTCTAAGCGCTATTCCGGATCCCTCTCTGCTTGGTTATGTGCAAGATGTTGGGTAGCACCTATAACAGGAGAATGGAGGGTTAAGATACTGGTTCTGTGATGGGTGGACTCCCACCTCCCTCTGGTCCAAATACCCTCCCATGGGGTTATTGCTCACCTTAGGTATTTGTGTGTTGAACTCTCTGTCCTGCGTCTCTGTGCAGGGGCGCATGGTTGGTGTGGGCGTTCCATGGACCTAGTTGCTTCACTGGTCCGTGTGCCCTTATGTCGGGTCCAGACCGGCTGTGACTCCGACTCTGCTTGCGGTCTTCCAGGTGAGTTATAAAGTCTTTTCCGTCTTTGTTCTGTCTCTTTCTTTCCCTCCATTTATTCTGTCTTCTCTGCGTCTTGCTCTACTACGCTGTTCCCTAACAATGTCTCTTTTTTCACAGGGATGGTTGCGATCTCGGAGTTGCCGTGCCGATGTCGAAGACCATAGTGAGTTATTGATGCGCGGAGCGCTGCGCTGTTTATGGGTGTTAATTGCTAACCTGTGTTCTCTTCTCTTCTTTGTACAGGTTGCAGTGATGTTCCGGAGTGATGAGCGATCGAAGCGCTGCTTGCTCGGGTAAGTGCTTTGTTACTGCTGACCTTGTTCCTTCTCCCTTGCAGGTTGCAGCGAAACCCAGAGATAGGCGAGGTAAGAGAATGCTGTTCTTGTTCTTCCAGGTTATTAAAGGAATCCGGATCTAGGGCTTCAGCATCGGGCTGCCAGAGAAGCAGATGAGCAGGAGCTGGACACAGGAGTGCAGAATAACGCAAAGCGTGTTCTGCTGTTCTGGTGTGGTTTAAATAGCCCAGGTAAAGTAGTTCCAGGCCAAGAAGTTCCAGGACCAGCCACACCCAAAACACTAGACCGCATGGCTTGGTTCTAAAGAACTGAGCTGTGTAATAGGCCTCCATGTTTGGATTAAGGTCCAAAACTGGTATTGTTTTATTCCTGGTAATGAGCTTGGCGCCAAAGGTGCCAGGACTGACTCCAAGTATGATTCTGATGGAGTTTTAGGGCCCTTGGGGCCAGTGTGAAGAGCTTTAGCCCCACTGCTGCCAAGGGACTGTTATACCTGAGGGGGTTTGGGGCATGGATCGTGACAACTGAATAAATATCTGTTTCTGGCAAAATCGGATTTTCAGTAAAGGAAATGGGGGAGTTTCTAGATACAGTAAAAATCACCTCATAAAAATGACATCACTTTTCTGACATCCAACCAATTGTGAGCAAGGCAGAGACTATGCCCCTGCCCAATCTTATTGTTAGGGGCGTGGGTAGTGAATCCTGCCCCTATCATATACTGTAATGATGACATCTGGCATTATAAATAAGGGCCTCTGACTAGCACTCAGGATACACACACTGATTCCTGATTCCTACGCCAGTGTCCTGTTCCTGTCTGTTCCTGTTCCAAAACATTTTCTCATGGGAAGAGTCCCACCTCCTGAAACGTCCTGTGCTTTGTTGAGTAGGTGTGTGAGGCGCAGCCTGGCATGCGGGCGCCCCCAAGTTTGTGTTTCCCCACTGCATGCACAAACCGTAGAGCCACAGAGTACCTGCTGTGAACACACAGAGAAAGTATGGAAAGGTAAGACAGTAGCCAGGAACAATGCTCACGGAAGCAACAACGGCTGTGGAGTACACAGGCAGGAGTCACACAGCTAGATTGCTGTTTATATCAGGTACCCATGTTTGGCAATAAGTTGCTCAGCCTTGACAGGCAAATGGAGTGTGATTTCTTTTGCCAACCAAACCTACAGGTATGATAGGATTTAACTTGAAATAAATCTTCATTACGTTTTTTAGCCGTTGTGTCTTCAAGTGCAATTGCAGCATTACTGTTACAATGTTAAGATCTCTAGGCTTTATGTAACGTGAACCCCTTTCTTGCTATATATTCTGTGACAACAGCATAGACACTGTTAAACACTGCAGAGTTTTGCAATGTGATATGGTTTAGAAATGGGTACATTTTAAACATGTTTAATTAGTTTTTCTGTCAATGCCCATGCAATAGATTGTGTACACTTGTATATTTGTTTCTGAACATTTACTTGGTATCTACTTTCTGTGCATTTACATTTTTGGAAGGCGGTCAAAGCAATCCTCAGGCAATTCACTTTCACAAACCACACCCTATCAGCTCTCTTTACTGCTGATGAGAGGGAGCACTGCTCTGATAGGCAGCTGGTGGTGGGGCTATCAGCAAAGCGCTACCTCTTATCACAGGAGCGTGCACTGAAAGCCCTGACAGCAGCGGTGACAGGGGTAGTCATGCGGCTCCCCCTTTCATTGGCCAAACTTCCAGTCATTTTACTGTATTTGTGAGTCATACCGGTTCGTCTTGCCTGCAAATACGCCAATGGAGAAGTGCCACATCAATCCTCTGGGTTATAGTATGTGTTAATGAATGTTTCCACAAACAGGAATTCACAAGATCTCCTGCTTCTCAAATGTTGCTCTAAACCAGAATAGGCAAATTCCAAATGGGACAACCTCAAAGGAAGCATCATTTCCAACAGAGCCTACCTGTTCTACATCCAATAGTTTCCCCTTTCTGACAAAAGCCAGCTTCAAATGTAGAATAGGTTTCCTTCTCCAGGACTCTTAAAGGAATAGTGCCTCAAAAATATTATTGTCCCGAGCGTTCGGGCATGTGGTTTTAAGCATACGTTGATCGATCGTACAAACATTTCCTATGCACCTTACTGTAGTTTTCCTCACTTTTACACATGCGAAATCAGGCAGCAGGGGGTGGCCATCTTGCGCTAATCATATCCCCTGCCGCATCGCACTAATGTGAATTGCCCTGGCGGCACTAAATCATATCCCCCACCCCTGAAGCTGAAGCTGACATCACCATTCTTAACGATACTCTCCGCCTATCTCAATGATGTTACTGGGCATCGTAGCCAAACACACCCAGTCATCACCTACGTCTTGATGTTAGTTGACACAGAACCCAGAATATCAACACACATCCTCTAACAGCACAGCGTGTCCCAATACAAAAACATTATTTTTAAAGGAAACCACAATACTCTGCAATTTATAATATGCTTTTTGTCACAATAAAGGCTCCGTGAACATCCCCAGATTTCCATATCCAACCACATTGGTAATTTATTTCTTTGTTCTTGATCCACAAATGTTTATCGTGAGTCACACGGTGTTCCTTTGGGTATCAGAAGTGCATTGGATGCACCGTGAATCGCAAGGCTTCCACATCAGCTTGTTGCTAGACCACCGTAAACGATGTCAGGTTGCTTCTTAACGGTTGTATCATGAAAGGGCATATCGGCCTGGGGCGATTTTCCCAAACAGCGTGATTGAAATCCAGCCATTTAGGTGTATCTTTAACTGCCTGCTGAAGAAGCCATGAATTGGTATCTGGAAACAAAGACATTCGCCAAATGGCAGGATGTACCTGTGTAGAAAACATAAATGTGTCTTCGTTCTTTATTCTAATTTATCAATTTACCCATTAATTCTGCACCGTGTGAAGATCAATGATGAGCACAAACATGACACAATGGAAACACAGATAAAACATTGTGTAAAGTTGTAGTCTACGATGTGCTTGAGAGGTTAGTGCTATGGAGTATGTTCAGCTCGCAATGGGATGCGGATGCTGAAGCTGACGGAGGGATTTGAAGAACACATAGACCGCATTTCAACAGAATATTAGCGTAGCATTTGGCATTGGTGGAACCGGGGGAACTCAGACGTGGACTAGATGCATTTCGGTGCTGCACTGCACTTGTGCCCGGAACAAAGACACACAGGTTGCTTTTGCGTGTCATTGCAATATGCCACAAACAACAACCCATTACAATGTAAACCAGCAATACAGGTCAGAAATTGAAACCTTGACTCGATCGTCTATAAACTTGTCTACAGTAAATGTACATAATATTCGGCATTTCCGTTCTCTTAGCGTAACGCAGCATGTCTGTTCAGATCAACACATTTTCATAAAATGAAATTACATGTTCCTACACACCTCCCTTCATCAATTCCATTACAAATCCTCCCTTTCTTCCAAGGACGAAAAACAATTGAACCTTATAATGTGTAGGATGTGTGGGTGTGCACAGCTCACAAGCCAAATTCAAATTCAGTGACCTTCACTCCCATGGGAGCGAATAGCCCTACAGACCAACATGGGATTTGAAATCTTTTTGAAGAATAAACACATTGTTTGCTGGCATCCACCAATGCCACACACATTTTATATTGATTTACTTTGTTTATGAAAATAGTTAGTTTACTTCCAAATACCTTATTTTTAGAGTCCCTCTGGCACTCTGGTGAAAGGCTCACTCTCCCAGTGCCTCGCACAGCCAGCCCCCACCACCTGTCAGCTCAGGCCGTCTCCTGTTGTCACGGCAATGCAGCTATTCATTTTTGCAATTAGCGAGTCTCGAGCCCTGACAAAATGTGCTCATACGAGAATGTCAGAACAAGCCCTGCTCCAACCTTAGTTCACAATTCATCTCTGCTCACTGATGCATGCCATCTCCAACCCCCTCCTACCAGGCCATGCTCCCCTGAACCCAGGACCCCTGTTCCTTTTGAACCATCTGATCCCCAGATCCTACCCCCCACACCACCTCAAATTCACCTCCCATATCCCTAATCAGGAGTGGTCACATATTTTGGAAACACTGACACCTATCCCCACTGCGTATGAAATTGTAAGACTCCAAAGGCCACAAATCAAAGATCGGCCCCTCTGTTAGGGCATCCGATAGCAACGACCCCTGACACATGCCCCCATACAAAAATAGGTCAGAATGCACCTATTTCAAACAACAGCCCCCTTTCATGTTTTGCTTACAGTCACTAGTTCTTGCGTGCCAAGTTTCTTATCTAGCGTTGGTCTCATTCCTTGGTGGGATGCGTATTTATTCAGCTATTTACACATGTGCTTGGTAAGCCAGTTCCAGACCCTGCAGTTGCTTTCATGCTGATATTCATCTGACCCTCCCCTGACCAGTGAAGGACCCACAAGAGCTCGACGAAAGCAGGAAGTTTGAAAGCACAGCGTTACACTATCTAGGATCCTCCAAAGAACACTTCTTGCAAATAAAATTGACAAAGAGGATACATTTCAAAAGACCACTTTGATGCTTTGTTTGGACAATTGAAAAAGAGGATACATTTGAAAAGACAATGTGGACGCTTTATTTGGACAATTTATATAAACATGGTTGAACAAATAAATAGCTGTTAATCATTTGAACCGGCAAGTGAACTGTTCCACAAGCTCTGCTTTCGGTGGAGAGGGCACGTTTGCAATGTTTTGTGGCAATGTATGTGTCCTAGGAACAAAATCAGGAGCGATTTCATGAATATGCATGTCCAACACAGTCAAAGTAAGATCTTTCACAAAATCAAATTCCATTTCTTGGTATATTGGCTTGACCACCCATTGTTTGCTTCTTTTCGCATAGGCCATTGTGCAATGAAGCATCCCAAAGTTTCCTTCAGTACTCGATTGTTCTCTCCTCATGTTCTCGTTATGCGATAATACTGCTAGTAATGTTCGATATTGCATCCGTCTATGCCGAAATGCAATCTCTTTGGCATGTACTTTAAGCACATATTGTGGAACACCTCCAAATCTCCCATGTGAAAGAATTCTGTGAGTCCTTTCAGATTTCTTGATAGAGTTTCATCAAACACAATCTTCTCAAGAGCTTTGTGTGGAGGTGGAGGTGAAGATGGAACCAACCACTTCTTCTTGCGTTCCTGCTCCTACTATTAATGTCCATGTGCACATTTGTGAAAATGTACGTTTTCTGTCCAAGAGTGAATGTTGGAACAGTGAAGCATTAATGAGCGCCATTTTTCAAGTAGAATTTCAACAGACCCACCACTATTTTTGGAGCTCCATCAAAGATGGTTGCTCAAAGACTGGGACCATTGTAAAACATTTTAAGAACACTTTGTTTTACCAGCAGCTGTGTTTTTTTATTGATTTATTTGGCAATGTGCCATACATCAAATTGATTGTGAATGTTTGGAAAATGCTCTCGCATGGCCTTGGCTATTGGAACATGTCTGTCAGTGGCTATGAGATCTATTTTCATTCCCATCGATTGGAGATTTTCCAGGGATTTTATAAAACCATGTTTCTCCATGGCCACTGGAGATTTACATTCGGACACTTGCACGACCACTGAACTCACAATTTATTTAGTTTCCATGTCCAGAAAGTGGTATGTGCAGTACTTTGCCGAAAATCTGGGGCTGTCACCCTGTCCATCTCCAGCTAGCCTGAAACGTTTGTCAGAGAATGTCTTTTCAATTTACATTTGTTCAATTTTCCAGGCTTCACTTATAGCAGGGAATAAATATTCTCGTTGATATTTGTAGTACTGCGTTTTAGAAAGAAACTGAAGTCCCACAAATTGGCAGAAACTGGACAACTTACGAAAAGTAGAGCCACTGAAAAGTAAAGCTGCTGCAGACAGTAGATTTCCAGATGGCACTTTGCCCAGCATCGGTTGAGCAGACCATGAAAATGTAGCATGTAGCTGGGCACCAGTGGCTTGGATTTTCAGATTAGTGCCTTGTGATACACGAGTCACATTCACCAATGGGTGCCCACATACATCCCCCCTCACTGGATGGACACATTTCAGCATCAGTACAATCTCTACCAGGCGGCTGTCGAATACAATCTATATGTGCTCCTTTATTAGACTATCTTCCTGCATGAATGTGGTTTGTGACTCAACTGGAGTGGACATATCGGCCCAACAGGACACACTGAAGTCGAGATCTTTGGCAAGTTCCTCGGTCAACTGGGTGGAGGCTTCAGCGTCTGTTATTTCCATTTGTGTTATTTGCACACGAATTGGAGAAACCTGCAAATCCGATTGTTTATTGGGTGGCACTTTTTTTGTGGTTGTAGATTGTGTGAAGTGGTCACTGAGTAATTCAAAAGCATCTTCCTTATATTCAGTTTCTTCTTCATCTTGTCAAGTTCTCACATTGTAACAATGGTCCAAAAATACTTTGCTTGTTTTGCCGGTCACATTCAATTCATTTTCTGGCCAATGGGCATAAGCTTCTCGAGTCTGCTTATTGACTGGATTATGCCGTACCTCAAATAATAGTTGCTCCATGGTGAAATCTGTTTGGCAAGCAGCATCTTTGGTTTCATTTGTAGTCTGTGTCTTTATACTTCCTTTCCTTCTGGGCCTCTAGGATATGAGTTGTAAAAACATTTTCAATGTAGATCCAACATACAGTATATAGCACTTAAGATTTAAAAAAAAACATGTTATGAAGACAACACCAGCCCAAACCACTTTTCGTAAATTAAATTGTTTGTAAGTTACCCTTGTTTTCTTGATTTTCTGTGAAACCGTGTTCTTCACTGTAACGACCGCACCAGCAAGCTGGTCCCCCACCTGTGATCCATGTGCCTCCTCTTCTAATTCTCAACATTGTATACATCCCTTGAGTAGAATATTCATTTAAAAAAACTCAATCGTATTTGAAATCAAATTCTTTAATCGCACACATCACTTACATACATACCCTCGTAAACAGTGTACGTCATTTAGTCAAAATAGACATTTCAAATTTCACCTCATTGATGGCAAGTGTACTCGGTCAAATATCACTGTGCAGAACCTACTGATTGTAATGTTGCACTCAAGCATTTTGCATTGTATTCGGCATTAGGGTAGAAATTTTAATGTTAGAAATGAAATTTGAAAAACTGCACGTTTATACGAATGTCACTGTCTAATAGTATGAGATGTAGGATTTACTTTCTTTCTTTCAAGGGAACTGTCAGTGCACATACATCATACTCTGGCCCAGCTCCAGAGAATGATGTATTTGTAGTCAAAGTACCAGCATCCCCCTGTAACACAGTACTTGTTTTAGTATGGATGAAAACAGTGAAATTCAACAGAGACAATCGGATGCAGACAATGGTACATATAAATAAAAACCCATAAATTAAACATTATGTAAACAAATAACAGGATACGTAAACTATTTCATAATATCTAAAATTCCATGCATTACACATTTCCGTTATTGAAAAGCGAAATAAAACTATGTGATAGGCACTTGAAGTTGTTGTTGACTCCGGAAAAGAAATGGATGCAGAATCTTGCTCCTTCATTTTCAGTGCATTGTCACAAAGTGGTAAATGGAACAATAGATTTGCATTAGATATGTGGGAAGATCAAACTCACAAGAATATGAACTTCAGCAAATCTGTATGGCTCCCCATTGGTATACTGTGTAAGTGGTTTCAACCCAGCACTCCAACCAAGGCAATGCCTAGCGTGAGATGCCCAGTTGGAACCCTTAATTATATATTTTTATGTCTAAAGTTCTTTTATTTCAAGATGATGTACCATTATATCACGCCCCTCTCTTTGAATCCCCCCCCGGTCTCACTGAACCAAGAAGTAGGTTGTTTTGCAAATTTAAAAGATTTATTTGAAGGACTGAACAATTTATATATATATATATATATATATATATATATATATATATATATATATATATATATATATATATATATATATATCATACTTTTATGAATTATGAACAATATCTGGATATCACACTTATTAATATTTATACCTTGATCAGTGTTGGGTAATCAACAATCTCTTTAATCAATAGGAGTATGGATGAAAAGAATAATGTAGCATAGAATAAACTTTGTGTGTGGGTTCAGTCAAGTGCAATGATATGAGATTAATGCAGCACAGAAAGAAAACTTGATATGAATTCAATCAAATGCAATGTAATCACTCTTTCACCCTGATACTACTCAATCCCCCCTAATATGCAGTATGAAGAGATGGAATGAGGGAACACAGGTTTCAGGAATGTACAATCAACAAATGCTGTTTCAATCCCAGTTCCCCCAGCAAGCTTAGAGAGAAACAGGAATGATCTTAAAACAAGTCAAGTGGTTTTGTAATGAATGGAAAAATACTGAAAAATGACTTTAATTCGCTAAATGGATTCAGAACTAGTGAGAGCTGCTTTGGATAGCTTCTGGTTAACACCAGCACTGATGAGTGAATGGCTGATAGATAGGAAACTGAATTCAGAGGTTGAATGCAAAGAATAGCCGTTATACATTAGATGAAATTGAGCCAAATGCAGAATCGCGGCAAACTTTTCCGTGTGCGGGAAACGGGATTGCGGGACAACTGTACGGAGTTTGAATGGCGTTTGAAAGCTGAGGATGTTAGCTTCAAAATGACACTTAAATTTCGTATCTAGCCTGTATGGTTCAAAGGTTACAAAGGTTTTAGTAAAGGTCGATTTTTTGCAAAAAGAGTCAAGATTTCAAATGAAGATGCGCCGTTGAAGATTACATTCAAGGATTTCTTAACACTAGGGGAGGCTATGAAGATGCAAGATACCAACGGTACAGCCACCAGTCCAGAGGCGCCTCTGTCTGATCTTTGTCTGCTGCGACACTTGCCATTCTTCAGAAAATATATGTTAGCGCAAAGATGATTTATCACTACAATTATCACAGGATTATATGGATGAAAGAAGGATTCAGGACAGACAGAAGACATTCTACAATGCAGTTTGGATATGTTGGAATGTGTTGGATTGGATTACTTAAAGATAAGAGATTGGCTATGGACAGTTCTATGCTAAATACTCATAACTATGGTTTCGGAATATGCCTGTCAGGGATCTGGTCAAGGGTTTGGACTGGAATTTGCTCGCCACCAGACAGGATTCAGGCGCTTGGTTCTGCACTCAGCAAGGCACTCTGGTATCTGCATGGCTTCTTGGACTGGGTCTGATGGGTTGGTTCTGGGTTACAGCTCTGCTCCACTGGTTTGGATCTCTGGGTTCTCGCAAGGTTCTTGACAAGAAGCAGAAAAACAGCACAGCCCGGCTGTTGAATTGGTTGTGCCCCTTGGAAGTTTGGGGTTAAAATCAGGTTGCAAAATTTTAAGGCGAGCTGAGAAGGGTTCAGCTTTGGATTGGGCCTTCTGCTTTCAGAGTTCTGGAGTCTTGTTCTGGGTTCTGGAGTCTTGATCTGGGTTCTGGAGAATTGGTCTGGGTTCTTCCTGCAGAGCGCTTCACCAGCAAAATCAGTTGATGGGTGAATGTGTGTGTCTGCTTTGTCCTCAACAGTTCCTATTTATGTATTTCTCAAGGGGGTGGGAAGGCTGATTATACTATGCCCAACCCTCTAAGAATCCGATAGGTCAGGGAATTTCCTCTCCCCTGATTTCAGAAGGAAGCAGTGTGTCATAATGTGTCATAGTGATGCTGTCATTTACAATCCAGGGAGAAACCTCTCCTTTGTTCCTATAGAGAAAATCTGTTTTTCATATAAAACCTATTTCCAATATCAACAACTTGTTAATAAAACATATTTACATTACAGATTAAATAAGGCACGTATCCATCAAAGTCTCATCTTCCTAAGAGTTTCCGTTCACAAATGACAGTTTTCGCGCTTTTGGTTGGTTACCCAGTGTCAGATCTGTACCAATGTTTCCAGATAAAAGCACATAACGTCTGGGCATACTTCTATGAAATTTCATATTTTTAACATTATCACAACTGCTACAAAGTCAATATTTCTATAGTTCAGCCTCTGAACATCGCACAAATTCCAGAGTAGTTTTAAAAGGTGACCAACCTTTTCATTTTAACAACACTATATATACATATTTTTACCAATTTTGTTCAGTTTTCTATGAGTTTTTTTTTCAAAAAGATATTTTCTGTGCTCTCTGAATAAACAACACTGTGTGTCTACGCCCCCAAGGTTTTGGGCTGGGCCAGAGCAGTCCCAAGCTTCTTACTGCCAGCAGTTGTTTTCTGTCACATCCGAATTAGCATTTTCTTTTCAGTCAAGGGAGCCTTTTGTTTCTTGTCAGAGCACAGGCCAAAGTCCCCTCCCATTTCCTTTCACAACTCCCTGCTAGTTCTTCAGCAGAGGGCAGGGGCGAAGATTCCTTTGTTTGGGGAGAAACTGTGGAATGTCTTTGAAGCTCAGAGTGGCTTGCTTTAACTTACTTTAGAAATAATGTTTAAAATAGTCTTTCACTAAAATACAATTTACATTTTTACAAATATAGCCAAAAATCTCTTACTTCCAGCCTTTTTTTTAAAACATAGAGATTGAATTGTCACCCTATATTGCTTTTCATGGGAAATTTCTTCTTTTCCATACTTTGGTTTTAAGGCACAAGTTTAAATGACAGTGGCCGTCATTACGACTTTGGTGCTAGCCATGCCGCTATTGGCAGCATGGCTGCCGCCAAAATCGGGTCCGGGTTTCCAGAATGGGAATTACCGGGCCATTCTGAGTTCGGAGGGCCCGGTAATTCCTCCCTTCAGGAACCCGGGCCCGGACCTTCCCCATTCCCATTTCAGCCCCCATAGGGCTGAATGGGAATGGGAGAGAGAGCAAACAATGAGGCGATTAATAGCGTCCCGTTTCTAGCTCCTTCTTCCTCTCGTGGGACCCGCTCTGCACGTCTGGTAAAACCAGACGTGCAGAGCGGGTCCTGCGAAGGGACCGCGTAATCAGGCGGTACGGGTTGACAGCGCCGGCACCTTTACCGACGCCGTTAACCCCTTACCGCCTGACTTATAATGAGGCTCAGTATGAGTAAATAGCAGTTTCTGACACAGGCGAGCGGCAGTACTACGCCCATTTTTAACCCATTTTTAACATATAACCATGATTTTTGCACTTTCCACAGTCAAGGAAAAAACAGATTTTTAAAGCAGTTTTGTGTTTTCCTTTGCAATGCAGCACTGCTTTTTCAAGTAGTTTAATTTTTCTCTATGGGCAGCCAAATGATAGGTTTTGGCAGTGGTCTCCTGTGTTACCACTGACATAGGCAAAATGGATTGGCAGCCTATTTTTCAGGTTTTCCTGCGCACTTTCAGAGATTTTTAGCACAAAGATCTTTTTGGCGGCCATCCTGTTGTTTCTGATGCAGGCAGCGCACAGTGCTGTTGCAGGGCATGGACTAGTGGGTTAAAGCATCCCACAACTGGAAGTGTTGGTGATGTTGTCACTACCGATAGTCTGTGCTTCCGTCAATATGCTCACCTACAAGAATTGACATGTGAAGCAACCGATTATGAAAAGATTCTGTGTTCATAAATGATGTTCTATGAAGCTCCTTAAACCAGGGACAGATGTCTTGCAAAATGGGGTATAGTTATAAAGCAATACAATCTGGTAACTATGCAAAGTTTAGTTAGAAACATATACACCGAAAGCACAAATCAGTTCATGTAGTTACCTGTACAGTACCCCAAGGCCTACAGCTAATTCCTGCACCGTGACTCCCATGAGTCAACGTGTGCATGAATAGAGTTGGAATTGAATTTGGAAGCAATTTTTGAGATGTTCTGAGTCGATGCTTCTTTGTGTACTGCAAATGGTCGTACATATCCGGGGTCAAATGCAGACTGCAGATGCGGAATTGATCGCCCCGCAAGTCCCCCAAGACATCCTTGGCTCTACTTCCAAGCTCGCCCGGCCCAAATCCACAATATCTGACCCATTCTCTTATTAAATCTGTATTCCTTGGGAATGTATGCATTATTGTGCCATTAGGTTTGCTATGGGTCTTAGAATGGCAACAGTAAACCATACAAGCAGGCATTGTTGAAAAATCTGTTAAAAAAAAGTACACATAGTAAAAAAAATATTTTCCATGAACGCTTGAGAAATGTGGAATTATATCATACATTTGTCCATGCAATGTTTGTTTTGGTCACAGAAGCGAGTATACACTAGAATAACTTTCATACAGAATGTATTGATGTGATGCAAATTGTAACATGTTACTCATCTGTTGAATGTACTTTCATGCATCAAAAGGAAACATGCTTATACCCACGGTCCGCAAAGTATGCAATTCTATCCCATTTGAAACTCATGACAGCTGCTATATATCGAGAACAGAACAAATTAAACAGAAGTCAATGTTAATGGCAATGAGATGAATGAACATTACATTGAATCAACATTACACTACTGGATATATTTGTTCGAAACAGATAGAAACATAAAGATCAAGAAAAGATGATTAGGTGACCTGCCCTTACCTTGATCATCAAACAGTTAGATTCAGCAAGCAGGGTAGTTAGTAGCAGCAGAACAGGTAGCGTGATAACGAGTTGACTTCAAGTGCTCAGAGATGTTCACAGGTAGTGCAATGACGAGCTGAGTTTCAGTGGTCACAGATGTTCTCAGGTAGCACGATCATGTTTTGACTTACAGTGCTCACGGATGTTCTCATGATAAATATCAAGGTTATAAATAATTAGAAAAGTGGGTGTGTATGTGAATGAGTGATGTCTGCTGTGCAGAATATACCTTTGATCTGTACATGGTGTTTGGCACACTGGCCTTTCTCATCCTGCCAGCCCCCTCAGGAGGGCACGGCCACAGGTGCGAACTGCCATTTATTGGGTAGGGGGCGCACGGCCAAGGGGCATGCAGGAAAGGGCCAGAACACTGCTGAATGGAGACACACATATGTGGATTGCAGGGGCGCAGTCTGCTTCAGGGGAGCATGCCTGGTGACACTGGGTCTGGCTAGGCCATGTTTACAATGGCCCTTGCGCGTAAGATACCTTTGAAGTGTACATGGCGTTTGACACCTTGTCCGTTCACATTCCTACCAGCACCCTTGGCATCAGACATCCACAGGTGCGAACATCCATTGATAATGGAGAAGGGATGGCTGGGCATGAGGTGTGCAGACAAGGCCCGGAACACCGCTGAAGGGAGAGACACACTTATGTGGATTGCAGGGGCACGGTCTGCTTCAGGGGAGCCTGCCTGGAGATACTGAGTCTGGGGAGGACATGTGAACAATGTTCCCTGCGTGGAAAGATACCTTTGAAGTGCACATGGTGTTTGGCACCTCGGCCTTTCCCACCCAGTCAGCCCTGTTTGGAAAAGTGAGCATGTCCTTGATTCACTGAAAAGTTGAAACAACCATTCATAAAAGCTCAGTTGTGTTTTATTTTGTTGCTGATGTTGATGGCACAAATGTACTTACACATTACATACTTCTGGTTGCAGCAGAGTGTGGGAAAATCCCCTGTACTGATCGCTGTCACTGGGGAATGTGGCTCTAATGGCACCAACGACACAGGGGGGTATTACTTACAAATGTTACTTCATGGATCAATCAACTTGGGCTTTAAAGTGTAGACACATTACAAAGTGAATACCTATGCATTCCGCAACATTTGGAGCACAAAGAAATATTGTTTTTTGGTTGTAAACGAAAGACCCTTAAGATTACTAGTATGTTTTCCCCCAATCGCGAGTGATGTATAGAATTGCAAGACTACATTCATTTGGCAGTGATAGATCAAAGTTACGACAATATAGGAGACAAACAAGAAATGTAGGTGGCCTCAGTGATCAGTGACATCAAATCTCGAGTACACTTACTCATTACTTGGATTCCAAGGACGAACTGTTGCGCGAAATTCATGCATAAGCACCATCATAATCCTCAACACCAACCGTGTGAGGCAGGCTGCCCTGAAGTCATGCAGCTCGGTAATGCATTGAGGCTGTGTCTCGTCTTCCGATATGTAGGCCAAGCATTCAGAGTTTTCTCGGCAGAAGTTCTCCTCCTCGTTTGACATGACCTTGCACCGATTGAAGGTACACCAGGTGGAAACGTCTTCCATGTGACTACGCTCAGGCTCTTGATCCAGTGAATCATTCCTCCCAACTGTCATCTGAAGCCTCATCGTTTCGCATATTTCTCTTTTGACTAATTCCACCTCGGAATACTCCGGCTCATACTGGTAGGGCTGTATTGTTGCCATTATGCGACAAAATTAAAATAGATACTAATGATAGTACTAGTATCTGTTTGCACAGGCTACGAGCAACGAAGATAGCTGAACAGAGCAGAAGTGAGAAGTCCAGAGATGTCAGCTTCAGGGGCAGGGGATATGATTTAGTGCCGCCAGGGAAGTTCACCTTAGGGCGATACGACAATGGATACAATTAGTACAAGATGGCCACGCCCTGCTGCCTGATTTTGCATGTGTAAAAGTAAGGAAAACTATGGTAAGGTGCATAGGAAATGTTTGTATGATCGATCAACGAATGCTTAAAAACACATACCCGAACGCTCGGGACAATAATATTTTTGAGCGCATTATTCCTTTAAAATAATGGTCCTGAAGAAGATGGCTTAACTGTACACACCATTGAAAATGGTCAACCTATTGGTCATGAGGATTCTCATGACCTTTTTGATATCCCTGACAATAAGGAGGGATACAAGAAAACCAAAGTGAACCCAAACTCATGCATAGTGAGCCTTTTAAGGTGTCCCACTTATATGGGATCAGTTTGATATGTTTATCTTTCGAGTGCAGCCAATTGCTTTCAGTATACTTGACGCCTGTGGGGGAATAAATTATGAGCAGAAATCCCAAGTGTATAGGTTGTATTGCCAGTCAATCAGCTATTTTGACACAATCTAATAATCAGTCCTGTTGTCCTCAATAGCTTATTGGTATCCTTTCATTTTGTGTTCATTTTAATGAAATTTGACACACCTATTCAATTGGTAGCGATGAGGGACCGTTTCCACTTTAACTATCCCTGTTAGATAGGCGGCACACCACTCACTCCCTAGGGTTAGGCACTCCTGTTAGGGTCAGGGTGTTCTTCCACCAGGGACAGTCAGGGCATTGCTTCTCTACATGTTCTCTCATAATCACTTGACAATACAGTCCATATCACATTTATTCTCCTGAAGAACCATTTATGGCATGGGACCTCTCTACATCCTGCCTTCTCTCCATAAACACCTCCCTGCTAGAGTTCTTCAGTCATCTAGATCCAACTCTCTGCAGGTCAGACGTTTCTCCAAGCAAAGAGTGGGTGGTAGATCATTTTCCTCGACAGGAACCTGCCTCTGAAATGGCCTCCCTGCCCCACTCAGACTTGAGCTGGGCCTTCTTAAGTTCCAGAAACTTCTCAAGAATATCCTTTTCTTCTCCTCCTCCCGTGCTAATGTCCCTCTGCAGCTGTGACTGGTCCCTTATGGGTTTTATAGGGGAAAGACCCTCCTTGACCAGTCCCCCCCAGCATCGCTACCAGCACTTGCACTCAGGCACCCTTCCTAGCCAGACTAGCCGTATTATGGTGCTTCCCATCCATCGCACTTTTCCCTTTCCCACTTCCCCCATACTTACCCTTCATGGCTCCCCTCAGCACTTGTTCAGCCCCCTGAGCCCCCACTCCTGCACTTCGCCCCTCCCCAGCCCTGTTTGCTACTTTCACACTCCCTTACACTTTTTGTCTCTTCACTTGCATGGTACGAATGTCACAAGGTATAGTACAACCGTTACTGTTGGTTTTTCCCTATCCCCCCTCTTTTTAGTTTTGTGGCGCCTGTAAACCCTTGTGTATTGGTGCCATACACACATCCAATAAATTAATAAATAAAATAAGACTATCACCACAGAAATTGCAGTCTCTGCTTCTGGTGCTAATGGGTTTGTAAGGACTTTCTAGGATCAACTTGCGTTTTAATGGTATTACACTATGGATTAAACACACATAATTCACATGTTTAGTCATGACTCTAGGGCCACCTGAGATAATAGCTCTTCTAAATGCCTTTCTTCTCGGTCTTCATCATGACTTAGATCCTTTTCTTGTTCATCTGCTAACATGAAAATGACCTAATTTTCATATTCGCTAAGATAGCGTGCAACAGTTTCCATAATACCTTTTGCCCTTGCAAGTTAACTCGGAATATGGGCTAAACAGAAAGACTTGTTTTTTCAGAAATCAGGCCAATGGACGTCATTAGGGATTCAGTCATGGGATCAAGCAATGGGTTACTGTAGCTATTAAGCCATCTTACTGTTCCCTTTTATCGCAGAATGATTCACACCCGTGTCTTGTAAGCATGGACTTCTTCGACATTAATTACTATTACTAATGACCAACACATTTGAATTTTCTTATTGGCCAGGAGTGCCACTTCCACAGTCTCTACATCCTCTGCAGGCAAGACCGGTTCCTCTTCTTGGTACAGGCCCCTCTTCCCATATTCAGAAATATTTCTCAGCCCCACCCCATGGCCTGCTGTTATTGCCGCAAAGTGTGCACCTGTAAAGTTATTCATTTAACCTTTTTTGCTTCTTTTCTTTGCTCTAGACAAGAAACACAATGAGTCACTACAAAAACAAGCACTGAGAGGGTCTTTGCTTAACATACAAAACGCACCATTTTCAACTGATGCTGCACCTTGGACAGCCACCCTTGAAGAAATGCTCCAGCTATTGCTAGAAAGTCAGAGGAGAGTGCTGTCTCGCCCCTTATGGATTGGAGCTTAAGCCAATTTGGGCACTCATACCTCCTACACCTCTCTGGTTTACAAAATTGGCAAGGTGTATTACTATGTACCATTTCAGCTGACTTGTTTATTCATGAATGATGCATACAAACGACCTTCAAACTGTATGAAACATTTGGTGAAGATGTTTCACTCTTCTGTTTATAATTCTAGATCTTGTTTTATAGGGGCATTCTACAGCAACAGCAGTGTTTTGTATCAAAGCATCTCTAATCTGAAGCAATGCAGCTCTACATCCGCCACATTTGCCAATGGGCCATCCACAAAGAGGAAAATGCTGACAAACTTTGGCAGACATAATCACTCTCATGAGCTGATTTATATCAGACCATGAAGGGTTATAATATTTTATCAAAGTATGCTGTTCCCCAATAATCCTTTCTGATTGTTTCCCCCTCAATGTTTATTTCCAGTGATGAAATCACATATTACCAATATTCAGACATGGTCTGCTTTACTGTTTCACATGCTGAATCAAATCATGCAGAGGTTCGCCCGTTTAACACATTCTGTTAATCAAAATAATTTAGCCAAAGTCTAATGCTAAATGAGCCATGTTCATTTGATTTTTGTCTGACAGCCTAAAGCAAGTCCCATTAGTGAAAGTTAAATGATGACATTGAAATCTATGTTAATTCGGATCTGTGTGAAAAGACTGAATAAAAAAGTATGAGTCCCAAAAGCCCCTTTTATTTCTTCTTCTTTCCCATTTGTCTGTGTGTATATATATCTTACACAGCCACGGTAGTGGTGGTGTAGTTATGGTTAAGTTGCTAATCCCGTAGGAAGAACACTTTTTGGGCGGCTTATAACTTCCCTCCCCCTGGACGAATCCACACCAACTTTGCAAAAAAAAGTATATGGCCCACTCTGAAATGTTCTGCAAAGTTTGCTGAGGTTTGGTCCAGGGGGTGCAAAGTTATAGGCGGGGGCCCAAAATTTATTTTTTTCCCATAGCCCAAACCTCTGGACGGATTTTCACCAAATTTGCGGCAGGAGCAGCAGCTTGGTCCCAAAAGCGTGGTTTTGTAAATTTGGTGAAAATCTGTCCAGTTGTTTTTTTTAAAATGACGAAAAAGTAGGTCACAAAAAATTAGTGATATCTATGCCCGCTCCGCGGACACACTTCCCTTTTTGCACCACGGGCAGGAACCCAATTGGCTTATCGGTTCACGTCATGTCCCCGGACATGCGACGCGTTTGCTGATTGGATGGAGAAGAGCGTGAAGTGCGTCAGATTGTTCCGCTGCGCCGGCCATCTCGGATCCGCCAACAGCGCGGCGGTGAACAGAGGCAAAATGTTGTTTTGGGGAGTGTTTTGGTGTGCAAGAGTGCTTGGGGAGGTTTGGGGAGTAAGAAATGAGTCAAATACTGTATTTGTTTAGGTGGCAGGTGCTACTGATGTATTCGATATGCCCGCGCTGTCCAGGATGTCCGTAATTAGTGAAAATTAGGGATTTCCTAAGGACAGTATTCCCGTCAGTGCTGTCCGCAAGCAAGTTGAAACTGTTCTAAGGACACGCGCGGTGTACGCGGACATAAAAATTGCCCATATGCCACAGTTAAAATGTTTTATTCTATGGGTGTGATATGCTGCAGTGGTTAGACCGAAGTTGTAAGCACTGAGGTTATAAGCCACCATGGGTGTGATATGCTGCAGTGGTTGTGACCAGGACCTAGAGTCTTGGGTGCATGGCAGAAGGCAATGCACCCAAGACCGAAGTTATAAGCACTCTAGTTGTAAGCCACCATGGGTGTGATATGCTGCAGTGGTTGTGGCCAGGGCCTAGAGTCTTGGGTGCATGTCTGAAGTTATATGCACCGAAGTTATAAGACACCATGGGTGGCTTATAACTTTGCTCTCCCTGGATGAATCCTGACTAACCTTTGTAAAAAGTGTGATATGCGTGGGCCCATATAGACAGTTAAAATGTTTGATTCTATGTGTGTGATCTATGGGTGTGTTATGCTGCGGTGGTTGAGGCCAGGGCCTAGAGACTTGGGTGCATGGCCGCAGGCCGTAGGCCGTAGGCCATACACCCAAGACTCTAGGCCCTGGCCACAACCACCGCAGCATATCACACACATAGATCACACCCCTAGAATCAAATATCTATCAAATATTTGCAAATCTACAGTTTGTGTACTGTTTGATTTGTATAGTTTGTATGTGAAGTTTTGGCTACGTCATGTCATTAAGATTGTAGACTTTGGTAACAAGCACTGCAGTATAACATATCCATGGAAGTAAACCTTTTGTATTGCGGTGTATGGTTAGATGTTTGCTTCAATGTTTCTGTTATGTAGCAGTCTTTATGTGTTGTATTATAATATACTTACTGTTTAGTTTTTGAGCTTGGATATATTTTTTTCATGAGCTGGGTAACTGGAGCACATATTATTTTTCAATTTCTGTGATAAAAGAAAAGAGCATCTTAGTGTATGTATTTTATAAAGACTTATTACATTGCATAATAGACATTTCAGATTTTTTTCGACCCTCATATTTAGTAGTTTACAAACCAGTGTACTGTGCAATTTGCTCAGTTTCTGTATTTGTTTTTCAAATCGTTGTGTCTGTGGGAAGAAAATCCACTTTTTTGTTATGCTGCAGTCTATTTGTTTGTTTGTTTTCAGTGTTCACCTGTTGGTGTATTCTAACTGTCTATTTTTTGTTATAGTTTAGTGGTATTGATTTATCTGTTTTGTTGTTGCAAAATCTTGGGGCAGTTAGATACCTGTTGGTGTATTCTAACTGGTTATAGTTTTTTAATTGAAGTTTTGTTAATGTTTAAGTACAGATAAGTTATTACATTTTGGTTTTAAGAAGACTAAATAAGCATTTGTGAAATTTGCTGGTAATCTCTGCTTTACAGTAATGGTACTATCATTACATTCAAACCATCCACATTTCTTTTTTATATATGCAGTGTAGTGACCTGCGTTGGTTGTGACTCCTGCGTGGTAGATTATACCTATTGTTGTGAATGTTTTCTTACCAAGTGATACTTGACAATGTGTCAATCCAGTCAGCTTGCATTTATTTTTGGTACCATCTGCATTGTAACGTAGAAGCATTAGTATTACGTATTTACTATGTGTTTGTATTAGTAAGGTGGAGCACGTATCTGAATTGCAGGTAGTACATAATCTACCATGGTTTGCATTTTGTACAGGTTGCTTAAATGGAACAGATTCATAATTAGGTATGGATACATACACAAAGCGCTCATTAGGGATTTGTTCCTGTGCCACATTGTTGCAGAGAGGTCATGTATGTGTTCACATGTATGATATCTGGAAGATTTCATTAATAGGTATGTTTTTGTTTTCCAGTACTTGTAGTAAGTACATTAGAAATTCTTGTGGATCTTCCTGTGAGTTTATAGTCAATTTCACCTTTCTAGCACAGTAGTCCAATTCTGGTCTTATTCCATGAACACTATACGTGTTGTCAGGATTGTTTGTTGCATTTCTATGAAGGACTAACATTTGCAAACACAATTGGTCTGTACTGTGTAAGTAAATGTTGTCAACAATTGGTGGCAATTTAAATAGAATATTCATTGCTACATCATTTGCGTAGCAACTTACACCAGTTATATTTTAAAATTTGAATGGACCAGATAGTTCTGTTTCCAAGTCATTTTTTCGGGGTGTTTGTTGCTTCTTTGAAGAAGTACCTGAGTTACTTTGAGTAATAGGTTCTTCTTTGGTTGTGGTAATTGATGAAGTATTAGCTTCTTTTATTCTCTTTGGAGGATTTGCAGTGAGATCCTGTTGCATTTCTGTTTGAATTAGTTTTCTTTTGCAACGTTTTCCTTTTCGTGGAACAGGATATGTTTTTAGATGGGGGGTGTATAGTGAACGTAGTCTATTGTATTCTAAAATGCAAGGAATATCAGCATTTACTTTACTTGCATCAAAGTTGATTAGAAATAGACCGTCAAGCATACGTAAGCGTGATATTGCTACATAGCTCATGCCTTCTTTAAAGACTGTGTTCCCAATATCTATCAAGGCTTTGTCTAGGGTAAGACCTTGTGATTTGTGAATGGTGACTGCGTATGCTAGAGTTAGAGAAAATTGTTCTCTGCGAACATACATGTCTTTGAAGAGAAGGAATCGAGCTGTTGAGCGCCCTATGCTTTTTACTTCTGAAAGTTTGTCAAAGAGAATATTGACAAACTGAATGTTGTCATGTGGGTATGTTTGAAAGCCAACAACTTTACCCAGTGCTCCATTAACTAGTCCTTGCTCCACGTCAAGGTAACGTTTAAGCATTACTCTACAGTTTAAGGATCATTTTAATATTTTCTCCAAACCAGCTGTGTTGGAGTTAGACTTTTCTAAGGTATTTGATCTTGTTGTGGCTTGTTGACACATGGGTAGTGTCATTCCATGTACGTCCAGTTTGTCTGTGGAGCAAATTTCAATTATTGGTTGCATTTCTTTTTTCAACGTTGTTTCATTGAATTTGGAACAGCTTGCAAGAGTTGGCATTAAGGACATACAATTGACATTTTTGTGTGCTAATTGTTCCATGACATCAGTAGCACATGAATTATGGCCATAAAGTGCATGGAGGTGCCGGGATTTTAATATTGCTTGTGCTTCTTGAGATAGTACACCAACTCAATACTTTTTCAAATGTTGGCGTAAGTGAGGTCTGCAGATTGGTGCATGTTTTCTGTTAATTCTCTGTATTGGAAATGTTGCCAAAGGTTGACATTTCCTATGCTGCCAACAGTTTTACGGCAGAGTTTGTGTCCTAAGGTTTTAAAAATAGGTTCAACTTTTGCTGGTGTCAATTGAAGAAGATCTCCGAAAACAATAATGTGTTTTCCTCCAAAGAGCTCTTCGTAGTTTGTTTTAAGTACTTCTTGCAATCTGAGGTGAATCAAAGCTAACATTAGGTTGGAGACCATGCTCAATATATCTATTAGTAGCATTTTCATTTGTTTTAACACTCTGCGTAGTTCCATTGCAGCTTCTGTAGAAGTTTGTAATATTCTTATTCGTTTTGGTGTTCTACTGGAAGGAGTAGTAATAAGTGTAAAGTGACACCGCCTATGTTGTAGGCAGCTAAACCTTTGGGGGCAGTTACAACAGCTGACAGTTTGTTGTGTGTCAATTGTTGAAGGAACTTGCTGATGATTTTGATTAAGAATGTTTTGCCTGAACCAGCTTCACCCCTGACGTATAGTAGTATAGGTTTGTAATTTTGGCAGGTACATTCTTTATTTTCATGTTGTACATCATGTGCAATTTCTTTGGTTACTTCTTGAAAAATGGTACTGGTTCTTTGTTCAGTTTTGATTGTAGTACAGTTAAGTCTTCTGTATCTTGTTCATAGTGACACATGGTGTTCTCTTCTTCTGTCATAGCTAATTCTGCCTCATTTGCTATTATTGGCTGTCCCAGTGGTTCTTGACTTCCTGTTACAGAAGGTTGACTACTGTCGGGAGTGTCCTTATCCAGTTGGGCCCGGAGTTCTTCTTCGTGTTGCTGTTCATTGTGCAACATTGTTTTGTACTGCGTAAAGTTTATATCGGTGATAGTGCTTTCATTTGCTTTGAAAGCGTCTTCATAGGAGTCATAGTTTTCTAGTATCTCTTTTTCTTTTCTCCATGGTTTAAAAATTTGTAGCAGGGACATGTAATATAGTTCTTTATGTTGAGGAGTTTTTAATTACAATTTGATATGATTAATTAAGCTTAATTTGGTAAGTTTCACTAAGCTGCCTTCACAATCTGTCACTCTATATCTACCTTTTTTTCATCAGGTATTTTATTCTTTTTATATGCGAAGTTTTGGGCTATGTGGTGTAGACATATGGTTTCCAAAGTGGTACTCCTGTTCGGGTAGTATGTGTATAGTAAATTGTTTTTCAAAATGTCTTGGCTGTTGGGTTAATTTTTGGCTATTGTTTCAATGTCGTTGTATGATTTGAGAACTCTTGTTCTAGATTTAGCCGGACCAAGACTTAGCCATACTATATTTTCAGATTTTCCATACAAAGCAGTACCGGTTAAACGATCTGCAGCTTTATAGGAGCCACATTTTCTATGAGAGAGCATTTTTATGCCTACGCTGTATAATTTCTGTGTGTTTTGTCCGATGATAGGTCATTCCAGAGGTATTGAAGCTCTGTTTTTTCTGCTTTTGTTAAGTAAGCTGTAACATATCTTGCAACTGCAGTGGAATTGTCTGCAATGTACTGCACATTTATTTTTGCATTCCATAAGAGGGCAATGATTGCATTGTAATCATTGATATATTTTGATTCTTCTGTTCTTTTTTTGTAATACGTGTTCTTAGGTGATTTACCTTTAACACTATGTCTAACTGAAGACATGAAGTTGTTCACTTCACCTGTTTCTGTAACTGGTCTAGGGAAACCAAAGCTGCATTTGGTTTAGTATTTCCCTTTGTTTTTGTATTTGTGACAACAATATTTGCCACATTTGTGTCCTTGAAATTGTACTATTTGTGCATGAAGATCACTATTTGTTATTTCCGATGGAATTTCACAAGTGACATATTTTTCGATAAACTGTAAAACAGTGGCATCACTGTCTTGAACAAATGTAGGAGCATCTTCAATCCATAAAAGCATGTGGATATGTGGTGCTCCTCTGGCTTGGTATTCTTTTCTCCAAAATAAGTGTTGCACTTCTCTGAGGGGAGGAACAGTTGTATTACAAATAAAGTGTAGCATAGCAATAAAACGATGATGGAAATATCTTGAAACATTAACAGGATCTGGAGAGCAAAGTTCTCCAGGTGTTAGTATATCTATGTTTGTTTTATTTTTGTTTGATATGCATAGGAAATCATGTAAATCTTCCCATGCATATTCTGCACAACTTAATGTAACAAACCAAGTGGGTGGGCCAATGTTTCTTGTCATACAACGTACATCTATGTGATGTGACGTCGGAACCAGTACTCTTTCATACCACGCATGTTTGCTAACAGATTTGTAATGCTTGATTGTAAAACCTCATATTTTTCTTGCACTTTTTGTATTAATTGCGTAGCTGCCATATTTTGAAAGTGGGTTCCTGATTTCAATATGTGTGCAACTCCATAACATAGAGAGGCTAGTTCACTTTTAAAGAGTAGGTGGAATATGTATTCCACATTTTGTCTAAATCTGGGATCTTCAGAACACATTCGTAATGAGCGGTATTCTGATGCTGTTATCTGAGTGGGTCTATCATCGTACCTACCTCCTTTGACAGTAGGAAAGAGTAGAGGAAAAGCACGTGCTTCTATACTTTTTTCCCATATGCTGATTGGTGATCCTTTGGTTTGTTGCATTTGGTAAATTTCTAGTGCATCATCTATGGTGTCATTAGAGTGTAATGGATGAATTGTATAATGGTCTATAATATTGGATACTGTAGCAGGATCTAGAAGTTCAAATTGACCAGTTTCTGGTGACCCTTGAATTGTTTCAGTTGTTTCCCTTAAGTTTTCTTCAATATTTTTTTCTTTGTAGTATTCATTATTGTCTTTTAGATATTGCAAGGCTTGTCTAACTTTATGTAAGTCTACGAGTTGTTGCCACATATTTTTGTCTTTTGTTGGTACACCATTTACTAAGACCATTAAAGATTTCTCTATTGGACGTTGCACTCCCAGAGTGTGACCATTTTCTTTCAGATCTAATTGTAAATAAACTACTTTGCCACAAATGCCTTTCACCAATTCAGAGGGAGGTAATTTTGCTGTTTTTGGTTGAAGGCCTATTATTGCTTGAAATGGGTGCACTGTTTGAATTATAATGCTCCCATATAAATTGAGTTGTTCTAGGGGTTTTGGTAGTGGGAATAATTCCAAGTTATTTGTGATAGCACGTGAAGGAATTTGGTTGGTGTCAAGTTTTGTAGTGCAGTAAATGCAAAGTATTAAGGGGTCAGTTATTTCATATTTGTTTTCTGCTAAAAGGTAGAGAGATAATTCAAACCATTTGGAATCTTCATTGTCTTCTATTTTGTATGTTACGTCTACAGTGTTTGCGTTACTTTTATAAAAAGTTCTACAGCAACGCACACACACATTGTCTGGTACTTCAGCGGATGTACTTTTAAATTTTATTATTTCTTTTTTTGTATGTGTGTAGTAGAATGTTGCCATGTGCAGAATTGTTGCTAGTCTGTTGTAAAGCTATTGCATTTCACTTCCAAAATATTTTCTCTGTATATGGTCGATTTCTTTGAGTAGGTCTTTGGGTGTACCATGTAGAAGAGTGTTATTTAAATTGGCTAGTGCTAAAACATTTAGCATAGTACCGTTTATAGACTAGATTTCTTATAGATGAATGATGTGTTGATATCATTTTGATATGATGGAATGTGCTTTTGCAAATAGGTCCTGAAATGCAGGATAATGAATGTCCTTGTAGTCCTGTGTATTTGCGCACTGGACACTTATCCATATTTTGCAGCACTTTCATTTTGATTTTGTCTTTGCCTTTCACAGACTGATTGAGGAACTGGCGTAAAGATTTGAAAGATTTTTTGGGATTGTTACACATTGACGTGCATGGCCATTTGTATACTGGACGTTCTGGTTCAGTCGAATGGAGAGGTAATTCTGAGTTTTCTGGGGATATTTTTGTAAGCAGTATTTATTGTTCCATTATGGTATTATTAATTTTTTCATAACCTCGTCCACTGCTATGTATAGCAATTGCGTTTGTTTGGTTTCGTTTGTATGCTTCTTCATTAAAATATGGTTCTTTGCGAGTGGTGTGACACCATTTACCTCCACAGATATTTAAGAAGTTATTTTTGTTGACATTCCACTTATTGAGAAGGTTTTTTTTTGTAATTTAGTAGTTAGTTTTGTTAGTATTTTCATTCTGTTTAACACTAAAATGAAAAACTTTCTTTTTAGAGGGATTCCACTGTCTATCAAAGCTTCTAAGATTAATTTTCTACGGTAGGTTTGAAGGGTTGTGGATGGTTTGTCTCCTGTTTTTATAAGGTTTTTAAGGACTCTGTGGCAGAACATTTTTGCTAAAATACTTTTTGTGGTATGGTTACTTGCTATCAAGATTTATAGGAACCGTTTTAGTAGTAGTGGTAGCCGAATTCTTGTTAATCAATTTCTGTTTTGTTTTACATTTTGACAGAGGAGGCAAAGTTTATGTACTGGAAGCTTGTTTTGTTTCGCTAAATGACTGTATTAGCTGTTTTGTTTGAACTTTTTGGACAAACTCTGATAGAGATGGATGCTTATTTTGGAGACTTTTATTTTGATTTGCTCTACTTCTGCGTTGCTTTCTACGGACTTGCTTTTTGGTAGGCATTCTTTGGGGGCTGTAGGAAAAAAAAAGAAGGTATGGGTTGGGCCATTCTGCAATGTATGTGTGCTGTGTGCATGAGTGTCTGAGTATGTTGGGAAAGATGTATGTGGTGGTGTGTGATTGTGCATTGGGCAGCTGCAATTAGTTGGGAAGGCAATTCTTTTATTTGTGTGTTACTAAACTGCAGTTCAGATGAGAGTAGAAAGTGAGCTAGTGGTGAGGAGAAGCATTAATAGTAAACCTAATGGTATAAAATTAAAACAGTTCTTCGTTTTGTAATACTAACATTCTAGGGATTGTGTATGTTATTTGTGTTCCAAAAAAACAGGGATTTCTGTGCCATTCTGCCTGCTAATCCCTGTTTAATAAATGGGGATTTGTGGGCAGAATGGTTCAGAAATCTGCATTTTTTTTAGGAACAGTAAGAATATTAAGGTAGTATTGTACTGACTCTTTTTTTGTGGAATAAGCAGGTTTCTTCAGATATGTTGTTTTGTAGTTCAGATGCTGATTTTCAGGAGAGTGGTCTTCACTGCAATTGTAAAAGAAAGAAGTTAGTAATTGTGTGTGTTTATAGCACTGATATTAATGTAGATGTTGATTTTTATGTTTTTGTAGTAGTATTCTTGTTTGATATCTGAACATAGTGTATGCATGTATTTCATTTGACTATGTGCAGCCTTTATATTTTATTTACAATATGTTAGTTCAACATGCTTTCAAATGAGTAGAATTTTAAGTGTATGAAATTCACTTGGTTTTTTAAAGCTGTGTTGTAGATAGCAGACAGGTTTGTAAGTGACAGTTGATTGTAGTAGATGGGAAACATTTCAATAAATTCATTTTATAGGTTATGCAGGTTTAGTGGCATTACTCTGTTTATATGCATTCTTAAGAGTTGTACATGTACATACATGCCAACATTTTGTAGCAGCTGCGAGGGAGATTCTCTCCAAGCAATCGGGAGAGCTGAATTTCCCCATTAAAATGCATTGGGATTAGAATTATTTTACGACGGAGGCAGTACAAAACAGCAACATTTTTGCTAATGAAATCAGGAGTCTCCAGCCTAAATTGGGAATGTTGGCATGTATGCATGTATTGTGAATACAATATCGGGAACATTTATTTTTCCCATAGGATTGCACTGGGACTAGCATTAATTTAGATGGGATATAGAAAAAAATAGTGCGATTTTTCAATGAAAAATCGTGAGTCTCGCGCCTAAATAGTGAGGGTTGCATGTATGTATATGTTATGCGGGAGACAGTAAAAAATAGTGCGATTTTTCAATGAAAAATCGGGAGTCTCGCACCTAAATCAGGAGGGTTGGCATATATGTATAGGTTATGAGGGTTTAGTGGCATTACTCTGTTCATATGGATTCATAAGAGTTGTACATGTACTGTGAATAAAATATGCATACCTGTAGTTTGTATTCATGCATGTGGATATGAATGCAGCTGTAAGTAGAAATCTTGGAGACTTGTAGAGTAGTTTTTGTAGTAGGTGCTTTGCAATGATATGAGACTTGTACTCAGAGTGATCAACAGTACATTTGAAGTGCAGAACTCTGATGATGGAGTTAGATGTAGAGGTTTTGGATGTGATTGGTAGATGGTTGTGTGATTGCTTAGCTGTATCCAATGAGGAAATGGCACCGAGAGTGATGTGGAAAGGGTAGAAGGGCTGGTAAGAGTTATGCGCCGCACGGATGACGCGGCTGTTCGCGGATAGGGTGTGCCACATCTGGGGTTTTCCAGCAAATGCAGTATGGAAAGGGGACTGTAGGGATCAGCCAATCAGATGTTGATGTTGTGGATTTGTGTAGGAAGAGACTGTGTGTAGTGTCAAGGGTTTTGACCCATGTTGAATTATTAGATGGGGTAGATGTGGGGATGAGCTGTCGCCGCCCATCATTCTATCCCAGAACAAAACTAAATCAATAGACTGGGTGGATTTGGGGATGAGCTGTCGCCTCCCGTCGTTCCATCCTAGAACCAGGAAAACCGCGCGGTTGTGCGCACACCAAAATGGTTGTCTAACCTGCCACCCACCAGTGCCAGCATGATGGACCGGAAGCGCCAGGGGTGAAAGGTGGTGTCAAAGGAAAAATAACAGGCCTGTTAGCTTAAAAGCACTTTAAAATCACCTTTGTTTCCCTGAATGCAAGCTCAAAATGCCTATTTTAAACATCACAAGATATTCAAAAATCTCAATGAACACCAGCAGACATTTGGCAGAATGTATTCTTGTGTGCATACAAAATCTGGGAAGATGAAGAGCCCAAAACAATGTTTATAACAAAACTGGCTGAGCTGTGGATGTCAGCAGCTTAAGTGAAATTGGACTAAAACCACTAAAATTGAAATGTTTAAATTAAATGAGTGACCTACTTTTGAGTGTCACATAGTTTGCAACTGTTAAATGTTATGGTTTTGAGCTTAGAATCAGCATTCTAGCTGCATGTGTAAAAATTGTAAGTTTGATTTAAACTGGGAACAAACAGGACATTTAGCTGAAGCTTGGCTTAAAGAAATTGAATTCTGCCTGACAACTACCCCCGACAGTAGTTGAACTGGCTCAACAACTCTTCCCAGGCCTGGCTGCATCCTGCTGCCCCCACCAAAAGGAGATCACACCTCTCTGATTGAATTAAGGGAGGGGTACCTGCAGACTGCAGGAAATTGAACAAAGTCCTGTCCTGGACTCAGGCAAATGTTATATTGGGGGGGTCATAAATGGCTTCCTCTGAGGAGAAACTGGGAGGGGCAGTGCCTGTGAGAGCAAACTGAGTTTGGGGGAAGTGGATAAACCAGTTATTCCACCATGTGATGTGGGAAGCCACACCCCTTTTTGACCAGGGCATAATTTTAAAAAGATAGATAACTCATAGTGCGGACTGGTCAAAATGATATAAATAATATAATTATTCTTGGGATTTTTCCGTGCACATTTTAAGAGGTGTAAGGATCCTGTGGTGTATTCTGGGGGGTTGCTAGCAGAAAATAGGGTCTTTCTCCAAATGTCTGCATGTTAAAAATCTGACACTTCATCAATTAATGTCCATACTCCTTGCGCACATTTGTGTAATTTTTTGTAAATGTCCGATATTGGTAAATGACCAAAAAGCGCAAAATGTTGTCATTTCTGAATCCCAGCTCGCAGGAACATGGGGCTTGAACAGAGACCTGTCTTAATTCATCTGTAATATGTACATGTAATGTCAACCACTGGTGTATCTGGGAAATATGTATTTGAATAAAATGTAGATTTGTGGGCAAATTGACCAGGGGAGGATCCTCTGACCCATAAACAGACCTCATCATGATGACAATCCATTTCCTTCCCCCAATCATGGGAGAGGGGAGAATTGGGCCAATGACAAGTAGAGAGGGGCAGGCTCAGTTATGCCACACACACACCCACTTTCTAAACACATAAAAGCAGACAGTGCAGGACAGGTAGGGACATTCACTTTCCACTTTCTTGCGGGACGCTTGCGGGGAGACTCCAGACTTCAAATCCATCAATCTCCAGAGACCAGAAATTAACTCCAGAATTTGTAGCAGAGATGCCTGAATCCACAAGCTGAATCCTCTTCAGCAGGCCTCAAAACCAACCAAAATATTCAACAGCCGGGCGAGCTGTTTGAATTCTGTGCCAAAAACTTTTGCAAGAACCTGTAGCAGTATCCAGAAAGCAGTGCTGTATCCGGAACCAGAGAGAACCAGAGACCAGACGCTGTGAGCAGAACGGCCAGAAGTCCCATTCAACCTGTTGACCAGATCCGTGACGAGGCCCATTCCTGTCCAAAATCTAGTGTGAGTACTCTAGGACTGTGCCAGACTAATCTCTTAGTTTAAAATAATCTAATCCAAACTATTTTAGCCTATTAGAACTGCCTCCTAGAATCGTGTCATTCTGTCATCTTTGAAACTGAAAACTGTCATCTGTCATTCTGAGCATTAAAATTTAAAATCCGAAAAACTACCTTGACTAAATCGGCCGTATCTCCGGAACCGTTTGGGAGCGAGCTTTAACTGTCATCTTAAAGCTAAGATTCTAAGCTTTCCAACAAGCCTAGAATTGACTTCCTACTCCTTATAGTGCCCTCGTAATCGCGATCGACGCACGCGACTAAATTTGCCGCGATTTGACATTTGCACAATTTCAGCCACGTGTAAAAATCAGCAGCTCCTTGCTTTCCTTTGCTAAAATCTGTTTTAACCTGCTAGTTACTCATGGAGCATTGCTAAAGTGAGCCTGAACTAATATATACTAGATATTACCCACCCTGAACCGCTAGAGGGAATCAAAAGCATTTTTAGCACATTTCTCACTTCATTGTCATCACATTCAAAGCATTTTGGTCCTGTATTTCAAACTTCTCCCTGTTTTCCTCTAAGCTTGCTGGGGTGGAACTGAATTTGTATTGTATTTCATTGCATTCCTGAGAACTGTGTGCTCTCCTTTCCAACTCCTTATATTGCATAAAGGGGGGGGGTGAATTGTCAAGGAAAAGTGATTACATTGGGCCTCATTCCGAGTACGGCGCTAACCAATGGCGCTATTAACGCCTTGGTTGACGCCGTACCTGGACCGGCAGCGCCTTGGTGGATGGCGGA
This sequence comes from Ambystoma mexicanum, assembly GCF_040938575.1. NCBI lineage: Eukaryota > Metazoa > Chordata > Amphibia > Caudata > Ambystomatidae > Ambystoma > Ambystoma mexicanum. The sequence continues at coordinate 531,479,744 of NC_090934.1, forward strand.
ATTACCGCCCCATTCCAAGGTTGGTGGGCGGTAATTCCCCATTCACCAAGGCTCTTCCCCATTCCCAAATGAGCCCCCATAGGGCTCAATGGGAATAAGGAAGATGCAAATAACGGTGACCGTTCATTGCGGTCACCGTTATTGGCTTGGAGGCCCCTTTGTGCCCTCGACTTTAACACCTGCTCAAAGCAGGCGTTAAGGGCGAGGGTGCAAAGGGAACCTCGGAGTATGGCGGTAAGGGATTACCGCCACCGGTCTCGTTACCGGTGGCCGCTATCCCTTACCGCCATACTCGGAATGAGGCCCATTGTCTTTTGTTGAAGTCATATCAAGTTTATTTTCTGTACTGCATTTTCATTCATCATTGCATTGTCCTTGAAGCCATAAAAGCATTCTCAGATACTTTATCCTCTCTATATCACTTCTAAGCCATCAAAAGAGTGTACCACTGTAACATTATCCATTGTTGATTACTGCTCATATTCACAAGTGTGCTATCCATTATCAATTTATTTATAGAAGTGTGATATATATATATATATATATTGTTTAATGTTTCGAATAAACCTTTTAAATTTGCAAAACAAATCTACTTCTTGGCTCAGTGGGGTCAGGGGGATTCTAAGAGAGGGGTGTTATACAAGGGTTCATCATCCAGATTATAACTTGCCATAAAAATATATAAATAAGGGCTTCCCTTGGGCATCCCAGACAAGGCACTGACTTAGTGGGATTGCTTGATTGGAGTCACTTACAGTAGTGAAGATGGCAGAGGTGGAGAAAGTCAGATTGTTGGTGCTCGGAGATATCTTTGTGCATGCTTTACAGCAGTATGCTCAATGTAGGCATGTGGCAAAAAATGTCGATGTTAAAGGAGTGGAGGTGGTGTGGAGCGCTGTGCCTGATTGCAATGTAGAGCGAATTCTACAAGTTTCTGAAGATATGGGCAGGATGAACAGTTCCCATTTGGTAGTTTTGCACTATGGTGCTTTCCATTTGGGCTACGCCAGTGCCCCTACTTTGTTGGCAGATTTGGAACAGTTGGTTCAAGCAGTAATGAACATCCTTCCAAATCTGAAAGTATTTTTTCTGGATTACTACCTAGGGCAATATGGCACAATAGTTCTGTTTTTTGTCCTCAGCAAAACATTGCTAGGTGTGCAGTCAACCGAGGCATGCATGCTTTCATGCTTAGAGCTGGTATGTTTTTGTGTAATAATGAGAATATTGATTCGCGTAATGCTGTTTATTTTGAAGAAGATGGCATTTCCTTATCTTTTTTGGGAAATACCATGCTGTTTTGGAATGTAAGGGTTGCTTTGGAGAAGGTTATTGCAGATTTTAGTAGTAAAGTAAGAAGAAAAAAAAACAAAAAATACAAAATAATTGGTGTCTGTCAGGCATCTGCAAAAAATACAAAAAAAGGCGCATTTTCAGAGCCAACCTCAAAGGGGAAATGGGGCACACTATTTAAATTTACATAACCATGCTGAGATTTTCGATATGTCCACGGACATGGCAGTAGTCCGCGGCCAGCACATATTACATACAGGGATTCTGAGGTGGAGAGGCATGCAAATGAGAATGAGTGAAGTTAGGGATTGGTCAGTAAAGTTTACTGGGTGTGTTGTGTAAGGAGAGATTTTGTCAGAACGTCTTTTTCCTGAGAGTAGAACAGATAGCTATGGCTGTGTATTTCTGAAAACACATTATCTGGATTTTGGGAGACACGTGGATACATTGGTTGGAGGTGCATGCAGAGCGTTGTGGAGTAGCTGCAGATCTTGGATTCCTTCAAGTGGAAGTGCACTGGCATGGAGTGAGTGGAATGAAGTGGCTGGACTTGGTACCTCTCTGTGCTACTTTAGAGATAGAGCATCATACAGACATATAATTAATTGTGGATGGAACAGTTTAGGACATGTGTCTGGAATTTCTTTGCAATTTGCAATGAAAGAAGGACTTGGGAAGGTCATGGACATGTTTCCAAATTCCCAAGTAATTTTTTCTCGTATTGCGCAAAGACAAATGTGGCTGCATTCTTCTTCATTTGGTCCACAAATGGAGAAAGCGAGGCGCAATGGCAATAAGGCTGTCTGTGCCTTTCTAAGAGATGTTGGCATGTCCTCTTTTTACAATGAAAATATTTTTTTCGTAGCACATACATTTTTCGCAGAGATGGAGTCCATCTTACCTATGCTGGCAATCAGATTTTTCTTAGAAATGTACACAATGCATTGCAACCTTTTTTGGAATTACAGTCATCTATTTTACTGCAGATGTTGATGATTTAAGTTTTTGAAACATACAAAAACACTACCAAAAGGCTCTTTTCAGAGCAACCACATCCTCCCAGAGAGAAGTGCATTGGTTTTGCTAGGGTAGCACCCTAAAACTTTATATGTCCTAGGACTGTCCACGGACTTACAAAAATGCACAGGGCCCTGCACTGTTTATTTGCCACTTTTATTTTGAAACTGTGAAAGGCGGCTCTGAAAAGAGCCTTTTTTTTGGATTGTTGTTTTATAATTTTTTTGTTTTTTTACACACGACACACTAGGAGAGTAGGGGAAAGGAGGGTAAGAAAGGGACACCAACCACAGGATAAGAAAGGGCAGGTGGAGAGAGGAAGATGTAGGGTGGGCCTTACTTAGGTAGGTAGCGGGTATTCTGGTGCTCCGTGATCGTACTCTCGAAAAGCACTTCGAAGACTCTCCCCCCTGCAAAGTACTGCAGTACATACACAATATTGTGATCCTCGAAAGGTAAGGGTCAACAGCATCGCGAATGACCTCTGAAGCAGCTGGAGGGATGCTCTCTCCCACAGGAATGTCTCTTGTGGTGAGAGGAGTGGAAACGGAGGATGCTGTAGAGGAACTCAACCTACTACATTTATCACAAGGTACAACTTTGCGAATGTCCCCACTGTGGAACGACGTTAGGTGTTGCTTTATGGATGTCGTACCAAAGCTGTACAAACCACGTCTCCCATGACTCAGCACCATTTTGCACTGTTTGCAGGTGACCTTGTTCCCACATGCTTTTGGGACTTTACAATGAATGGTAAACAACCGCCACACCCAAGACTCCTGGCGAGTGCTGGTAGTAGGGAGTTTTTCAACCTAATTCTCTTCATCCTCTTCATCTTTGTTCTCTACATCCTCATGCCTGTTCCTCTCGGCAGGCCCTTGGGGAGGTGGTGGTGGTGGATGGTTTGGGGGTTATGCTGAGGCAGATGTAGCAACAGCAGCCATGGATGCTATCAGGGTTGATGAGATAATCTCAGCAAGAGCAGCAAAGGCAGCAAAAGTCAATTTGCAATAGCCAGAAGTACAATGAAGATCAGCTCTGGGGTGTGGCCCTTTACAGAGGTAGAGGGGTGCACTTCGGGAACAGATCGAACACCCAAAAAGGTTAGAAAAGTTCCAAAAAGTATGTGGAAAGCCAGGGTCATTGTCTGGGACATGTGCAAATGTGAATTTTTACAGTAAAATAATTTGGATTGTCTGAAAAAGTTATTTTAAAATGTTGGGGAACCGGACAGTGTCCGCAAATTAGGACACACCCTGAATGTGGGTGCGGTCACATGATGACGTCGGGAACACGTCCGAGAAGGGAACGGGTGTCCGCGGGACACTAAATGCATGGGAACGGTCGTGCCCATGCGCGCGGGTGTTCTATGGACAGTGTTCGTGTCCTCAAACAAATTAAAAGTGTGACACAAGCGAGACGGACAGTTACGGACAGGCGCGATGTTCGCAGGATTTACAGGTGTGGTGTGCATGTGCATAGATGTTCTGCAGACTGTATGGACAGGTATAGTGTCCCTAGGACACCTCCATTTTGTTTCACTACGGACATCCCGGACACTGCGGCTGTTCTTAGGACAGTTTCAACTTGGCTGTGGATGCTACTGACAGGTATATTGTCCTTAGGATTCCTCTGTTTTGTTCAGTTATGGACATCCCGGACACTGGGTGTGTTCTGGTTGCGAACGGTACAGACAGGTATAGTGTCCTTAGGATTCCTCCATTTTGTTCAGTTACGGACATCCCAGACACCGGGTGTGTTCTGAGAACAGTTCCATCTCGGTTGCGAACGGTACGGACAGGTATAGTGTCCTTAGGACACCCCCATTTTGTTCATTTACGGACATCCCGGACAACGGGTGTGTTCTAAGAACAGTTTCATCTTTTCTTGCAAATGGTACGGACAGGTATAGTGTCCTTAGGACAACCCCATTTTGATCATTACAGACATTCTGGACAGGCGCGCTGTCCGCAGACATTTTAACTGCTTTTTAATAAAAATAAAACACAAAGGATTTCATTAAAGAAACACAATATTTTTTTTATTATATACATATACACAATTTATGAAAGAGAGGGGGAAGCAGAAACTGATACAAAAATAGGGGAATTAGGGGTTTGGATAGGATGGATGGGAGGGGATGAAGGGATGGAAGTCTCATCAAAACGTTTTTCTTGGTGTTGAGGGTTTGGGGATAGTTGACTGGGACATGGAGAGGGGGAACAGGTACATGTGGGACAATGGTATTTCATTTTTTCTTTTATGTGGTCCTCCACAAACTGTTTCAAAACATTGAAATTTTCCTTGAGTATGTCCATTTTCTGTTCCATGCGCTGCAGAGTATTTTCTAATGTGTCTTTTGGTGTATTATTTCCAATGGTTGTATGGTCTGTTAAAATAAAATATATATGTTAAGTGCACATGAAGTAATGATTATTAATTTGCTTATAAAGAGAAATGTCTACCATTAGTATTACTGTCTTCAGACATTTCCTCACGTAGGAAATTTTCCTCAAGCCATTCCAACGTATTAGACATTTCTGTGTAAAAAACAAAAATATATAAATTTTAGTGTACCTAATACAAAAAGTTTAGAAATGTATAAACAAAATGAAGTTTACTTACTAGTTTCTGGTAAATTGTGTTCTTACTGTTGTGTAGGTATGCTGTTGCTCCTTGCTGTGCCGTTTCTGTGAGGTAATTATGTTGGAGGCATATCTTTTTTTGTTTCGGTATATTCCATTTTAGTACATATTGTATTTAAATGGATGGTTGATGTGTTAGATATATATGTTCCACTTCTTATTTATTATTACATATAATGTGTTTATGTGCTGCTTTTTGAACTTGTGCAGTGTTTATATGGCATGATAGAACAATTTAAGATACCCCCTGAGTGTTTGGGTAGTATTGATGTAGTCTGCGTCTGTTTGCGGACATACGCACAGTCCGCTGACATCAAAATCATTAGCAAGAGGTTCAGTATGTTCTATGTTACATGTATATAAAGTAAGGGAATCCTAGTAAACATCTATCAAATTCACACTGTGAAAATTTATATTCAGTAAAAAAAAACTTTGATAAAGGGAGTTTATGGTTAAGTTGTGCTACTAAAAACCTATGAAATTCAGTAAAAAAAAAACTTTGTTAAAGTTTCGTTATGGTTCAAAGTAAAACAGAAAACCCCCTGAAATTCGCTAGTTATGGTAAGCTAAGCAACCATAACTTGCACCACCACCGTGCATTGCTAAGACTAACACCCAGGACATCAAATATGACATCAAAATGTCAGTGATGACATCACTGATGACATCACATGTCTGACTCACTCTTTTTTCCTTTGGTGCTATATCTTGGCCAACAATAGTTAGGAACAAAAAATATAAAAAGTACTACATTTGTAGACTTATATTTCAAATATGTTCTTACAATAATTCACTTAGGGTCCACTTACAGCATATGAAACATACACATAAGGAAAATACACACTTGAAAGAGACCAATGCTTTCTGTGTATGAAGAGAATCAATAAGCTTATCAACACTTTCTTATTGTTGTGCTGTTATTTTATTACTGTACTTTCTCTGGATATGCTCATATTTGTATTTTCATTACTTTCGTTAGGGTGCAGTCACGCCATGTGATAGTTATACATAGGGAAGTTGTAGGTTTCAAGCAGAGCAATCATTTCTGTGCATAAAGATAATCAGGTTATGAACACTTTCTGGTCCTACTGCTGCTTTCTTTTGCATACTTCACTTTCCCTTTATATACTCATATTTGTATGTGTTGTTCTGTCTTTGTGTTTTGTATGTAATAATGAAATTATGTAGTAAGTGGATTAGTAAGTGGTTTTTATTAGATACTTATTACATGTTGCACATTACGCAAAACTCGAATAGGAAAGCATTTATCATTTCACTATTCAACATGGAAGACATGGAAGATTATGAATATTGCACCTCCATGATGTATGCTGTACACAATGCTTATGTTTATACATGAGTAGCTTACTATACATATACTCAAAAAATGTTCTTACAATAATTCACTTAGGGTCCGGTCCACTCACAGTGTATAAAACTTCATAATAGAATGCTATTTATATCAATGCACTACATAGCTCATGATATTGATTCTTGACACTGTGAATATTATAATAAGAATCCTTTGTACAGACTTTTCATGAAAAGTAAATGCACATGTGATGTCATCAGTGTTATCATCAATGACATTTGTGATGTCATATTTGATGTCCTGGGTGTTAGTCTTAGCAATGCACAGTGGTGGCGCACGTTATGGTTGCTTAGCTTACCATAACTAGGGAATTTCAGGGGTTTTTCGGTTTTACTTTGAACCATAACGTCCGTTTACAAAGTTTTTTACTGAATTTCATAGGTTTTTAGTAGCACAACTTAACCATAACGTCCCTTTAACAACATTTTTTTACTGAATTTCATAGATTTTTAGTAGCGCAACTTAACCATAACGTCCCTTTAACAAAGTTTTTTACTGAATATTACACAGCCACAGCAGTGGCTGTGTAGTTATGGTTAAGTTGCTGTTTCCATAGGAAGAGCCCTTTTTGAATATATATATGAGTGGGGAGCCCCCCTGCAAACTCCAACATTACCCCTATACATTTGTTATTAACTTTACCCCCCCACACATATATTTATGTGGACAAATGGAGCCAATTTTTTGGACTTCAGTCTTTTTGCCCTCGGTCTCTTTGGGTGTTTTCACTAATTCTGATAGAAGGACAACACTTTGAAGAAAGCCTCATTCAGATTTTAGTTTGTGTCATTTTGTCATTGTGTATAGTGAACAAGTCTAGGTTGTTAATGTTCAGTTGAGCCCAGATTGTCAACGATTCTTGTTTACTTTACCTGCCCATTATAAAGTATAGGTAAAAGCACAGTTTTGCTATAGAGATAAATGCATGCTTTACTTGTTTACAAAATAATGTGATCAGCCCGTTCTAATGTAGACGTCACAGCAAACTGGAATTCAATGTGAAGAACACACTATATAATACTGCAGATAAGAGAAAGTCTAGATTGGCTATTAAAGGTGATGTGGTATAGATATGGCTTGATTCAACTCTACACTGCACTAAGAAAGGGTTGGAGTTAGACAGAAGATTGTGGCCTCCTGGTGGACATATTCACAAGAGACAGATCTAGCAATGTTGTATTGGAAACAGATGGGAGCAAGAACCTTATTTAATGTTAATGTAGATCCAGGTTAATGTAAATCTACGCACTGGTCATAAGTTTGGTCTATTTTTTAAATTTGAATTATATTCATGCTCCTCGATAGTGTCACTTTTTATTGTTCAATTTTCTATGATCAACTAAGAGTGGACATCCCGAGTTGAGTGGTGATACATGTTTTGGCACAGTACCCTGAAAAAACGTTGTCTCGCCTTGTACTTCTTCTCGACAGAAAAATGTATCCCATTAATATTTTGGTGGTTGTAAGAGAGGTGGAGTGTTAATGTTTTGCCTGTATTTTATCCATAGACTTAGATACATGTTAGGATAAACCAGTAAACACTATGGGATTGCATTTTCTAGAGTTTTCTAAAATGGTATCAGAAGACTACTGGCTTGTTTTTTATGACAGTAATAATGGGAGCATACCCTTAAAGTTTTCTAGTGTCATATGCTATCGCTTTGTTGGCTTTAGGGTTCCAATTTCCATAAGTAAATGTGTAAGGAGTAGGATGCTAGATTTTGATTCACGCATGCTTTTGCTTACATTTGATATTGATTATTGTTTGACTATGCTATTTTAAATGGCCACATATTACGTCTGTAAGAGAATATATATATTTTATATAGTTATAAAAGTGAAAATGTGTGGGTTTGTCGCAGGGTTTATGATGAAGCATTGTTCCTTATACAATTCCACACCATTTAATCCATCTGCACCAATTTTTGCATAGTTAACTTTTAGGAGCCTCTGGTTCAATACTGGCTACATGACATTTGGAAACCGCAGCCGTTCCCCTGGATTTCAGCAAAACTCTGCATTTGTGTGTGGGTTTGTGACTTTGCAATGCATTTTTCTTTATACAATTCCACACGGTTCCACCAATGTGCACCAAATGTTGCATAGTTACCTGTTATGACCCTCTGGACATTACTGGCTACATGACTGTGGACACCCCATTCCTTTCCCCAGATTTCAGCACAAGTCAAAATTTGTTTGCGGGTTTGTGGCTTGTCAAAGCGTTGTTCCTTATACAATTCCACACCGTTTCATCAATCTGCATCAGTCTTTGCATAATTACCTGTTAGGACCCTCCGGTCATCACTGGCTACATGACATGTGGATACCCCACCCCTTTTCCTGGATTCCAGCAACATTTTAAATTTGTTTGTAGGTTTGTGACTTGGCAAAAATAAAATCCGTATTTAATTCCACACGGTTTCACCAATCTGCACCACATTTTGCATAGTTGCCTGTTAGGACCCTCCGAACATGACTGGCAACATAACATTTGGACGCCCACTCCTTTCCCCAGATTTCAGCACCTTCACACATGAGACGTCTGAAATCAGCAAAACATCAATGTGGTCATAGAAGGGCTGGTCCTCAACCCTAAAATGCACTGTTTCTGTGGCAATTGAACAGCAATGCACTGCAACAAACTGCAACAATCCAGGGCTAGGCAGCAGGTCCTAGTTTACAGCCGCACATCAACTCTCGCCTCCCCCCAATGTCTGCTCTGGAGTATGTGAGCAAGCCACACACACCCATTCTCAGTGCAGTTTACTTCAGGGTACAAAGCACATCAAGCGATAAGCGAGTTGGAACAGTGACCTATATAATCATTGATTTTCAACAACTGATGAGATTGTTGTCATTCTGTCCACAAAAGCGTTGAAACACTTGTGTATAGGCGCATTATAAATGCCATATCATATCATATCATAACCGTTCGGAGAACGGGTACTCTTTGAAAGTGTTAAATAAAAGTAAGAGAACATTCTTTATGCTTTCTTATTTTATGATTACAAAGAGGCATTGTACAGGGGGGGAATGCTTGTTGTTTAGTGGTAAAACTGTGTAGGGAATTCTGATCATATGGAATGTTCATTATTTCCACAAGGTGAAAATAATTGGTTTCTATGAGTAATGGGGTAGGCCTAGGACAATATTGCCGAACAATAGCAAATCTTGCATGTGCTCAAGGATAGAGGGTTATGTTATAATGATGCAGAGAGACCAAACACTTGTTGAGTCTTTCATCGGGTATAGTATCGTTCTCTGCTTCACAACCTGCCACAGCCATAGGCAGTTATTCTGACACCTCATGAGTGCTGGTTAGAATCTGTCAAGTTTTGTTTGAAAAATATAATGTCAGTAGTGTGTGAGCTATCTTCAGTTTTGACATGTGTGGGAGGATAAAAAATGAATAAATACACAAGTGGATAAATAGGTAATGAAATCAGAACTGTAAGCCACACCCCAATTACATATTATTGGTAAATACTTCATATTGTTTCTTCCCGTCTAGCAGACATTGTGAAGCTCTGATTTTTAATTAAAGTTGGATTCTACATTGCTTGGTTCTCTAGTGAACTTGTGGGCATGTGTATAATGTAGGTGTGGAAAACTGCTGCATTGCTATAATTACAGCCAAGGGAATTTGGGCTCATGTGACCTCATTAGCGTGTTAGGTTGGATAGGGACGAATGATCTCTCAGGGAACGTGAGTAGCAATACAATGGCATAAAAACCTGAAGTTGATATGGATGGAGGACTAAATGGAAATAAAAGGACATATTTTCTAATCTGGAAGCGGGTTTTGCTGCTGGAAGGCCTAGTGATGATTTACAGAACGGACTTATGTTTCAAACAGTTAGGTGACCGTTGGAATGCTGTCTCTGTTTACCATCACCCAAAATTGATGAGCAGGCCTTGTTTCTCTGACAATCGATAGTGTGTTACATGGGGATACAAGGCTTGTCTTCTGTTTTATTGCTTTGCCATTCACACTTTGTGTAAAATGTCAACAGACCAAGTGAATACTAATGGGGTTGCACTCAAACTGCTACACATGACGTTTTGAAATGTCACTAACCTACATAGATTTTGTGGATGATCACAGTTGCAATGTGCGACCGGTAATCCCTTAGCGCCTGATTACGAGGTCCCTTTGCGGGTTGGGGAATTTAACGCCTGCTTTTTACAGGCATTAAAAACCAACCCGCAAAGGGACCTTGGTACTAAGTACGGTGCTGCAATTTGCGGCACCGTACTTAGCGCCTTCCCCATTCCCATTGAGCCCTATGGGGCAAAAATGGGAATGGGGAAGGGCCATGGCGGCATGGGGAATTACCGCCCCGCCAACCTCGGAATGGGGCGGTAATTCCCCATTCCGCCATGGCGGAGTCGGTAAGTTACCGGCATGCACCATGGTGCTATTAGCACCATGGTCCAACGCCAGGGTCGTAATGAGGCCCAATGACTAAAGGATTTATTTGTGAATATGACCCATTGTGTTGTATTTAACATGAGTTGCATTGTTATACTTCACCAAATATTAGGAATCTGTAATGGGAGAGGTATAGTACACACTCACCCCAAAGTATTATGAATGAGGAACTAAAGCTAGGAATTTAAATGATATGTATTCCATTTCTAACAGAAGAGGTCACTAAAAGAGAAAACAACAGCTAAATCCCATCAATGACCTGTCCTTCACTGTAGCAACTAGATATAATATATCCAGTGCTAATAACAAATTTATTAAGATTCCATTTGGCCAATTATAATTAGAATGCTTCTATTGGGGTTGTTTAAGATTGACCCCAATGTATGTTAATCTATAATTTGTTGATTGGCTTTAAGGCGACAGTGACTGCGTAGGGATTTTATATCTTATAATATTAGAACTGTGTGGGAGGCAATCTTGTTTATTCTGTGCTGTAATGATTGTAGTTTTGTCTCTGATTTTTTGAGATACAATTTTATTCAAATTTTAGGAAATGTTTTATCTTTTATTCAAGTCTTGGGGACGGTTTGAACTTTGGTATATTGTTATATAAATTAATGTGGTATTTTGTATACATTCACAGATGCTGCTTTTATAATGCATTTTGTTGTTATAAATGGTGTAAGCCGAATTCAAATTAATATTGAAGTTCCCGCTTTGTTGCTAAGGAACTTGTAGGACTACAAATATTGTACTGATTTGTTCCGAAAACCTGCATGCACCCGATTACTTATAGCACATTCATTATCTCTAACAGGAAAGCAGAGTTTAAATTAATTTAACATTTTGCAACAGGTATTCTCTTTATCTTTCATGTATATTTAACAAGCTTTGCCCTTGGATTTGCCTGTGACTGTTTTAATTGTTTTTGCATAGTGATGTTTGTTTGGTTGTTTTTGATTTATTTCTGTATGCTCATGCACAGAATTACCAACTTAAAAATTCTGTACATGGCCGTGTACAATTCCCTTTTGCCAATAATCTTGGCCCTGATGCTCGTTGCTCTGTAAAAAGAGGATGGGCAGTGTTATTGGAAAGGCAGATGTTGAAATCCGTGATGGTGGTTAGTGTAGGTCAGGAGTACCCATTATCTCTGCGATTGTGGGTTTACTATGTTAAGAAGGGGCTCCATGCACTGGGTATGTTAGCCCTGGGGTGCCCCGAATGCTAAATAGAGTAGAAGTGGATGCATTAGTGTGGGGCGGGAGGTGTTGAATATTAAAAGCACAGAGTTTGAGTCTAAGTGTAGTCTGCTAGACCTTGGGGGTGGGGGGGTCTTAGAATGGGAAGTGTGATGGCGGAACGTTGAAAGTTTGTAGAGGTGACTAATTAGTGAAGATATGGGAAGAATTGGGGAAAAGGAGCAAGTCTGCATGCTGAAACGTCTTGTGGAGGTGGTGGAAACTTTGCTCTGTTTCTGAATTTGTGGTCAAATTAAGAAAAAGGGGGAGAGGAGAGCAGATAGGCATGCAGGTCCCAGAATCCAGGAATGGGGTTGCATTTACATTACATTGGCCCTCATTACGAGTCTGGCGGTAGCCGTGCCGGTAAAACCGGCAGGCTGCCGTCGGACCCGTGGGCACTTACTGGCTCCAGACTTGTCGGAATCACCGGGGCATTACAGCTGGCATTTTGTTACTCCCCATTCCTGTGGAGTCCCATAGGACTCCATTGGAATGGGGGCTACGGAAACACTGGTACAATACGGTAATGGTGCCAGTGTTTCCGCATCTGTCTGCGGCCGGTGGCATTACGCCCGCCAGGTCAGACCTGGTGGGTGTAACACCACACTGGTCTGGATAATGGTGCCAGTACAGTTTTACCGGCACCATTATATCCGGACCAGCTAACTTGTAATGAGGCCCATTGTCTCCTTATTGGAAAATCAATGAATTTGAATATCTGAGCGTTTAGTCGTCTTTTGATCTGACAAGTAAGAACATTGCCTTTTTCTCTTGGGCTGCACTAGATTTGTTGTTGTAAATCTTATTTGCTTTATTAAAGAACCATGTTTGGAGTTGTTTCCTGAGCTTAAGGTAGTTGACTTCCATACAGAGATACATAGGAAGTAAATTCCATAGGTTGGTAGAAGGCATGGGAAAGGAGAATCCTTGTTGTCTCATTCTTTGAGGTCAGGGACAATTTGTAGAGTGCTGCTGCTTGATGGAAGTGTCCTAAAGGATGCATAGTGTCAGAAAGTCCTTGTCATAAAGGCTGTAACCTTTCCATGGTTAGCATGTTGGGCAATGTTAACACGTAGCCAACGGAGTACGCGAAATGCAGTGGTGGTATTTTTAAATCTTTTCATCCTGAGGAGCAGTCTTGCTGCTTCATTTGGTGCTTTTGTATTTTTTCCATGAGGAATTGAGGAAATCTGAGACAGAGTTTGTCAGTGTAATCACGTTGTGTTAGCACTAAAGATATCACAGCTGACTTCCTGTGAGTGACGGAAAGATAAGGTAGGATGTATTGCAGTGCGTGTTGAAAGAAACAGCTTTTGATAAGGACTCTCAATTGCAGTTCTCACATGAGGTTATTGTCCACTGTGAGTTGACAGTGGTGTAATCCACAGATCATGTGGCATGGTTGGGTTCTTGCATGGACCCATAATGGTGGTTGGGGCTCCTACGGTGAATAAAGAGGTGATTGAGTGCAGGGCAACTCCTCTTATTCCAACACGTCAACTAGTTGCTGTAGGAAGGCTTCAAGGTTATGGTATCAAAAGTGGCTGCATTGTGTGGAAGGATGAGCGCTCTCTCAGAGTTATCATCCGTTTTGTTCTTTAGTGTGTCCCATATTGAGCAAAAGGTTGATTTTGCACAATGACAGCTCTTTTGATGTATTCCCTTACGAAAGTATGCTTCTTCCTGGGTTTACTCTATTTTCCGTTATTAATACATTAATTATCACAGTCGCATTTGCTGTAACTGTAATAGTATGTGAATGGAGATTGCATTATTAAACTCACTCGGAGTTCCATTTTTAGGCTGTGTTACCTGAATGTTGCTAGGTGGCCGAACGAAAAATAATTGCACATAGTGTGGAGTTGAGAAAACGACAATGGCCAATAGGTATCGTGCTTTGGCTAAATGTTGTCTTTCACACTTCTGGGCTGCTGATTTGTTAGCACACTTGCATGTCAATTCCTGACATGCAATGTGTTTTTAATATTTGATGCCAGGGTGCCATATGGTATCCTTCTGAAAAGAGTGGCAGCTGTTTTCATTTCATTTATCATATTTTCATTGGAAATGGCATGCTTGATTACATGATAGTTATGATGGTTTCATGTACACTTAGCTATACTATGGCTTTCAATCTGGCAAGTGAAATATCATCTGCTGTCAGTGACAGTGATCTGGATGTGACCTATTAGGTGTTTCTTTACACTTATTTAAAGCATACTCAACTTTAACCAGTCTGTGTAGAAAATAAGATGTCCAACAGGCCAAGTGAATGTACCCGCTTATCCATGTCATGTTATTTTATAACATTGTCATCCGTGTACCAACACATATATGATCCAAGCATAAGCTAAGGGCAACCACATATCTGGAGGTAAGATTGGATGCCTGATACTACAGCAGGCAGTACCATGAGCCGACTATGCAGGTCTGTTTCTACTTCCAAGATTCTCACCCACCCTTTGTTTACATTTTGATTTGATCCACTATGGACTAGTAATATACATTTTTGATCTTCCATTCACGTCTTTGGGAACTTTGAAACAGTTGACTTTGTCTGCCATGTGGATGCGTAATCAAATACGTACAGTGCTACAATTATTCTATCATTGTTATCTGTGTTGTGTTGCCTGACTGGACAGTATAAGTACAATAGGCTCGATCGTTGCAAAAACAAGGAGTGACGGTCTTTGGATGGGTCCCCAAAAAGCAGCTGCATTGATATTGGTCAAGATAGCAGCGCCATTATTACCATAAAACGCCGGGGTTGGGTGGGGAGGCTAGTGACCTGTCATAAAAACTGAGGTTTTATAGAAGTTGTTTTCTTCCTTCAAGCAGATGATTTTAGAAGCCTTTGGTTTGCAGATGTACTGGGTTTTCCCAGTGATTCTCTGCAGTTAAATCAATGAATTATACTTACCAGTGGTGTGTTTGCATGTCCAGTGATTGTACAGTTCTCATTCCCAGTGCTAAAAGCAGCCGTTAAAATCAGAATCAGGCGTTAAGGGTTAACAACGGCGTTAACCCTTAACGCCTGGGTCGTAATGAGGCCCCAGGTATTTATGGAACCAGTATTGCCAGTGCTAAAAATACTGGTAAATCCCCCCATGGAGTCCTATGGTACTCTGTGGAATGGGGATTTATCACCCTTTCTGCCACCCGTAATATCCTGGTAAAACCTGGCTATCAGGTGGTGGAAATGGTAGGTGCATTTATCGGTATCCTGGCGTATTTTCCACCAGGATACCGGCAGACCTAAAATGAAGCCCTGTGTCTCTCGAGGCCCTATTACGACTATGGTGGTAATTCCAGCAGGAATGACATTGGGCCTCATTACACGGAAGGTGGTAAGGGTTAAAGGTCACCGGTAATGGTACCGGTGACCTTTAATCCTTACTCCCTTACTACAAGGTCCCTTTGCGGGTAGGTACTTTAACGCCTGCTGTTTAGCAGGCGTTAAAAACCAACCCGCAAAGGGACCAGGGGGCTAATTACGGTACCGCAATTTGCGGCACCGTAAATAGCGCCTCCCCCATTCCCATAGAGCCCTATGGGGCAAAAATGGGAATGGGGAAGGGCAATGGGGGAAGGGGGAATTACCAACCCGCCAACCTTGGAATAGGGCAGTAATTCCCCTTTCCACCAAGGCAGTGCCGGTTTTTTACCAGCATGGACCAAGGTGCTAATAGCACCTTGGTCCTCCGCCTACCGTGTAATGAGGCCCATTGTATTCATTTCATTTCACCACCTATTAATTTGGCACTAAATCCACCAAACTGCAAGTTGTAACGGTGTCGGAATTAGTCGATTTTTGCGAGTCCCTGACTTGATTACAAGTATTAATTCTGTCTATGGTAAATACTCACTTTATTGGAGTTGATGGGCCTCATTACACGGATGGCGGTAAGGATTTACGAGTACCGGTATTTTACCAGTACCGGTAAATCCTTACCGCCTTACTACGAGGTCCCTTTGCGGGTTGGGGGATTTAACGCCTGCTTTTGCAGGCGTTAAAAACCAACCCGCAAAGGGACCCAGGGAGCTAATTACGGTACCGCAATTTGCGGTACCGTAATTAGCGTCTTCCCCATTCCCATTGAGCCCTATGCGGCAAAAATGGGAATGGGGAAGGGCAATGGTGGAAGGGGGAATTACCGCCCCGCCAACCTTGGAATGGGGCGGTAATTCCCCTTTCCGCCAAGGCGGTGCCGGTATTTTACCGGCATGAACCATGGCGCTAATAGCGCCATGGTTCTCCGCCATCCATGTAATGAGGACCGATGTGTAGAACAAACCACCAGAAAAGTGCCTCCTATCTTGTGATGTGGTGGTGCGGTGAACGTGATAGTAATTCCGTGACCACCTTTTATAACTTTTTTACTGCACTGCCACACTCGAATAAGGCCTCAGCCTTTAGGTTCTTTCTTTCTTTCTTTCTTTCTTTCTTTCTTTCTTTCTTTCTTTCTTTCTTTCTTTCTTGATGTATGTTTTTGCAAAATCGTCATTATTGTGTGGCACGATTTAATTATCATAGCCTTTATTTAGAAGTAACACACTTAACAGTTGGACATAGGAAGAACATCTGAAAAAGGGATTGCCTATTTTGTTGAATCAGTGCAATCATTCTTTCTGCAGCACAGTTGAACTGGTACAACCCTGTAACATCTCTGAGAACTTTTCACAGCGCCTCCTCTTTATGCATTTTCAAAATAAAATAGCTCAAGGGTGTCAATCTGGATAAGCAGCCGACTAAGTGGCATAGTTTGATACAAATCCCCATGTTTACCCCGTGAGCGCTGAATACTTTGATTTCTTGTCTTAAGCTGTTGATTCGTTTTTTTTTATGCAAACAGCACGAAGTAGGAGACCATGAAAAAGAGAACGGTATTCTAAAAGGGCACAATCTTGCGATTGCTTCCTGCTACACTGTGTACACTTGTCAAATTGTTTTGTTTGTTTGTTTATGTATTTTACGATATTTGTGGAGTTTTTCTCACCAAAGGGTTCAACATACAGACTAACGTTACAGAGCAAAGGGTGCAAATCAATGTGATATGTTAGGTAAGGCATGATGCTGGAAGAGAGTAAGAGAGTTATGTTTGAGAGTAAAAGTAGCAGATTGTAGTTGAGATTTAGGAAAAGGACAACATATGATATGATATTATATTGCATTTATAACGCACCTATACACAAGTGTTCCACAGTGCGACGAGGCAAGGGAGGGGAAACAGAGGGAGGACAAAAGACAGCGATTTTACTAGGCTTAGTGACATTGAGGTTGCGCAAGTGCAGGTTAGGGGCAGGGGAAGAGTGCCGGGGTGGGAAGGATGGGAGAGTGCAGTACAAAGGATAAGAACAACAAGTAGTGAAACCAAACAGGTGGTAGTGTGAGGTTAAGTACAGACACCAGGTGTCAAATAAGTGCAAGTAAGAGGACAGTAGTGTTACATATACAGACACAAAATGCAGGAGTTGCCAGGAGGCAGTGCAGGTGTGCAACTGGGCAGGCAGAGGGTTGCCAGGTGACCAGTGCAGAATCAGACAGGAGATCAGCAGGGGACAGGAGGAGAAAAGGCAGAAGCAAAGAGGAAGGTCTTGAGTTGCTTCCAGAACTGGAGATGGTTCTCCTCAAGTTTCATAGAGGCAGGGAGGCTTTTCCTGAGGGAGGCGGCAGCCGAAGAAAGAGATCTACCCCCAACTCAATGCTTGGAGAAGCTACTGATCCTCAAGGCGTTGGAGGTGGAGGAGTGAATTGCTCAAGAAGGAAGATATTTCTGAAGAGAGAGTTGAAGGTACTGCAGTCCCAGGCCCCACAAGGCCTTGTGGACAATACAGATAGCCTTGAACTTGATCCTTGCAGCCACTGGGAGCGAATGGAGAGATTTCCGGGCTGGAGAGATATGATCCATGGACTCGAGATCAAGGATAAGTCTTACAGTCCTGTTCCGAATGGGTTGCAGAGGGTGGAGAGTAGAGGCAGGCAGATATAAAAGGAGGCTGTTGCAATGGTCCAGCCTAGAGAGAACCAGAGCCTGGGAGACAGTGAGCTTCTGGGGGAAGGTGAGGAAAGGACAAATACCTCTGAGGGGATGCAGCTGGTAGTTAGACTTCTTAGAGACCTCAGAGATGTGGGAAGAGAAGGAAAGTGTGGAGTCGAAGATGACCCCAAGGTTCTTAGCCTCAAAGGTGGGAGCAGGAAGAGGGCCAAGGGAGGCTGGCCAGAGAGTGACAGGAAAGGAAGGTGCAGGTGAGCTGATGAGGAGGATCTCTGTCTTGCTGGTATTCAGGCAGAGACAATTGGTGGCACATAAATCCTGGATTGCAGAAAGGCAACTCCAGATGAGAGAGGGAGAAGAGGCAGCAGAGGGGATCCTGAAAATGAGCTGAGTGTCATCTGCATAGCACTGAAAGTTGGAGCAGAGAGCAGCAATGCGGTGGTGAAGAGGTGCCAGGTAGGAGCTTAATTATTCTACCCCTGGGCCATGTGACCAGGCTAGAGTAAGCTTTGTGGATGCAGGTAACGAAGTAGGTCCTGCAAGCTTAGTGGCCTCGTCTCCTCGCTCGACCAGAGACCGTGTTTTAGAGGTCTTGGCATGCAGCGCTCGAAGGAGACAGAGACTACAGGGCAGTCTCCCTGATCCAGAATTGTATAAAACAGAGAGCCCCGTATCTGCCAGTAAATACCCAATTAAAGAACACCATAATCCACCAGTGTTCTCGGACTCTGCATCTTTAAAGAGCACCTTAAGAACTGATGATAGTGATATTATGGAGCCAGCCTCTACTTCTGTTCTTGCGGCTCCTCTATCTCAGCAAGGGCCTGAGAGACATACAGGCAGGTCTATCGCCCAACCTACAAGCCCTCTAGATGCCCTGCGAGGGGAGGCTAGGCCTAATATTTTTTCAAACTGAATTATCAGCTTCTGATCAATGGCCAGGTTTTATGGCCAGCATTGCTAAAGAGCTAATTTTATGCACCAGCCACTTTGACTTGGGCCTACTGGTTCACTCATTGAGAAATTGGGTGACTTTCAACCTCTCAAAGGTAATACTGCCTCACAAACAGATGAATTTCATCATCCGGTCGCCTGGTCTTAGACATCTAAGCGAGATAATGCTTCCGAAACTAATATACAAAGGGAGCTTTTCAACCAATCCTCACAAACTGACTGTTGCAGTAAGGAGCCCATGTTGCTCATCACTTCTACAGTGACCAATAAGGAAAGGGGTGAAACATCTTATACTGCCAATATGGGCCCCGCTCAGAAACTATTGACTTCTTCCCTGCCACATGCTCCTAAACGGGACCAAAAAGGGACTAAACAACAACCTTCCGCGACTGCTACATTGGGACCATCACAGAACGTTCATTTTAGAAAGAGTCAAATGCCTAAGACAGAAAAGTCGGGCATGCATGACTTCATTATGGACCAAAGGAACTTTATTATTACTAATATTCACAAGATTGAAGGCCAGGAACCCAGAGAAGCTTTGCGCAATAAGGTCCTAGCTTGGCTAAGACAAAGAGCTGGGCCGGCTGTGGTCAGATCTTCTGACCTGAAGGTCCTCCGCAGGCTGGACCTAAGATACTGGTGCTCACTACCTAACAATGATTGTGTTTTAGTGGGCTGTGGGTCTAGCATTTACCTGATTTTCTAAGACTATGGGCCTCATCACGAGTTTGGCGGTAACCCTTAAATCCGGCAGTCGTGCTATTACCGCTGGATTTAAGGGTCTGCCAAATCAGGGCTTTGGCAGATTTCTCCGCAGCTCTGAGCTGGGTGGAAATCCGTCAAAGATTCGCACTATTACCGCCGGCGGGAAATCTGCATGTGGTAAGAGCGCAAAAATTCCCCATTGAGCCCAATGGCGAATGAGGCATTCCCGAATGGGCTCAGTGGGGAATGGGGAATTCCATTACCGCCAAACCCGTGATCCGGCGCTAATAGCACCGTAGGGTTTGGCAGTAGGGCTAATACCACTGGCGGTAATACCGCCAGCGTTACCGCCCAACTCGTGATGAGGCCCTATGTAATTATCTCCCCAGAGGTTCATCTAACTGTAATATACTTCTTTGAGTTACTGTGTTTATAGAGTCCAGTTTCTGTATTTCTCCTCTGGTTGGGTGATACCACTTGGGTACCTTTCCTGTTATTATTGTATAATTCTTTTTTTTGTTGTTCATGTAGTCTGTATTGTCTGCACCCTCACGCCTACGGGTCTATTGGTTGTCCTATATAAATTAAATAAAGTAAAGTAAAACAAGGGCCCTCATTACGACCCTGGCGGAAAGGGGTTTACGCCGGCGTAAACCATGGCGCCCCTTTCCGCCTGAGTACGAGTTCCCGTAGCGCCATGGTGATTTTT
The DNA here is from genome assembly GCF_040938575.1 of Ambystoma mexicanum. NCBI lineage: Eukaryota > Metazoa > Chordata > Amphibia > Caudata > Ambystomatidae > Ambystoma > Ambystoma mexicanum. The sequence continues at coordinate 531,500,114 of NC_090934.1, forward strand.
ACGCCTGCTTTTTGCAGGCGGAAAAATCCATGGCGCTACGGGACTTTTTGTTAATTACGCCACCGTAATTTACGGTGGCGTAATTAACGCCTTCCCCACTCCCATTATACCCTATGGGGCAAAAATGGGAATGGGGAAGGGTAAATGGGGATTGGGGACTTACCGCCCCGCCAAGGTCGGAATGGGGCGGTAAGTCCGCCAACCACCATGGCGGAGTTGGCAGCTTAGCGCCATGGACCATGGTGCAAATTGCACCATGGTTCTCCGCCAGGGTCGTAATGAGGGCCAAGGTATTGTTTGAAAAGCCATGGAGAAAGGTTACACTCTTGGGGAACACCACATATAGAGACAGAGATAGAGGGGAGGAAGGATCCAAGGTGGACTTGGGAGGGCTGGTAAGAGAGGAAAGAGGTCAGCCAGGCGAGGGCCTGATCAGTGATACCCAGGTTATCACAGAGCTGGTTGAGCAGGATGGCATAGTTGACAGTGTCAAAAGTAGAAGAGAGATTAAGTAAGATGAGGACAGAGGGGTGATTAACATCAAGGTTAGAGAGCAGGTCTTCATGAATATTCAGGGGAGCAATTTCCATGCTTTTGGCTGCTCTGAAGCCAGACTGATGGTCATGTAGAGAACCAAAAGATTCAGTGTGAAGATTAGGTAAGAAGATGGGCATCTTTTCCAAGAGTTTGCCCATTAAAGGAGTGATGGAGATCGGGCGATAGTTAGCCAGACAGGAGGGGTCGGCTGAGGGTTTCTTAAGAAGAGGGTGCTATGCTTCCCTCTGCTCGGATGTGGAAAACTATTGCTGTAGTTATAAGAAAACCTAAAATTCTGTATACAGTTGTATTTTTCTCTAAAACCAAATGAAGGAGTATGTACAGCTGTTGAGTTCTTATAAGAGAATCTTGTGCGGTTTGTTTACCCTCCAATAATGAGGGCATGGCTGGCACGTTTCTGAGTACTTTCCCACCCCCAAAACGCATTCATATTGAGTTCTCGAAGAGCCCCAAACCGGCATGGGTCGCATTGCCTGACTGACCTGTCAGGTGCAAGAAAACCTGGGCCTATTCTAATAGGTGAAATTACGGTAGTTAGAACAGGTGCAGATTTAGGACAGTACATCACTGTGTCAGCAATGTGTCGGGAGGTTCAGGGGAATGGTAATTGTGGTCACCACACAAGAAAGGCAGCATGTTTAAAAAATGAACGGACTTTCTGACTTGCACCATTAATCGTTGTAGTCCCACAGTCCCCAACAGTTTATGTTGTCAAAGGGAGAAACTTTGATTTTTCAAGTACAATATGAATTATTTTATAGCAGTGGTATGGTATCATGTACGTATAAAGACAGGTTGGGGTGGGTGTTGTGAAGTAGGTGGCATTGACGTTACAAAGTCATGGGAGGTGTGGCATTGTGTATGTGCCAGATTGAGTTGCAGGGAACTGGGGGCTTTTGTAGTTGAATGATCTTGTAGGGGTGAATGGATGTCTTTTGCCATGGAGGCAGCTGCATTGAGCTGGTGGTATTGTGCAGCAAGTGGTGTATGTCGTTGGTAGGGGGGAGAGTAGTGCAGTGTCGGAAGATGCTCCAATGAATGTTAAGGAACGTCATGTTGATTTTGAAGGGGCTTTCCTGATGATACTCATGTAACGGTATGGATATGCTAAAATAAATGTGTCTGTTACTTCGTAACATGTTTCCCTTTTCATTCACATGTTTTGGACACCTCGTCTGGTGGCAAAGGGCTGGTGCTTCTCCAGGGTTAGTATCAGGAGGTGTCAGGTGATAGGATTTTTCCGAGGCCCAAGGCGTGTCATGTCATTAGAAAGGGTCTGCATATTCAGGGTTTTCTCTGGGTTGTCTTGTGGACAGGATGGCATTTGCAGAGTACATCTGTGCGGTTGGCATGGGTACATGATGGTGTGAGGAGTGTGTATATGGGACTGTTGGCATGCAGGCTCGTTATTAGAACATGATGGCGCATGCAGTGTGCATCTGATACACAATAACAAAATAGCATGAGTTGATTGGTCTGGGGTGGGTATTAGGGCAGGATCGTGTGCTGCAAATTCTTTTCAGGCTAACATATGTGCAGGATAACAAGCCCAGTGTGCCTTTGGGGTTGGCATGGGAACATGGAATGTGAAACGTCACTTGCTGATTTTCCCTCGGAGATGCTTTTAGGACAGAATGACATTTTATGTTGGTGGTGCTTCATTGTCTGTATGATAGCACGGCTGAATGGGCCTAGAACTGGGGTGATAAAAGATATCTGTGAGGTGAACATGCAGGCCCATCTCCATCACTTAAATGCACTACTATGCTGACCTCCGGTAATGTCAACCTGTCAGTACTTTGAACCCGCGTATTGAATATCGGTCTTATCCAAGAACCCTGCCTCTTTTGAGGTTGTTCCTTATCACAAAACTGATGTCTTATGTAACATGACAGCAACAGATTGCAGGACCGTATGAGACCTAGCTAAAACAGCAGCATTTAGCAACATGCCCTCACCTTTTTGCAAATCAGAAAGGATTTACTCTGTGGTATGGATTTAAGTTGAGAGAGAACACAGGCATATCTCGCTTGACTTTCTTATGAAGATTCATAGCAGCCCATCTTGTCAACCAAAGTGGCAATTTCCGCAGGTTTCGTTTGTTAAACTCCATCTCACAGAGGGGAAGGTAAAAAACAGCAGCTGAAAGGGAAAGTCAGATCATGGCTTGGTCAGGAGAGCGTGGCATGAGATGCCTGACCCCATGAAGGCAAGTACATACAGACAGTCAGGATGCAAAGTTTGAGACAATGGTTTATCATTCTGGTTAGTGAGTTAATCACCCATGATCATAACTTCAGTAGAATTAAGGTTCATATCCATTCCAGATACTCCTCAAATTGATTTCTAACAAGCATATTATTCTGTAACTGGATTTAAGCAAGCAGGTGTCCGGTGGCGTTCTCTTGAAGTCTTCAGTACCCCTCTCCTCCATCCAAAGCCTCTCACAGATTATGATTCGTCCCCGGCTGCCCATGTACCTGTGGCCAGGGATGTGGGATGGCTGCGGAACGACCCATATGGACGTACACCTTGCCCAGAAAGCTAATCCCAGACCCCATTGTGTGCCACACTCAGGCTCCATTTTGTACGTTACCATGGGCATCATGGACAAAGGCTGCCTGCAGAGCTGCAGCTTTTCCCTCGAGATCGTGCACAACGAGCCAGTCACCTCCATCACCCACCTCCCCTCTGCATCCCTGCAGTAGGCCCGTTCCCAAGGGAGACTAGGCGCAAACAAGCTGCATGACAAACACTGTGGGGGTCATTACGAGGTTGGAGTTAGCCATGGTGCTATTAACGCCATGGCTACCCCCTTATCGCATACCAGGTTCGGGTTCCCTGAATGGGGAATTACTAGGCCATTCCAACCTTCTAGGACCCAGTATTTCCCCATTCAGGCCACCCATCCCCATTCCCATTCAAGCCCTGATAGGGCTAAATGGGCATGGGGTCCATGGTAACAACGGGCCTGTTAATAACAGGCCCTTTATTAGAATGCTGGTCCTTTAGCGGCTCCCAAGGGTGCCTGGTAAAACCAGCTGCCCTTAGCGGGACCCGCTACAGGACCTTGTAATGCGGCGGTAAGGGGTTAACGGCACCGGCACCATTAGCGGTGCCATAAACCCCTTACTGCCAAGGTCGTAATGACCCCATGTATCTTTCACCTTCCGCAGTTCATTGCTGACCTATGAAGGACTGGGCAAAGGCTTGAGTTTGAGGAAAACAATTCATCTCCACAGACATGGCCCATCCCCTTGCAGACCCCACATTTATGACATACACTGTGGATAACCCCTAACCTTGCTCTCCTTTTGAAGTAACAGATACATACCCCACACCTGTATGCCACTCTGTTTCACCCACACTGCTAATCCCTCTGTAAAGGACATAAATCCCCTCCTGTAGGAGGTAGCATCAAAGAAAGAACTGTCCAAATGGTGGGAGATTAAAACAATGAAGATGTACATGGAGGTAGGGAGGATACCTCGTGGATTAAGAGTTTGCATCTTCCCATCATTTGAAGAAGAGGACACAGAAGCGCTAAAGGACTGGGAGGACTATTTAACAGAAATCTCAAAAGGTTTGATGATAAGGATTATTAATCATTCTGCCCTGATCCATGAAAAAACATTAAAGGAAATCGAGGAACTTAAAGAAACAATAGAAAAATTGAATTTACCAGAGCTGACATTTAAAAACTACCAAATACTAGATGAATATCTTAACAAATTTACTGAAGAGATCAAGAACAAAAAACAGAAAACTTTCATAAGGGATGAAATAGACTACAAAATTGGCAGAATTTACACCTATGAGAGGAAATATGACACTAAAGGAAACACTAAATTTAAAACAAAAACAAGTACAGATAATATTACCACACCAACAGAAGCGTCAGAAACTGAAACAAACAGCGAATCAGAAAAAGAAAGTAGTTTCAAACCAAGTACATCAAAAGACTTGCTAGGCCCCTCGTCTTTTTTGGAAGAATTTCGGAGACACAAATCAACAAATCGACCATATACCCAACGAACAATGTTCCCGAAACCATCTCTAAATCTAAACGTAGGCGGAAATACTACAATAGGTTCCACAAAACCAAGAGGGGAAAGAGAGGAGGATCGAATAAACACAGGTATAGGACAAAGAGGAATGCTAACGAGATCCAGGAACAGAGAAACCAGAGGGAACCAGGAAATCTAGTCCTAAACCTTTCCAATCTAAATATTGATGAATCTCTCAAGACAGCACTTAATAGAGGACTGAATTTCTGTCCAGCCAATAGGACGGATTACTTCCAAACACAAGTAGACCTGTTTAAATTTTGTCGGAAACTAAAACTTAGAAAATATTTCGCAGAATCAACTCAAAGAATGCAATATCCAAGACATTTCACCCCTCACTGTGGAACTAGCAGAAGGATCAGTAAACATAATGAATTTAACAGAAACGGATCTCTCATTGGACACCTTCATGGCGGAACAAAATATAGATCCGTTCCAGACTGAGGAAACACATTTAAGATCTAAATCGAAATTCATACCCAATTTAATGGAAAATAATGCCATAGATCTTTTTCAAAAAGCTGTAAGCAATGATTTACGAAAAAATTCCTTGAAAACAAGCAAACCAACATCAAATACAATTTAACGAAAGCTGAGAAAAAGGCAATAGATACACTCTCCAAAAATGAGGAAATAGTTGTGAAGTCAGCTGATAAAGGAGGGAACATTGTGCTTATGAAGAAACAAGATTACATAACAGAAGGAACCAGACAACTAAAGGACACTAAATGTTACTCAATACTACAAAAAAACCCAATTAGAGACCTACAAGCTCAATGGAATCAAATGGCAAAACATTGGGAAGAAATGGGCCTACTGACGGAAGAAGAAACAAAGTATTTGGTAATAGACAAACCTGTCATGCCAACAATATATTTCCTTCCAAAAATACATAAAAAGTACAAGATGTTTTCACCATGTAGACCCATCATTAATGGGATAGGTTCTTTAACAGAAAGAATCTCAGAATATATAGACTTATATCTACAGCCCCTAACAACAGGGCTAGCTTCTTATTTACGAGACACGAAACACGTGATACAACAAATGGAGTGTATACCGTGGGAAGCAGAATATTTATTTGTGACGTTGGATGTGGTGTCACTTTACACCAGCATCCAACACACAAAAGGAATGGAAACAACGGAATTCTTCTTGAAAACAAGGTCTATTTCATTTCTTAATCAGAATAATAAGATTCTAGAGATGCTAAACTTCGTTCTGTCAAACAACATTTTTTTGTTTAATCAAGTCCTATATAAGCAGGAACAAGGAACTGCTATGGGGGCGAAATTTGCCCCATCATATGCGAATTTATTTATGGGCCATTTTGAACTAATCCATGCCTGGCAACATGTGGCATTCATAGAAAATAAAATTGTCTACTGGGGTCGTTACATAGACGATATCCTTGTGATATGGCATGGAAACAAAACAAGCCTCCTGAAATATATTGCCTATCTTAATGACAATAATCATAATATCAAATTCACAGAAAAAATCAGCTCAGAAGAAATAGAATTTTTAGATCTACAACTGTACACAGATGGTGACAAGATACTAACAGACTTGTATATCAAACCCACAGCAGTCAACAACAAGCTACATGCACAAAGCAACCATCCAAAACACACCATAAAGAACATCCCATATGGAGAAATACTTAGAATAAAACGCAATTGCAGCTTGGATACCAGGTACCAAAAACATCTAACAGATCTAAAAGAAAACTTTATACAGAGAGGATATAAAGAAGACTCTCTTAACCATGCAATTCAGAAAGCACAAAAAGTAACAAGAACCAGCCTATTAATTGAAAAACGAAAAGTAAAGAATAAAGAAATGAAAACCCATTTCATTACAACATTCAGTAGTGAAATATACAACATAAAGAAAACTTTGAATAAACATTGGAACATTCTATTCACAGATGATACACTCAGCACGATTATTGAAGAAAAACCATTAATGGTATTTAGAAAAGCTCCAACTCTGAAAAAGAAATTAAGTCCGAGTCATCTAAGGAACCCAGTAAAGGACTCCTTGAGTAGTTTTTTGAAAGTGCCGGCACCAACAGGATCCTACAAATGCAGCAAATGTCCAATTTGTTCACACATGATAAATGGAATCAAACAAATTAAATTACCCACTGGAAAAATGATTGACATCAAACAATTTATAAACTGCAGAAGTCAATATGTAATCTATGCTATACAATGCATTTGCAACAAGAAATACATCGGGAGCACGATAAGAGAAATTAGAATACGGATATTGGAACATCTTAGAGCAATCAAGAACGGGGATGCAAGGTACCCAATGGCCATACACTTTGCAAAAGAACACCAACAATCAGACATCAAGGTCATCAAAATCATTGGACTGGAAAAAATCGAGCAACCTGAAAGAGGAGGAGACAGAGAACTTATATTAAGGAGAATGGAGTCAAAATGGATTTGTATAATGGATACATGCCAAACTGGTCTAAACACAGATCCAGAGATGGCAAACTGGTTATAAAAACACTATTGATTGTATATGTGCATCATCCTAAGTACCTCTCTGTCTACCACTGAAAGCATGTATAAGTAACTTGTTGTTCATTTATACGTAGAGTCTATATACTCTATACCACATACACTGAAATATAGTAAATGGAAAGCTGGATCCAACGTGTTGATGCCATCACATACGCATAGATACAACAACATTTAGAGACACAATTAAATTAAAGAAGACATTAGTGTTAGCTTAGGGGTTCTTTGAAAATAAATCCATTCTTTTGCAAAATAGCAATGCAACCTGAAAATTATTTGTACAAAAATGAAGGCTACAACATAGAAACACAAAAAAAAAAAAAAAAAAAAATATTTTTTTCACAAAAAACAAATCCAAGATGGCCGCCGCACGTTTTTTGACGCGTATGACGTCATCGCGGCACAATACGCGATGACGTCATCACGCGACGTGCTCCGCGATATATAAACAGAAGCAGAATTGAGGTAAGATGCATCCGGGAACCACGGATGCACAGAGGCAATCGTACCGAGAGAAAGGAACATCTTTGAATCCACAAGAATCTACACACAAGGTAAACTCTATAGCAATTTAAAATAATTTTCTCTAGAAATGTAAAGGGCTACCTTATAGAGGGTGCATAAATTCAATCAAACTGAATACCAATGCAAATGCAGAATTTATACTAGTAATAATGGATCAATACTAAAATGCCATTCTATATAGGCTAGGAAGGACACAGCACACTGTATAGGACAGCAAAGACTGCTTTGCTGTTCAGAAATATAACACATTAATAGCCAGTATTAGAATGTGAACCAAAGCATATGAGCTTTGTGCATTTTTCTTATAGGAAAAAAAGAAAAAAGAAAAAAAGGAAAAAAAAGGGAAAAAGAACAAAAGGAAGACAAATAGAGAGCCGATGAGAGAGAAAATTGAATACCAATCAATACTGAATCAGAATTATGAGAAACATGACAAGGGTGAGTGTATGTCCTCTTCTCAGATAGAAGTGGTTATGAAACTAGAGGTTTAATGCACTTAAGTCTCTGTTTATATACATAGAATGTATGAACTTGGGTTCTTTTTTCACTTTAGAATCTCCCCTGAGGAACCGTGGCTAAAGTCATGGGGAAACACGTGTTGGGAGACAATTTGGGAGACAAAGTTTGTTTATTGAAACTTTCAGTGTATGGAGTATCCAGAACCTATACTGAATAAACAAATTGGAATTAACATAACCAAGTGATTGAGTAATTCTTCCCAAGGAGCGCACTAAAGGGTACCAACTTTATTTCACGGAATTGTACATATATTGCTGCAGCCACAATACTGGCACCCCTGGTGCAGACCCTTGGCCATCTGAGAAAGGAACCAGAGAGGCACAAAGGCTTCGCTCTAGATAGGAACTCAAGCCGACATTGGCTGCAACATCTGTTTTTTTCAAAAATACCCCTCCTGTAGGTGTGTATGAAGGGGCTGATTCTATGAAACGAAACAAGAAGATCTTTACCTATTTTACTGCACATAAAGCTATTGATTAGATGCCTAGGCCCCATACTGCTGGGCGAATCTTATTCTCTGCCAAACACTCACACTGATGTATGATATGTTAATTTACTTGTTCGATATGATGCAAGGCACACGATCCAGATTATCACTGGTTTCCCAATATATGTATGTTTTTCAACCATGATCAACTAGCACACAGTTCTAAAATGTGTATAATGCAAAAACAGTAAAGCCACAAGGCTGTTGTAGATAGAGTTTAGTTTGTAACACGATACTTGTGATAAACATAAACATGTAACCTATATTCTGATCAAAGTTTGCATATTATTCAATGCACCTGCAACTACACTAACTCAGTTCTACCCTGAATCCTAATGGTTTGTATGTAATCCTGAAAGGTGGATAGGCAGCAGGCCACAGGGCCTTCTCTCCCCTGTCCCGCAGCGACACACACTCAGGCCCCACCAACCTCCCCACTCATGCTTGTGTCATGGCTAAAGGCCCTTGTTCTCTGATGCTACAAATGTAACCTCTCACCCTTCCGCTGAGCCTGCACCAAGTATCCACCCTTCCCTCAACCCCCTGACCTGTGATGTCAATATGAACTTGCAGCGCACCCCCAGACTCTAGTTAAAGAAATATGGGCAATAAGCCGCTCACCTCAATCCCGTTTGATGTAACATCACCGGCCCCCTTGCCCTGTACCACCCCAACTCATCCCAGACCTATGTCCCCCTGTGTGGCAATATATTTCTGTCATGATAACAACCAATAAATAAGTGTCCTAAGAGATGTAAAGGAATGGTTGAGGAGTGTGTCAACATAATATCATGAATAAGGTTGCCACCAGGACCTATGTAGTCTCACTTTTATTGTTCAGGTCAGATGGCTAGGAGTATATCTCCTATGTGTAAACTAGATAGATGACGGTTGAAGGATATGTGGGCACAAGGGCAAATGTCAAGTAGGGTAAATTGTAGCAGCTCAAGACATCACCTGACCCTGCGCTCCACCCCAAAGAGTCCAGCTGATCTGTGCACCCTGTACTGGCACCACCAATCCTGGAGCAGTGTCCTTAAACATTGTATATAGCTTAGTTTATGCCACCCAATCCCAATGATTTATGTGCCCCAAATAGATTACCTGATTGATGATGTCATTTTGTAATAAATACGAATGTCTTTCTATCGTTTGGCAGAGCGCTCTCGGAGTTTGCAGAGTTCTCTGCTTGCCCTATTTGGTTTTGGATAAACTTTACTTTTTATCTTCACCCGCACTTGGTCCTGGTCTCATTCCCTCCTGGGGTGTGTCCATTATTGACTCTCATTCGGGAGTTCATATTGTATTTGTGGGGAAGCTCACTTTCAATTGGTGATCCCTGGACATGATTTTGTCCCTTTGTTCCTCTTGGCACGAGACGTCCCCGGCCACAGCGGAGACCCAGGGCACGCCCCCTCAAGAGAGTTGGCCACCTAGGGCAACCGGTACACTTAGTCGTGCGCACGCAGTAGGGCGAGAGGGTAAGGGTCCCACTATGTAAAACCCACCGTACCACTCGACGGAGCCGGGGACGGCCATTGAGTGCAGGGCAGTGCCTGGACAGACCGGCACCAGAGAGTATCGGATCAAGACGGACACGTGAGTATCAAGTGCGAGCGACGCTAAAGGAAGCTAAAAGAGGGATATGGGTATAGCATACAGAGTCAGAGGAAGTGAAGAGGGTCTAAAGAAGGGTAAAGGGAGAAACAGCTGAAGGGGGTCTTGTGGGTCTAATCTATTATTTTTATTTACTCTGCATATGGCCATTAGGACAGGTTAAGGAGATTATGAGGTGAAAGAGAAATACGGGAACCTAGCTCCACGAGGGGGTGGGCGGTGGCGCCACATAGTGGTATCTCAACTAGTGCTGGGAGAAAAAAGAAAAAATAAGTGGAATCAGTAGGAGTCTCAAATAGAGGGAGGCTCAGAGTAGTACAATTTAGAAACGCTTTCTTTTTTTTTCTTGGGTAGAGGGGAAAAGTAAAGGGGGCAGATAGCATGGGTAAGAGGGGACAGGCTCGGAGGATTTATGTTAAATGTTATAAGTGATATGTTATTTGGTTAATGTCATGTAACTGTCTTATTATGTTTGTTGCATATAGTGTACACGGACTAGCCATGGCAGAGTAGGTACTGTATCACTGTTTTTGCATATTTTGTTATGGTAAGTGTGTCAAACTGGAGATATAATTTGAATATTGTGACACAGAATTGGTATGCAAAGGTATAAAGTGCTATATTACTGAAAAATTGCATTTTTGTAATACAAGTCTCATAAGGTGAAGGAAGGAGTGTTGGAGACAGAATGGCTGCAGAAACACTGTTAACTCACATCTGTCAGAGTTTGCCAGGTTACGCTGAAAGGATAACAAGTACCATGATCAATGGATCACGGAGTGGCAAGGGCTACCTCAGGTATGGCCTAAAGAGGGATCATTTGATAAAAATGTATTGGACATTGGATCCACATGTCTACATATGAAATATAAAGGCAAACAGTACCACAACATAAGAGAGATATTAGATCTATGGAGGCTCTTCAAAGAAGTACCTCCAATTAAGGGTAAAGAACCAACCAAAGAACATCTCCCCTGGCAGTAGGGAATAGTGGGAAGGAAGGGGAAGAGAAGAAAGGTCAAATAGAGGTTGCACGATTGTATCTCCTCCTGCCAAATCCAGTACCAGCTGAAGAGTACAGTGACCCAGTATATGTGTCAAAACCTACGCCGACGACCACACCCCAACCCACAGCACCTCCCCCATACGAGTGCCCGAGACTCAAGGTTAACAATTGCCTGAACTGAACTATCCCGATTGAGAGATATATGTGAGCAAGGGGGGTCAGGCACCTCCAGAACACAACAGACACTAATGTCACAGTCACTTGACAGGTCCACGGAAGAAGGATGGAAAAAGGGGGGAGTTCCTGTTCCGGATAAATGACACACCTACAAGAATAATAGAGATAGGTCAGGAAGCAAATGAGGGGGGTAGGGGGCATGGCATCAGGTAGAGAGGAGGAATTTTGGTGTGACATAGATGAGCAAGAACAAGAACAAAGGAGGCTGGGGATCGCAGCAGGTGGGGCACCAGCAGGGATAGGACAGACAGCTTTGGGAAGGGCAATGGAAGAAGAGTGGAACGGGAAGCTGAGAAACAGAATGGGGCAAATGGAAATATTGGGCAAAGAGGGAACAAAGGTAAGTACCGGGAAGATAGCTAAAAGCAAGCTGCAATTGCCGCTGATACACAGGTGGGGAGGAAGACGTAATTACATACCCTGGGCCCAAATGGATAAGGCAAATTTACTAAAATGTTTGCCACTGCTTTCAGGAGGGGCAAGTAAATGGATCTATGCATTTGAGAAAAACACTGCTGGGGTTCCCCTGGCAATAGGTGATGTTAAAAGTTTATTACTGTCCGCAGTAGGTGACCAAGCAAACAGGGTTTGGTCGAAAGCAGGTTTTGCCGGGATAACACTAGACTTTGACCGCCATGATTGGGCATCCTTTAACACGGTAAGAGCAAGAGTATAGGACGCACTAAGAGATACTTTCCCCGACACACCAGATTTGCAGTCTGCAATGCAGTGCAGAATGGGTGAGGAGGAGGATGCAATGGCCTTCATTTTATCAGTGCAGGAGATGTGGCAGGCAGAGACAGGCACAGCTTGGGACGATTCCACCTCCCTATTCCACTTCATAATCAAAAGAGGACTCCCCAAAGAAGTTTAGAAGGCGCTTGATAAAATAACTGGGATAGAAGCCAAAGGCTGACCAGAAATTCAGAGATTAATACTATATCATTGCAAAAAAATCAAAGAAAGAAAAAGGGAGACAGTACAGAAGAGGCTGGCAGATGAGGCTAAATTAATTCAGACCAAACTAATGAAGGTCACAGCAGCAGTAGCCACTCTCCCCACAGACAGAGAACGAGAGGAGGAGGAAGGGTCAATAGCAATACCAGCCAGAATGGCAGCAAATTGGGCATGAAATGGACAAGAGCAGTGGAATGGTGAAGAACAATATGGAGGGCCACAATGGAAAGGAAGGAACGCCCGTGGAGGAAGAGGTGGGTACAGAGGATCTCGAGGAGGTGGCTATGGGTACAGAGGATATGGAGATTAGGGATCCAGAGGGGGACCCAAGAATTTCTGGAACTGTGGGAGGTGGGGGCATTTATCAAGGGAGTGTCGAAGCCGCCCCATGAACAATTACCCAAATGAACAACAGTATGGCCAACCCCACCCAGGCTGCCCATGGGTGGAGGAAGAAGGGAGGAGCAGCCTAACACGGGGTACACAGATGATCGCCGAGAACCCGCACAGAATGTACAACACCCACAGTCACGAGAACATATGCCCCTGTTCGAGGTAACCCCTTCGACACAATGGGTTAAATGGTGCTCCCGCACCCTTTGGAGGAGTGGCAGTGGTGTCAGGAAATGTTTTTGATAATGAGGGAAACACAACATATTCAGCATAGGACAGCCCACAGAGAGCACTTGCATGTCCAGTACTATCAACGACCCTCAATGCAGCCAAGGAACCACTGGTGAGGGGTGGAGATAACAGTTCATTTTCATGGTAGATTTGGGAGCAGAAACATCATGCCTACGAGAAGGCAGATTTTGGCTATCTAATCTCAAAATGGAGATGCAGGGGTTCTCTGGGGAGGTGGTCGAGGTTCCATACACAGAAGAATTCGATGTAACAGTGTGGGGCAAAACAGTGCAAGCACCCCTATTGTATTATGAAGAATCAATAATACATTTGCTGGGGAGGGACCTCCTTAGTAAGCTCAATATGACCATTTCTTGTACAGAAAGAGGGATAGTGTGCTCTACCCCTGGGATCTGTCCAATGATGAGCAATGCTTGTAATACAAACACGGGCCGCGGCACTGGAGGTGTGTAGGATACCGGTTGACCCAAACATGTTCATTCAAGGGCTAAAAACACTAGCACGTGTGGTACCTGAACTAAAACACCAAGAATGGAGAGTGCCAACAGAATTTGTGTTTCGCCCTGTAGCACACCCTGAGATAATGCCAGGAACAGTGATGTCCCTAGATTTGCATGGAATGAAGGTGTCCACACCGAGAATAGCAGTAATTGGAGTAGACATACATGGATATGAATGGCGAACAGTGTTGTGTATCAATGCCAACACACCCCTGCGACATTTATCTGACGGGGAACTCTTCGCTGACTCTGACAGTGACAGAGAAATAGTAATGGAGATAGCAATTTCCTGTGACATAATGATTCACACAAGACAAGTGCCCATACAACTTATGGCCGTGGTGGGCGCACCACCTACATTTTTCAAGGATGACATGCAACTTGTGCCAAAGGAAGTGTGGGCATGAAGTGACACCAGTGAAAATAAAACTCAAACCAGGGTCATTGCTGCCCTGGGTGAAACAGTACCCCCTGTCACGGGAAACAGAAGAAAGGATAAAAGAAACTATATCTGCCTTATTACAACAATGGATTATAGTTCCTTCAAACCCACCATGTAACTGTGATGCTGGAAATGCATTGGAGGGACAGGGCCTCTTTATCCTTGTCCTTTACTGCCTTTTATTGTGTGTTCTGTCATGTTTTCTGCGCAGGAGTTCATGTGGGACTCCTGGCGGTGCAGCGCTCTCCTTTGGTTTTGGTGAACAGACCCATGGGATACCCTTATGGCACCCATGGGTGGGGGTATAACCCTGTTCCCCTAGTATATGTTTTTGGGCACGTGTGTGTGGCTCACAGAGCAGGGTACGGGCTGGTGGCAGCTCTGTGCTGAATTGACCGATGCTCTGAGCGTCCTCCATTTTGAGATGCCCAGGCCCTGTCATTGGAATCGGTAGATTCCTGATGGAGACAAGATGGCCCTCGTGGCCTCTTGCCCTCCATCGCCTGTTATCTTGATCTTCCCGAAGTCCCGGGAAGCCCTGACTCTGTCCCTTCCCCCTGACTGTCCCCTGACTGTCTGTTGGGTGGAAGTTCCATATATGGTAGTGTGGGGTAGTGCCGACGAGACTTCATAATGACTGTATGTTGTGGGTACACCCTGTGGGTGGGACCTGGGTGAATGGATTGTGTGACGAATACACATTCTGTGTTGTGGATGTCTAGTATCTGGTGTTTGACACAATGACTGAGATAGCCCTGCCCGAAACTGGTATGAATGCAGTGTGTTGAATGGCTGTGTACTTGTCGCAATACACATAACTTGTTGTGAGTGTCTGGAGAGAAGTGAATGGCCTGAATGCACTATGCACCTGATTGGCTGCCTGCCTGCATGAATGTGTGGGATGTATTGACCCACTGCGCTGTCTTATGCGGCATCACTCTGATAGTTATGGCGCAAGAAACAGCAACAATGGCGGCAAAACTCTTGTGTGTGCAAAAAACCTACAAAAACTGTGTTCTGTAACACACAAAAAGATGGATGCACAACCTGCCACCCATGGTGCGTAGGTGGTGGGATAGAGCACACTCTACAGAAAATGTGCCAGTGGGCTCCATGACCAGCAAACAGAGTGCAGAAAAAGAAGCAGAGCTTTGCAAATGAAACTCCAAAATGTGCCTATAAAGGACATTTGCTTTGTTGCTAAAAACTCCAAAATGCCTATACACAACACTTCTCAAAATTTAAAATCTTGCTGAGCTAAAATTCATGTAATCTTAAGAAGCATTGTGAACACACAAAGTCCTAAATGTGAAGAGCAAAACATTTCTTCAGAAAAACTGATTGTCTGTGAACTGGAAGCCCCTGTCAAAATCTTTGTGCAGTATCCTGGGCTACCTGTGAATGACAGCTGTCAGATGAGCTCCTGATGAAAATTCAAAGTATTTAAACTAAACATCTGCTGGATTAGCAAACATAAAAGGATTGTTGCTAAAAGGAATACAGATCTTAGTTGTGTTTTTGATCCCACAGATTTAAAGCTAAGAAAGTAATGTATTTATGTGATTTGATGCATCAAGTTGGTTTTTGCTGGATTTTAATTAAGAATAAATTAGCCTGGCTGAGCTACAACGTTTTGGAAGTGGAAAAACTGGTTTCTTCCAAGGGAAGGGGAAATCCTCTCAGCAGAAACTCACTGGTAGATTATAATTGTAGGTTAGAACGGACTCTTGTCTACAGAAAGAGAATGATCAATAGAGGACCCTTAAGCCAAGGAAACAGAGGTGTGAAAGGGGTTGTAAACTGCTCCTAGAAGGAACTCCAAGGGAGGGGGCTGCTCTTTGACTGCAGGGAGAGACAAAGGGCCAGGAGCATTTGCTGTTAGGCAAGAACAATGAACATTTTTTAAAGACTCATAACTTGTGGTTCAAAGTGGTGAAAAATATACAAAGGACAGAATTGTTAATCTAATTTTTGGCTGCACGTTTTAAGAGGTGGTAGAACTGTGTAACATATTGTGGACAGGAATGGCAATATATGTGGTTTTATGTGAACTGTGTTAATGCTAAAATTATGAAGCGTTACACACACATCCCTATAGTAAACACACACATTTGTGGAAAGTTGCAGAAAGTTTGGAAATTGTGTTCATGACAAAAAGAACAAAATTCTGTAGAAAGATGAAACAAGATCCCACAGCTGCGGGATTTTGAGGAACAGCTACTACATAAAAGATGGAATCTTTGTGTGTGATTTGTGTAGAGGTGACCAATGTAGTAATATGTATTCAGGATAAAATCCGATTTTGAGACCAGTGGCTAAAGGGAGGTTTCTAAGGACTGTAAAGCTAACCATAAAATGTGACATCATCCGGCCTTGATCCAATCACTCAGATGCAAGGCGGAGATGAGGCTTTGATCCAATCGCAGCTCACAGGGGCAAGCTTATTTAAGCCGGTCCATACACCCATTTTGTGATGTCATTTGGAAGGATAAATAGAGACAGCTCACAACACATAGGGACTCAATGATCCACTCACTTTCCTGATTCCGGCGAAGCACTCTGATTCAGCATTCTACATCCAGCTTTAACATCCTTCCAGATCCAGATACCAAGACTCTTGCTAGCAGTAGAGAACTATTGACTTCCAGCAAGGCCTAATTTCTCAAACTTTTTCTCACAACCCAGTGAAGCGCTGTGGTATGGGAAGGCTTTTTGAACTTATATCCTGAAATTCTCTGGCTTGCTACCACAAGGCTTGCCCGAGGAACTCGCTATCCAGCTGATTGAAATACCCAAGAAGGACAGATCCTGTGCATATTTGGTGACCGCCCTAGCTAATCCAGTCCCGCGCCTGATGTGCTGTCCTTCCTTGACAGATCCAATCCATGACCAGAACTGGTCCTATTTAATAACTTTTTCTGTGTATTAATAGGAAGAACAGTGACCTATAATATGTATGCATTGTATGATCCCAATCTCAAACCCATCCCATCTTTAATTCAGAACCATCGTATTGCTAGAACTGTCTTTGCGCTGACTATTTTCTCATCTGTGTTATTAAATCCTAACTTCTTATTGATTTGATTAAGACAAGTAAAGCCCAGGAAGAAGTAGAGTATCCACAACAGACGGGTTACTCTGAAAACGTGACTGTAAAATCGTTCTGTGTCATTCACTTTTTCATATTCATAATATCGTGTAATCAAACCCATCTGTCGTTTTCAAAAGTGCATTTCTGTTTTCCATCCTTGCGCCCATTTTGCAAAAACGACTCTTATTAAAACCTCTATAACTCCCTCAGTTTTTATGATAGAAGCAACATTTCAACTCCTACTTGTACCTAACATACTCAGCTATCAATAGAATAAATAAAACTGCACACGTTGTAGGGAAAATCAAGCAAGGAAAAGTTTGCTGTGAATTGAAATTTTGAAAGGTTTTTACACGTGTAAATTAGCTTTAAATTATTTCCCACTTGGAATTTCAAATGTTTTCTTTGGACTAAATCATTGCTTATGATTGTGTACAACTGTTCAAAGCGGCTCCCAGAGGAATTTATAATAAAAATGTTATAAGTATTTTTGACCAGGTTTGGTGTTTTTGCCCAGTCAATTCTCAACGCCATTCTGACAGCTCAAAAGTCAATTCTGTTTTTCTCTTGTGTTTGAAGGGGGAAGGTGCGAGTGATATTCTGTTTGATTTGTGCTATTCCTGAATACTTGCTCTCTCCTCACATCTAGGTAATTGCCTATTGGGCGGTTGAGAGGTGTTGCAGGGGGAACTCCTAACCACAGTGCTATCTGTTCTAAACCAATCCAAAATATTATTTTCTGTGTTGCAATGGTTTTTGTGCTCATTCTTGATTCATAGTGCATTAAAAATATTATTCAGTGTTCTGTCACACAATTGGTGATTGATGTTTACCTATTAAAATATAATGTGATTTCAATTTGAAATAAATAAATAAATATTTACCTTTGCAAACTAGCCTGATCCCTGATTCAGTGTGACCAGGGTTGCGGGGGGGGGTCTCAGGAGAAGTGTGTGATATGAGTGGTATATCGTTCAGAATATTGAACTTATAGATACAAATAAATAAGGGTTTCATTTGCGCACTGCATGCTGGGCGTGACTTGGGTGTGTGCCGGAGTGAAATCATTTACAAATGCCCTTCGCAGTGATTGGATGCTTGAGTGTGACCCAGCAGAATGAATGGGAGATCAACAGTATATCTAGGGACCTCTCACTGCTAGGAATCGTGTTCAGATGCTGAAGTCCACTACGACGAGTAACTGGAGTAAACCTGAAGGTTAACCTTGAAGCCCTGCCGGAAGAGAAGAATTGCTGTTGCTCTTCTTCATCAATCTGAAAGCTGCTGTGTCTCCAAGGACTGACCCAGAGAGGACCTGGTAAAGTGCCCTCTTCCCGAGCTACGATGGACCATCATGCAACAGCTGATCTTTGCCAAAGCTCCTGGGTAGACAGACCTACGACAGGCTGCTGACTGGAGACGGGGACTGCATCGGAATCCCAAAGAGAAGCGCCCGGACTGTTGTCCACCACTGTCGACGACCGCTGTTGCCGACCGGCACCATAGTGGTCCCGTTGCCTAAGAACTTTCGAATCACAGACACACTCGTCCGCACCGCTACCCACCTTATCGCTACCCACCTTATCCCGCCGGAGAAGTTCAGGCCGTTGACGCGCTGAGGAGCATCCGCCGGTGGGTTTCCCACCACCCAAAGACTACAGAGATGCTGATGACTCAACACCCCTGCTGGGCCACAGTTCTTCAAACTCTTTGCGGTCCTGAACCATCGACACCAAGGTGCCCCGCACGCCTATTCCTTGCAGGACGTTTGCGTTTCCCCGTCGATGAGCACTGCTAGGAAAGAAGCTGCCACTTCACCATCATAGCTCAACCTGTTCTCCGTCGGACGTTCGACGACCCGTGACTCCTGCCTTAAAGGGAGGGCACTCAAGAAGGGCCGTCAATTCCCCAATGCAGAACGCTACAACGCCAGGTACTTTTGGGTTGCAGAACTATTAGAAATTCTCTTGTGAACAATATATGGAGTGGTCTTGTGATACATCTTTATTCTACAGGTTGCCCAGGTGGGAGGATCTCCACACAGAACTGCGTCTAAGTATCGGGGTCAGTATTCTGCCAATTGTTCTAACCAACGGCTTTCCTCTTATATCTATTGTTGGTTTCTGTTACAAACTGATTTGTGTGCCATTTAACCGTACAGTTGGTGCACTTTAAAGCAATCTAATAGTAATTGTGGTACCACGTAGAACTGTATATTTGCCATTAGAAATAACTGAGTACAAAGTGAGTTATCGTGATATTGTACATAACCTTGAATATTAATTATATAACGACTGTGTTTTAACTAATACAGTGAGCGGACATTCCTTTGTGGGTGCTTGGGGACTACACTGTACTTAAGAACCAGTCTGCATCACCTCCCAAGAAGCTAGGCCTTGATTGCTCGTCCATTGCAACCACAATAGAGAATCTTGGCTAGGGTCCTCTGTGCCTCTCCTCTACTATATAGAGAGCAGAAGTACAGACACCCCCCTCTGGTCCTTTACAGTAACACTGGTCTCTACCCCATTACAAAAGCAAAGGGCGGGGTGTGGAGGATGATACAGGACCTACGCCCCCTCAATGACATCATACAAAAAGAATGTCCATTTGTCCCAAATCCAACATCAATTCTGTGCAGCATACCCAAAGATGCATCATGTTTCACAGTAGTGGATCTGAAGAACGCATTCTTCTCAGTGCCACTGGACCCTGAATCACAATATTTCACAGCATTTACCCTGGGAGTAAAGAGATATGAGCATTGCAGGTTGCCCCTTGGTTACTGTGAGAGCCCAAGCATATTCAACAGGATCTTACATGAAGATCTTGGAAACATTGACACAAAGAGCACAATCATTCAATACATAGATGACCTCTTGATTTGGGGGAAGAATGAGGACAAGTGCAGGCAAGATTCTGTGACACTATTAACACTTCTGGCACACTAAGGCTACAAAGTATATGCTAGGGAGAATTCTCCAGAATGGTTAATTTCCCTTACCTACTAAGTCCCTCAGCAGCTTTGCTGGATTTCTAGGATTTATTTTCTTCACCTGGTAAGAGTGTGAGCCTTTTTTCCCACTCTTACATGTGTTTTGCTGTGTGTGTTCATAGACTATGGAGCTTCACCTACTCCATAGGCATCATCATTTTACTGTGTGTTACACAGCACCTTTAGTGCAGTGACACAGGGTTATCTTTTTCAGACTTCCCACTTCAAACTCCATTTTCTGGGACTGACTACTGTCTCCCACAACATGTAAAGTTGCTATTGACTTTATTAGTCTTTTTAAACTCGCAGACCCAGTACAAACTATCTTACAAAGAGTTCTGGAAAGGGTTAATAGTTATCCCTTTTTGTCTGTTTCTCGTGGAACATTATTTCGTTCCCCTTTCTTTAAGATTTGGCTTGTGGCAGTGGTATCTACCCTATTTTTCCTACCGCGGTCTATTTAAATAGCCTTGGTACTGTTTTAGGATAAGTTAGTAGCCTCAAACTTAAATCCACTGGACCCCGTTTACTTTTATCTGGTTCCGGCTGGGTTTATTCACCATTTCTTTTTCTAAAGTTCTTTCTCGTGTTTTACTCTGCGCGCCAAAGCAGGTTTGGTTCCTTTTATCGCCATCCTTTGGCGGGCTTCTGCACACAAGCCCTCCTTAGGTGCCTGAATGTCTAAGAGGGACAGGATGTGAGGGAGGGGTTTGAGACTCCCTGCACAGGGTCTCTTTGTAGACCCATGTCCCACACTGTGTGATTGGCTGTGGTGACTGGCCCGCCGGGACAGCCACCCTGCTGTGTGATTGACAGTCAGGCTGTGTGAATGGGGGAAAACTGCATAAAAAGCAGGTCTCTGGGACTGAGAAGGCAGAGTCGCCACTGGATCGAGAGAACCAAAGAGAAGCTGACAGAAGAGGACCTCTACCCCGACTAAACCTCCCGGTGAAGCCCTGCTGTGGGTCCGAATCTCCACACTTCGATGGCAAGGAATCTTCTCGCCTTGAGCTGGTGGGACCAACCAGTTCACCAAACTGCTAGCCAGGCCTCCCTCCTGTGGTCGAATCTGCTGTGCACAGCTACATTGAACCAGATAGCCAGGAGGACGGTACCCTGCTTGGGTTTTAAGGAGCGTACCTTTTATTTGTTGCTTTGCTCTGCTGCTGGTTTCTTCCTTGGGCAGTGCAGGACCCTCCAGTCTTCCTACTTCATGTCAGTCCGACAGTCACTTCAGGAACCGTGAGCCTGCAGGACCTGCCAGGAACGTCTGCCTCATCTACAGCCTTCTTTTTCATTTAAGGTACTGTGCAAACCTGTTTGTTTGTTCCATCCGACCGTGGTGAAAGTGTTTGAAATCTTTCGCCAATCTGAGGGCTTGTCCTTCTCTATTATTTAAAGTAACTTTTCGTCAAAGCAACTTCGTTCTGAACTCTTGGCAAAGACTTAACCATAAACTACCCTGAACTGTGTGATCCTCTGCAAAGACTTTGGCCCATCTACTTTGGCCCAGGCCTCTTGATTTGATTTCCTCACTGTAGTTACTTTTTCTAGATTGCCCTGCTTACTTACTTGTTGGTGCTGCTCAACTTTTGTCTAACCTTGTCTTTCCCTCCCTTTTAAATTGCTGGAGTACCATTTTACTCACATTGCACTTTGAGCTTATCTTGTCCAGAATCTATTGGGTGGGGCGTAGTTTATTAAGAGTGCATTTTTTCTACTGCTTTACTTTGGTGAATTGTTTTACAACTGATGTCTAAATAAATGTATATTTTTTTACTCAGAAACCTTGAGTCAGTGTTTGTTTGAACCATAGTAATTGCTGTCCTTTGTGTAACTATTGGTACTGCTCACTTTTCTCTTGAGATAAGTCTGGCTGCTCAGCTATCGCTACCACTTTACTGTGTAGTACAGGCTTGTACTAAAGGTGAATTTGTACTGTCACTTGTATTCTTAATTGTGTGTGGTGTTCCCAAAGGGTACTGCATATGATTCTGCCTAACAGCGGACGAACAGTGGACAAATAAAAATTACAATACTGTTTAACAGAGGTGTTGTATTTGGGTCAACTGATATCTAAAGATGCCAAAAGAATAATCCCCTACAGGGTAGCAACAGTGCAAGCCATGAATGAACCCAGGACAGTGAAGGAGATGCAGACATTTCTCGGCATGTGAAATTACTGCCGTGCATGGATATCAGAATACGCAGGATACACAAAAATACTCCTACAGGGCCTTAAGGAAGCACAGAGAGTGAAAGTAGCAATACAATGGACACAAGAAATGCACACTGCCTTCAATACATTGAAAGAACTGATATCAACAGCACCCGTCCTAGCAAATCCAGACTATGAGCGTGAATTTGATTTATTTTCACATTGTGATGGGACACTCATGACAGCTGTATTGACACAAAAAACAGCATTGGGTCATAAACCTCTGGCATACTACAGTGGTACACTAGATGCAGTGAGGCAAGGACACTTTGCTTGTGAACAAGCTCTCACAGCTGCAGCGTTCACCATTGAAAAAAGTGCAACAATTGTGATGGGATGCTCTGTGACATTATACATGGAGCATTCACTCTTCGCAATATTAGAAAGGTCCAAGAGCATACTGACCACACAGCGAGCAACAGCATATTAGATAATATTATCACGTGCAAACATACACATAGTGGGGTGTAAAACAGTGAACCCAGCCACATTCCTCACAGAAGCATGCACAGTGGAAGACATGCAGACACACGATTGTGCCACATACAGAGGAGAAGATGATGGTATACCCACAGCCAGTGAGGATGCATTGACAGAAGGAGAAGTTTACTTCATAGACGAGTCAGCCTCAATTAATTCTGAAACAGGAGAAAAACATGTGGGAGTGGCAGTGGTACGATTGGAAGAAGGTGAATATGAAGTAATCATCCAGAAAAGATTGCCCGCCCATTTTTCAGCACAGACAGCAGAATTAGTGGTACTAATTGAAGCATTACACAGGCAATGTGATGTGCAGTAACAATATATACTGACTTTCCATACATCACCACAACAGTACATGGAGGTTTGGCACGCTGGGGAAGGAGGGAATTTCGGAGAGCAGATGGATCCCCAGTGCAGCACGCTAAATTGTTGGCAGAGCTAATAGAAGCACTAAAAGAACCAACGGTTGTGGCATTATTGAAATGCCAGGCCAATACAAGTAATAATGATGTCATCTCATTAGGCAACGCGGCAGCGGATGCTGCCGCCAAAGAAGCATCATATCTAATTAAAGAAACAACAGGTCAGTACATCTTACAAAAACATTGAGAAGAAGAGCAGAGGGAGGGATAAAACTCCATGCCAATTTCACAAATATTAGAGTTACAGCAAGAAGCGCCAGCCGAGGAAAAAGAGTTATGGTAAAAAGAGGGTGTAGCCAGTCATCTGCTGATCTTCTCTGGCAAGAACAACACAGGTAAGGTAGTAATTACTCAGAAACTACTAGAAATAGCTTTCCAACAACTTCATTTCCCAGCCCACAATGCCAAACAACATAAGCAGTGGAGATTCAGGAAAACTGGTTTGTTCCAGGATTGAAAGAGCAAATATCAAAACTGGCAATGGAATGTACTACATGCCAAATATACAATTCAGGGATAGTACTAAGAACACTATGAGGAACCCTTCCTAAACCAATAGGACCATTTCGAGAGATACACATAGATTACGCTGACATGGGTGAATGATGCATTGGATCCCAATACATGATGGTGGTAGTGTGTCGCTTTTCAAGGTGGGTAGAGGCGGGCCTTTGCGCCCACCCAGATGCAAAGTGTGCAGCCAATTTCCTGGTGCAGGAAGTATTTCCCCACTGGGGAATATGTGACACCATACGTTCTGGCAACGGAACACACTTTGTCAACAATCTGTTCAAATAAGTGGCAGCAATGTTAGGAATAACCCACAAATTATGCACAATTTATCATCCGCAATCAAATGGCATTGTTGAGAAAATAAACAGACTTCTAAAAAGTAGACTCTCAAAACTACGTTACACAATAAAAACAAATGGGTATACTGTTTGCCCCTGGCCCATTTTGAGTTAAGAAATCAACCCAGCAAGGACCACCATTTGTCCCCTCGTGAGATAGTGACAGGCAGACTCATGCACATGACACACTCCCCACTACAAAGACAATGGCCCTCATTACAAGTCAGGCGGTGGACCATGGTGCTATTAGCACCATACTCTATGCCGGATTCCGTCATGGTGTATGGCGGAATTACCGCCCCATTCCAAGGTGAGTGGGGCGGTAATTCCCCATTCACCATTTGCCCTTCCCATTCCCATTTTTGCCTCATAGGGCATAATGGGGATGGGAAGGCGCTAATTGCGGCACCGTAAATTACGGTGCCGTAATTAGCACCAAGGTCGCTTAGCGCCTTGGACTTTAACGCCTGCAAAAAGAAGGCATTAAAGTGTGAATCAGGCGTCAAGGGTTAACGTAATGAGGGCCAATCTAATGCACACAGAAGTGGAAGAATTTCATGAGTATTTGACAAAACTCACAAAAGCAGCACGTATGATTGCAAAACAGCTTGCACCCCATTCACACAAGAAGCAGTGAATGACACCGTGACACCAGCCATTGATAGCCCTACAGGTCAGCTCATGCCAGGGGAGATGGTATATGTGAGGAGTTTCGTATGTCGGTGGAATACACAAAGATTCCATGGCCCATATGAAGTGGTGTACTGCACACCCACCGCTGTGAAAGTAAACGGGCTGAGATATTGGATACATTTGTCCGACTTGCAAAAAGCATATGATAGTGTAACACCAGATGTAGAGACAGAGAGGTCAGAAGGGTTGACACAAACTTAAACAGTGATAAAAGGGAAATAATGAACCATCTGAAAAAAAAAAAGATAACAGATGCATTTGCAGGTGGCTTTCTTAATTCGGGCTCCTGGTGAGGACCCTATTCTGCCCAGGAGGGCTACTTATGAAACACATTATGAAGATACAATTGAATAGGTCAAGAAAGGTTCACTTTTGTACTCTTCTTGAGTCCTAAAGCCAAAACAATTGTACACAACACTCAATTTCTAGAACCCAGAAGGGGTTACTGCTTGATTTGTATAATTAAACGATTTGCATTGGTCAAACAGATTTTTCATCCTCATCATACAGTGTAAAAAGAACACAAAAGCATAAACAATAATTATTTCAAAACAGGAAATGAATCCTTCACTTCCATGATCTAGTGGGCTGGATTCTAGAAAGAGCAATTGAACATTTTTAACAAGACAACACAACAAATGCCAAAATGTTCTCTCTCTCTCTCTCTCTCTCTCTCCCCCTCTCTCTCTCTCTATCTCTCTCTCTCTTAATGAAAGACATTGAAGTGAGTGTACATTTTACTTGAAATGCACAGAAATGAAAATATAACAAAGAGATCTATGAATGACAAAGTATGCATATATGTGTCTGCTTAATGCACCTTTATGTCTCATTCTGTAGGAGCAACCATGTCAATGGAGGGGGCCCCTGATGTCAACAATGTTAGAATAGATAGTAATGGAAATGTTCATTTTAATTTAAGGGGATACAGCTATGAGTGCAGACTGTTTTGTTGCGCAGTAATATTCTTTTCAATATTGTTTGGTTTGGTGGTTTATTGGGCTGTAGCATTTATATCTACAGATCTAAATGAGGGGGGGAAATGGAACAAGCATGGTAAAGAAGGGGACACATCTTATCTGGGACTGAGAAAACTGATCTGGGAATACGGGAAGCAGAGAAATGGCATGCAACATGCAAATAGCGCAGCCAGCATTATTATAGCAGTGCACACCACTGCCCCATATAATTACTTTGAGTTTAACATGTATGAGATGAAAGACCCAGACCCCTCTGAAATACCCTGGTTATATGATGATTCCGACCCAACTGTATCACTCGTACCTGACACAACTGAACAATATGAAGTCCCTAAGCGCATGGTGAATGATGAAGAAAAAACTGCCAAGAGGTCCATGGCCCTATGTAACGAATGGGAAAAGGGAGTACAGGTGGAGTACCCTTAGTGCAGCAGGCTGAAAGAAAAGCTTGGGGGCACAAAGGGGATAACAAAAGACGAAATAGGGTGGTGGGACGGAGAAAGTACAATGAATACCATGGGCTGGGCTTAAATACAATAGAAAATCTGCAACACCCACACCAGTCCAATAAATGGTACACAGACATGAGCTATACTGCAAAGCAAACACCTAATGCTGTTATGTTTGCTCTCTAATACCCCATGCCTCTTTTACTCCTAAAGTACTGTTACCGCAAGAGTCACCTATTGCAGATTCACAATGTCTCCTTCATCTTGCACTATGCAGAATTAAAAATACTTTTCAAGCGTACACCATCTCCTTTGAAATTCTGCAAAATGAAAAGACTTGTTACTCGAAACCCAAAGGAGTAATATGCCTGAAATAACCCTTTCTAGTGATAAAAGGAACATTATATGTGGACAATAAACGGCAAGACGAGCAGATAACATGCAAAGCAGAGTCACTACGAGGGCTGGCCGATGAGAAGCTGCAATGGATCCAAAGGACATGCGCCCTGATATGGAATGAATACATCTCAAAACTAACGTGGGGAACGGCCCTTGAAAAACCATTCAAGCTGCAAAAAGAAATATCTGATGAACTGTGCTTACATGAAGAGGGAAAAGTAAATATGGGCACAAACAAGAACTGTAACAAAACGCTCATCATTCCAGACACGAAAAAAGGAACTGCTGCATTAATGGACACTTACTGGGTTTGCGGCAAACAGGCGTATCTTCCCCTTCCACAGACATGGAGGAGCACGTGCTCTCTGGCAACGCTGCATTCCACTCTGATGGTGATACCTGAAAGTCATATCCAAGGGGAGAAAGGGCTGCCGCCCGCCAACGATCCAGAACCCATGCAGTCAACGGATGAAGCCCCCATCTATGCCATATCGCAGAGAGCATGCAGAGCACAGTATCACAGAAAAAAAGATCATCAAACTACATCTCAAAGGCATCTTCTGAACTTTTGGCACAGATTCCAGATCGATTTTGGTTGTTCAATTCTGCAGAGACATTCTTTGCTTCCCTTGTTCCGAGCATCCAAGCACGAGCCAACACAAAATGGCTTCAAATCACCCGCTGGAAGATGATCCAATTGGCGAACAACACAGAGGAGGGATTTATCGTGATAAAGGTGAAGCTAAGGGCCCTGCGGTTGATGACAATGCAGAACAGGTATGTTCTAGACCTGTTCACAGTTATGGAAGGAAGTGTTTGCCGAAAAATCAGGAGCGCATGTTGCACTTTCGCACTTTCTGCAGACGCGGACAATGGAACCTTTTCCCATGTGATAGCAGCCGTACATAACCTTGGCAAACGGATGAAAGCAGAAGGAGGCGTATTTGTATTTGTATTTGTATTTATTTATTTGTAGCGCGCAGCCTTGCCCTGAGGCATCTGGGCGCGTGGTTACAAGAATGTGGTTACAGGCAGGCATAATCTGTTCCCTTAGGGGAGCAGTCTTACAAAAATTAACAATAGAACTTACAATGAAACAACTAGAGACATAACGAAGCAGGTTACACTACATTACTCCAGAAAAAGTATAACAAGTACTAAGAGCTAGAGTAGAGGATGCATAGGAGAGAGAGAATAGTAGAGACCATAAAGAGTAAGACCAGGGGATGAAGTGCTAGTGTACTAAGGAGGGCACCTATAATGGGAGTGAAGTAGGCTCATCAAGCTTGTGAAGCCAGAGTTTGGTTTTGGTTTTGAAGGAGTGGAACGTAGGTTCAGATCTGAGTGTGACGGGCGTGGTGTTCTAGAGTTTAGCTGAAAGGACTGGGAAAATAGATTCCCCAGCGGGCTGCAGCTTGAATCTGGGTATAGAAAGTGTGTTGACATAGGATGATCTCAGAGGTCTCAGCCCAGCATGCTGAGAGAACCGGCTGATCAAGTAAGCTGGTGCCAGGTTGTTCTGGGCTTTGTAGCCTAAGGCTAAGGTTTTGAGCGATAGTCACTGCACAACAGGGAGCCAGTGAAGATTGCGTCTGATGTCAGAGATGTGAGATTTTCTAGGGGGGCTAAGGGCTGCCCTGATGGCATTGTTTTGTGTAACTTGTAGTTTGTCAATGTTTTTTGGCTAGTCCCTAGGTAGAGAGCGTTACAGTAATCTATTTTTGACATAATTAGAGTTTTGGCTAAAATGATGCAGTTCTCAGTGTTCAGGAAAGGTCTGCAGGCTGTGATGAGTTTACAAGTATAGGCCGAAGCAGATGCTACAGCATTGGTTTGTCTGGTTAGCAATAGAGTTGCGTCGAGGTAAATGCCAAGAGTTTTAGCTGCGTTCGACACTTTGATGATATTGCCATCTATGGTGAATGATTTGTACGCTAGGTCAAGTTTAGCTAGTTTGGCATACGTTCAAATGATGAGTAGCTCCGTTTTCTCATCATTAAGGCAAAGCCCGTGATGAGCCATCCAAGACTGGAAGATTAGGTAGACATCATTAAGTGCCTTTGTGTCAAGAGCAAAGTCGCCAGAGACAGGGATGAGTATCTGGGTGTCATCAGCATAATTGGTATATGAGACACCTAGATAGTCAAGTATGTCAAGAGAGGCTTGGTAAACAAATTGTATAGTGTGGGGGATACGCAAGATCCTTGTGGAACTCCACAGGGGACAGGTGCAGGTTCAGATGAAGCTAGAGGAGAGAAGACCTTCATGGTTCTGTTTGCTAAAACGGAACTGATCAAAGATGATGCTGAGTCAGAGAAGTGCACAGCCATTTTGAGATGGTGGCAGAGAATGTTATGATCGACCAAGTCGAATGCTGCTGACAGATCGAGCAAGAGGAGGAGTGCCAGCTTGCCCATATCTTTTAAGTCATCAATTTGCGTTTTTAGGTCAATCAGAGCACTTTCGGTGCCATGTCTAGGACGGGAGCCAGATTGATGCAAACCAAGTAATTGGTTTGATTCAAGATAGTCCTGTATTTGCAGGTATGCAGCGCGGTCCAGAATTTTTAATAAGTATGGTACCATAGTGATAGGCCTATAATTGGCAGGGTTGCTTGAATTAAGGAAAGGTTTTTTGATTAGTGGGATAACCCAAGCATCCTTGAGGTTATCTGGGACAATGCCTGAACTAAAGGAGGCATTTATAAACGTAGTGATAAATGGTGCAAGGTCATGTGCAGCTTCCTTGATGATAGGTGCTGGGCAAGAGTCGCCCTGACAGTTTGAGGGTTTAAGCTTCTTGATGATATTTTCCACTTTCTCAATGGATAGTGGAGAGAAGCTAAAAGGTTTTAGAGGGAGAGTGGAGCCTAGGGGATAGTACGGAGTTGAGTTTGAGGTATGATCAGTTAGGATGTTCTTTATTGCATTGATTGTCGCTTGCCATAAGGCAATTTTGTCTAGCAGTGTCTTTTGAATATTCGAGCACCAGGCAGTGTCAGGGGAGCAAGTCACTAAGGGGGCAACAGGTGACTCTAGTTCCTATAGGATCTTAAAGAGTTCATTTGTGTTTGATTGGGCCTGATTAATACATTTGTTGTAGACATCTTTTTTGGCTGCAAGAATGGCAGCTTTGTAGGTAGAAGTGGCTAGGGTGAGGTTGTTTTTGTTGCCAAGGGAAGGTGTGTTTTTCCCTAGGGACTCAGCTTTTCTTTTTTCTTTACGTAAGTCTCTAAGGTGTGGAGTGAACCAGGAGTTCAAGTGAGAGTGAGGTTTCTGTTTACGTAGTTTGAGCGATGCGATAATATCGAGTGCTTTGAGCGTAGCTTGATTATACATGTCCACTAAGACAGTGGGGTCTGAGCTGGTGGTTAGAGAGGTATTTAGTGGAGGGAGTATAATAGGCAGTAGTTTCTCAGCAGATGTATACTTCTTGTTGTGGGTGTGACAGGCAGGGGCTAAATTGGGTTTGCCAATTTGTGGGCTGGAGTTGATCACAAAGGTTATTTTGAAGTGAGACAAGGGCTCACAGAAATCGGGTTGAGCTTGCAGTTTAGGTCAGCGACCCAACTGAGCATGCAAGCTTTGATGTGAGTGGGCTTTTTCATGTGTTGGGTGAGACCAAAGTCAGTTAGAGTGTTTGTGAGGTCAGTAGCTTTGGGATCATTTGCATCTTGGTAGCCTAAATTAAAGCCACCAAGCAGGAGCATTTGCGAATTAGGCTTGGTGTTGGAGTCAAGAATGGAATATAAATCATCAATAAATGAGATGAGGAGACCAGGGGGCCTATATATGAGGTGCGCTGAGGTAGTTTGGTTAGGGAAAATGGGTATCTTAAAAGATAGGAGTTCAGCAGATGGAATCTGGATGATAGGCATCATCCTAAATTCAAGGGAACTTTTGAAGATGGGAGCTGTACCTCCACCCTTGGATTGATTAGAGTCTCTGTCTTGTCTGATGATGGAGTAATTGTCTGGAACTGTAATGGAAAGAGCAGGACCAGATGCAATGTGCAACCAAGTTTCGGTGATGGCCAGGAAGTCTAGGTTACTAGAAGTAATCATATCAGCAATATCAAGGGCATGTGCCGGGAGGGATCGGGCATTGATCAGAGCACCGATGAGTTTCTTATTAATAGCCTTGGTATGGCCTGAAGTCAAAGGTGGTGAAGGGTTTAAGTTTGAGTCAGGTGCTGGGTTAAGGAAGTGTGTTGGAGTAAGGTTAATGGCTGGACATGGGCGTTTGGAGTTTGGGTAAGGGTGCTGGTGGCACGTCCCAAGAAAGAGTCTGGATGCTAGTCTCTGGTTTCAGGTGTGTGAGGTGCATGGTTGACTCAAGTGCATGCAGGCAGGTGCAATCTGGATCAGGTGTGGTTGGAAAAAAGCATGACGTGGGCTGGTGTGGCTACTAGCATGCGGATAGGCAAGTATAGGTGCCATGTGTAGTCTCGTGGCTAGTCTCAAATTGAGGACATAGGTGGAGATGGGCTGAGTCTGTGGTGTAGCCTAGGTGGCTGTGCACGTGCACTAAATGGAAAGTGCACAACAGCATCTAGCGCCAAGTCTCAAGTTTCTGTTGATGGTGGTACAGGGCTGATTAAGTGTGGGTTTAGTGGCAAAGTGTCGGATCTAAAGGGCTGGGGCGTTCAAATACGGGTTGGGTGCAGCCATGGTGAGTCAAGCTGGTGGATAATGTGTGAGAGGGTGTGGTGTGCCGGGTGTGGGCCAAAAGTGCTGCTGAGCACTGGTAGTGCTTAAAGGCAAAATCAAGGATAGAAAAGACAATAGAGCAGAGGATCTAAGATACAATGATAGCCAGAGGGTGGGCTGCAGCCTGTGAGATCGATGCAGTATGCAGGAAGAGTCTGGGGTGAGCAACATTTTATACTCTGTCACCGTGGGCTAAAATGCAGATTCTGGCACAATGGATGAAAACGGTGTCAAAAGCTAAATGCAGTGACAGGCACAGTGGGCGAGTACAATGTCAAATGTTAACAGGCACAGTAGGTGAGTACAATGTCAAATGCTAACAGGCATAGTGGGCGAGTGCAATGTCAAATGCTAAAAGGGACAGTAGGTGAGTACAATGTCAAATGCAGTAACAGGCACAATAGGTGAGTACAGTGTCAGAGGCTAGGTGTAGTAGCGACGATGCCGGAGCTAAAGGTAGTGGCAGCGGCTCAAGCATTGTCAGGGTGCATTGGGCTAGTAGCGGTCACAGTGGCAGCAAAACAAAGTATGCTAATTAATCTAAGCATAGCAACAAGGGTCATAGCTGGCCAGGTGAGGGCACAATGAGGCAAATGCAGTTATCTAGATAATAGGCAGTGCAAACCATATTGCAAACATGGCCAGATAGGTGCAACGTGTAGCAGTGGCAGTGGCATCACGTCTGTTGAAATAGAGTGGGCAGTCAATGATGAAAAGAAGCACAAGCATGGTGCACAGCATAGGGAGATCAATGGTGGGTAGGCTGTGTAGTCGACAATAGACTACGGACGGAAGAGTGTACGCACAGGAAAGAAGTTTCCAATAGTTCCAATGTGGGTCTTCTTACCCGCTTAACAGATGATGAAGGCAGGAGAGGGGTGCGTGCAGATTTGAAATTCCATGGGCAGCATTCCTGGCCCTGGGCTCTGTGGCTCTGGACAGGCTCGGGACAGGACCAGTTCCTTAATGTGTGGTCCTTTGTGGGTTGGTCTGGCGTTCGCCTCCCGGCGAATGATTAGCTCAGGTGAATGAGCACTGGCCAATGGGGTCGGGAAACAGGATCTGGGGCAGGACAAAATTAGGCAACAACACAGGGAAGGCCGACAGCAATCTTGGCCTGGGGCTGCCTCGTGTGTTGTAATGGTGGCACAGTAAAAATGCATGGCTTTAATGACATGACGCGATTCTATGGGCCAGCAGGCTCCGAATCATGTCCCCCTGCACCCCCACCGACCCAGCATTGACGGGCACCTGCCAGCAGGCCCCGACTCATGCCCCCCAACACGTCATCACAATCCACACACATGGCCCTTATGGCCACCCAAATCCCACCCCACACCACCCCAGTCCAAACACCCAACAAAGTATACCATCCACCCCACATTGAAATCCCCATTACATGATACATCCCAAAAGACAAGTATGCACATCAATACATGTCCGTCGCACACACACACTGGTTGCAAGTGAATGAGAAAACCCACATCGTGACATGCATGAAAGCAACGAGAGAATACCACACAAATGAAGTCTGAAACCAAAATGTATTAAAAATAAAAGCAAGGGAATGAAAGAAACTCACACAATAATACAAATAATAAACAAAAGGCTGCATGTCCAAAATAAATGAAATATAATATATGAATGCTGCATCAAAATAAATCCAAATGAAAATGTCTCCAGAGGGTTCGTCCATCAAACAAAATCCAAATGAAAAAATAAATCCATTGCTCCATGGAAAAAATGAAAAAAATGAAGTCCAATCCAGTCTTCAACTATATCCAATTTCCAAATCCAGGGTCCATGAACCCAACAACCCAAATGAAATCCCTACCTAATAAACAACTATATACAGAAATGTGGGGCATAGTCCATGCACCCCAAATGAAAGAAAAATATAAAGGAAACCTAACACTAATTAACTATATACAATGGCGGCGGGCAAGTCCTACGGCTCACTTGTTGAATTCCCGTTCTACGTCCTGTAGGCGGGCCTGTTCCATGGCCGAAGGTTTCGCAGGGATAACACCAAGTCCACCTCCAACTCCCTGCGAATTTCCTCGAGGCACTCAGCCCGCCTCAGCGCCCTACGCATGGAGTTCTCCGCCCTGACCATAGTGAGCAGTGCCTCTTCCGCCCGCCGCTGCTCCGCATCTATTTGCTGGCCCAACTGCTGCCACACGGAAGACACTCCCAATCCAGGGTCCTCCTGCACTCCGGACGATGCCTGCCCCACTGATGTTGATGGCCCCAAGCCATCATCACTCCCACCTTGAGTCTGCTGCTGCCGTGCATGTGCCCTGGCTCTTGATGCCTGCACGTCCTCCTCCTGCTGGGGTCCAGTTGTTGGGGTGGCCACCCCTGCTGGACCTCCGACTCCCGACTGTGGCAGGGATGTGTCCTCCACCAGCCTGGCTGCTGGGTCAGAGGCAGCTTCACATGGTACCCAGGTGATACTTGGCCCGGAAGATGGCACGTAGGACGACTGGCGCATAGGGGGTTCAGTTGAGGAGGGGGTTGGTACAAGGTCCAGCAGATGGAGGAATCCAGCACTGGTGACCCGTCCTAGTAGGTCAACGCGGTCAATGAGTCATCCCAAATAACGTGCAGAGGCCTCACGAAAACCCTGCACGTCATCTCGGATGCCCTGTTGACGCAACACCACCCCAGCCAGGACAGGCTCAACACGGTCCCGGATTGCCACATCTGCAGGGAGAGGAAGGCCAGTTGTTGTTTGCGCATCCCCTCCCTGTGAACGGGTCTGGACGAATGCATCCCTGCTGGTGCGGGATGATGCAGTCACAGGATTGGGGCACCTCTGCAGCGGCCTGTGCTGCCTCCTGTCCCTGCCCCTGGATTGCACCACTAGCACCAGTGGAATCCCCTCTCCAGACCCCGTGCGTGTCCCTTCCACGGCCTTCTCCTCAACAAAACCCACCACCAACCTGGATGACTCTGTGCCATCTTCCTCCATTGGACCCTGTGGGGTCTCCAGAGGGTTCGTCCATCAAACAAAATCCAAATGAAAAAATAAATCCATTGCTCCATGGAAAAAATGAAAAAAATGAAGTCCAATCCAGTCTTCAACTATATACAATTTCCAAATCCAGGGTCCATGAACCCAACAACCCAAATGAAATCCCTACCTAATAAACAACTATATACAGAAATGTGGGGCATAGTCCATGCACCCCAAATGAAAGAAAAATATAAAGGAAACCTAACACTAATTAACTATATACAATGGCGGCGGGCAAGTCCTACGGCTCACTTGTTGAATTCCCGTTCTACGTCCTGTAGGCGGGCCTGTTCCATGGCCGAAGGTTTCGCAGGGATAACACCAAGTCCACCTCCAACTCCCTGCGAATTTCCTCGAGGCACTCAGCCCGCCTCAGCGCCCTACGCATGGAGTTCTCCGCCCTGACCATAGTGAGCAGTGCCTCTTCCGCCCGCGGCTGCTCCGCATCTATTTGCTGGCCCAACTGCTGCCACACGGAAGACACTCCCAATCCAGGGTCCTCCTGCACTCCGGACGATGCCTGCCCCACTGATGTTGATGGCCCCAAGCCATCATCGCTCCCACCTTGAGTCTGCTGCTGCCGTGCATGTGCCCTGGCTCTTGATGCCTGCACGTCCTCCTCCTGCTGGGGTCCAGTTGTTGGGGTGGCCACCCCTGCTGGACCTCCGACTCCCGACTGTGGCAGGGATGTGTCCTCCACCAGCCTGGCTGCTGGGTCAGAGGCAGCTTCACATGGTACCCAGGTGATACTTGGCCCGGAAGATGGCACGTAGGACGACTGGCGCATAGGGGGTTCAGTTGAGGAGGGGGTTGGTACAAGGTCCAGCAGATGGAGGAATCCAGCACTGGTGACCCGTCCTAGTAGGTCGACGCGGTCAATGAGTCATCCCAAATAACGTGCAGAGGCCTCACGAAAACCCTGCACGTCATCTCGGATGCCCTGTTGACGCAACACCACCCCAGCCAGGACAGGCTCAACACGGTCCCGGATTGCCACATCTGCAGGGAGAGGAAGGCCAGTTGTTGTTTGCGCATCCCCTCCCTGTGAACGGGTCTGGACGAATGCATCCCTGCTGGTGCGGGATGATGCAGTCACAGGATTGGGGCACCTCTGCAGCGGCCTGTGCTGCCTCCTGTCCCTGCCCCTGGATTGCACCACTAGCACCAGTGGAATCCCCTCTCCAGACCCCGTGCGTGTCCCTTCCACGGCCTTCTCCTCAACAAAACCCACCACCAACCTGGATGACTCTGTGCCATCTTCCTCCATTGGACCCTGTGGGGTCTCAGCTGCCCCTTCTGCTGCCGAGGAGTCCACCTCCGACCTCCTCCTCTTGGACCTACCCTCCGAAGCTGCGGCCACGGCACCAGACTCCTCACTCCCCGATGAGATGACAACCTGGGAAGGGAGCTGGGCCTTGTGTCTCCAGCTGGTGGTGCGATCCCTGCCGCTTTGCTCCACAGCACCATCTCCGCCCTCTTCATCAGTTGACACTGCAGACAGGGAGAGATAGAGCACAGGCATCAGGGCACTATACAATGGTCTGATACACACATGCCAGTTGCACATGAGTGGCAGTGTCAAACTTCACACACACATCACACTCCCCAACACACATATCATTTCAACTCACACACATGTGCAAATCAACAGGAATGTTGCAGCAGGCAGCACCATCCAAACACATACAACAGCATGAGCAGCTGAAGGTTAGCCTGACATCACATGCAACATGGGGAGTGCAGAACACATGCACACACGGCACCAGACATACATGCATCTGTACATCTCCACCACCTGTCACAGTGATATCATTGCCATCCATGTCACATCTGCCAATCATCCTCCTACATGTCAGTGTCACATGCATCCATAGTGTATCACAGTTGCACACTTTTCAAATACACACACATGCACATGTACATAGTGCAGATACATGCAGGTGGAACCAGCATCCATGTGTGACACCACAACCATTCCACAGTACATACACAGACATTTAAACATGTGTGCACCCACGCATCCCCTGCCTTCAAGAGGCGCCAGGCCTTGTTGAGGGTCCTGGACCTGAAGTCCTCCCAGTGCTTCCTGACGTGTTGAATGTCACGGGCTGCTACCCCCTCCACATGGATGGCAGCCACAATGTCCATCCAGATCCTCTTCCATCCTTCATTGTCGGCACGTGAACTTCCAAAGAGGGCATCATACTGCCCCAGGACTTGCTCCACCAGGATACCAATTTCAATGGCACTGGGCTGGTAGCCCTCTGCCTCTCTGCTGGGGGGTTGCCACTGGTCCGACAT
This sequence comes from Ambystoma mexicanum, assembly GCF_040938575.1. Classification (NCBI taxonomy): domain Eukaryota; kingdom Metazoa; phylum Chordata; class Amphibia; order Caudata; family Ambystomatidae; genus Ambystoma; species Ambystoma mexicanum. Next base: position 531,536,820 of record NC_090934.1, read on the forward strand.
GGCAACCCCCGAGGCAGGTGTGGGTGGGCAACTGGGTCCTGGGGCTGGGCTGTGTAGTGATGGAATCCCAGTCGGGAGTCTTCTGTTCCAGCAGGGGTGGTCACAGCAACTGGACACCTGCAGATGGCTGATGTGCAGGCACCAAACAGCAGGGCACGTAGCCAGCAGGCAGGCAGGCAGCAGCAGATGGCAGGTGCGAGCGTGCTCGGGGTTCTGGGGGTTCTGGGGTGCAGGAAAATGGCCTTCTGGGCAGGTGCGTGGTCTTCTGTGTGTTGTCGCATGGCCAGCTTGATACGGAGTGATTTGGCATGTGAGAAAACTGCACATCAGCGTGTAATTCAAGGAAAGGCCCTTAGCGTGTAAGCACATCTGTGACGTTACGCGCAGGTGTTTCCCTCGTGACGGGTGCATAGTGATTCAGCACGTGAAAAAACACACATGTAATCCGAAGAAAGGGCCTAAGCGTGTAAGTGATGTGATATGCAGGGGTTTCCCTCAGCACGGGTTAAAGGTGAGCAGTGCCAGAAGTTTGCTGTATGTGCCTTTTGTGGAGACCGACGTGTGTGTTTCTACTTCGTGTTGTTTCACGCGCCATCACAACTTCACAGCAGATCAAGGACGTATCTCTTCTTTTGGGGGTATTGGCTACGCGTGTTTTTCATTATCACGCTAGTCTGACGGTGAGTTGCGCACACTATTTCTCTCACTGCGGGTGCCCCTGTGTATCGCATACCCATTTTCGAGGTCATAGTAGCCTGTGTGTCCCATGCATACATGTTTTTCGTGTCCCTGGGTGCCATCGCGTACTGCGGGAGGATAATTCCACACATGTGGGCTACCAGGGATTCCGTGCGCAGTTTTACAGCAGTTTTGGGGTGCCTGAGCATTGCATGACCCGTCACTTCATCACCGGGGTCACATACAGCCTTGCAGGTGCAGGGGTGCTGTTAACATCTTGTATCCCACCCCCTTCACCCCAATTGCCCAGGACAATTGTCGTGTACACCTCCCATTGGCACTACTACATCTGTGCCGCCACTACTCCATCTGTGCCATGGCTGGGAAGCCACGAAATGTGAGGGGCGCCTCAGCTGGGTGTACTCCACATGGCAGGCGTGGTCAGGGATGTGGCTGCGGTGACGAGGGAGTAGGGGGACTCCAGGGTGGCAGCAGAGGGGGAAGAGGCAGGGGTGCGTGCTCAGCACGATGTTGTGCCACATGTTGGTGCAGTCATGCCACTACCCCCTGCGGCTCCGGGAGATGCAGTTCTTGCATCTGGAGCTGGTGCCCATGTGACCCGGCAGTCCGTTTCATCGACTGCCATGGGCCCAACGGTAGTGGTTGCTGCAGGTGCAGCTGTGGACACCACCACCCAGGCTCAGGGTCTGCCAGCGCAGGCGCGTTGGCACTAGAAGAGTCCAGGGAAGATTTCCAGAAAGTCAGGAGGCACACCGTGGGTGCACGCAGGGCTGCCCTGACCGAGGCACATGTCCTTGGTCAGTAATGTCATCTGCTGCCCCTACCAGCCCGGTGTTGGCAAGTGCATGGGCATATGCAGCCAACACCACCCCGGTTGTGAGTCTACCAACCAGGACAGTCCCGGTCAATGACCCTGGCACAGCGGATGTTGCTGCACAGGGTTCATTCCAGGGCACCCAGCAGCCACTGATGCAAGTCAGGGCTTCCGTCCATGTTCCACCTGCCACTCCCTCGGCTCATTCCACCAGCGCCACTGCCCATACTGATCAGGGCGGCATTAGCCAGCAAGGGTCAGTACCAGCATCCAAGAGGAGGAAGGTTGCACCTGCAGTACAGGCTGGGACCCCAGACACAGCTACGCCCTCCGGCACATCGAGGCAGAAGCCTTTCTGCGTGCAGGAACTGGACTTCCTTGTGGACTATGTGCGGGAACACAACCATGACATGCTAGTGGGGCCGAATTGTCAAACTACGGCTGCCCATTGAAATACCCACTGGAAGCAAATTGCGGATCATGTGAGTGCATTCAGCCATGAGGTGCGCACAGCTCAAGAGTGCAAAAAGCGTTGGGATGACCTCAAACGCAGCACTAAGGCGAAGCGTGCCTCTAATTACAACATGACTCTGGTGACTGGCAGTGGGCCACCACCTGAGGAGGAAGACCTCACTCCGTATGAGTCAGTCATTGCAGAGTTCATACAGACAGGAATGGTCAAAGGAGTAGGAGAGTTGCTGGACTTTAATGCCCCATCCAGTGAGTGTTGTTGCGTGTTTGTCGAGGCCATGTGTGTTTTGCTTGTGTGATGTGTTGTGCTTGGCTGCCACTACATGTCATGTGTACATGGTTCTCATGTGCAAGTCATGCAATGCTTCACTGATGTGTGCCTGCTGTGCAGGATAGTGGACATGTAGAGCAGACAGGGACTGTTCTCATCACCACACTTGCACCCTACTCACATGCTAGTCACCCGGCTGCCCCTCCGGTCCATGTTCCAGCTCACTGGACCTTCTGCATGTAGCCTGGGGTGTCTTTCCTCTCAGCACTGGCACTATGTCATTGCATGACTGACGTGCATGTGTCTTCGGCCTGCATGCGGGTACTCCACATAGGCATGCTCCCTTGCCCCTCCCCTCCTGCACCACCATGTCACCATGGCACAGGTGTGCATCATGTTGGTGTACTGCAATGGCCTGTTCAAGGATCCGGTGTACATGCAAACTTCCACCAGCCAACCTGCCGACACATGCAGTCGGGTACATCCTCCGTCCTTGATGCAGGGTGTCTGACTTGGACTATGCAGATGGCAGATGCTCCGCAGGGACATGGAGACAAGAGTATCCATGCATGCTCCATGTGCATTGCATAGAATGCCCCTCTGTGTCCTTGACCGGATTATCATAGTAGTACGTGTCCAGGCTGACCTACATATCATGGCATTTCATCAACAATTCCATGCCCACTCTGGCTCAGGCCAGCATCACACACAGGTTTAGGGTGTCACAGTCTGTGTGGGGCACAGGCCTCACCCTGTTTCTGGCCCACTGACTCTGTTAAACTGATGTAGTGGCTTTTGCAGACATGGGTGTACTACTGAGGGTTAATCATGTCCTGCTTACTGTCCCATCATCATCTGCTGTGTTGTCAGTTGACTTTGATGATGCAATTGACGCTAGTCAACACTGTCTGGCAATACACAGGTCTCTGGTCCCCCTTTCGCTTCCATGCCATGCCTCCCTGTATTTTCACTTAGGTGGGTGGGGGGTTTGCCTGTAACCATGCAACCAATTGCATGCACATTGCACCTGATACCTGAACTTGCCCTTGCACTGCCCACACGTGTATTTGTAGACTTCATAATGTACTTGTTCATGTAGCTAGTGGGGCACATACACATGTTCTGCACTGCATCAACCCACTCCTGAGCCGGGTTATGCCCTTCTACATGACTACTCACTGATGCTATGTCAAAGTCACCTGGCATGTATGGACTGTTTTTCATCCCTTCTCTGTCATGTATGCGACAGGCACAGGTGCATCCTGTGACACATGTACTCAGTGTTAGGAATACCCAGTTGTTGTTTAGATTAGTTTATTGGTCAATGTGCGGCCTATACCAACTGGCATAGGGGACTGATTGGATGTAGCTGGCCAATTGGGTTGTCATGACTGTGGAGCATCCTTCACGTGTGTATGTTTTCACTTCCACATACATCTAAGCAAGCAGCGTTATAGCTGCTTGCTTTGGTGTATTGGATGCTGGTCATGTTCACAATACAGGTGTATTGGAAAATGTGTGTTTTTGAATGCTACCACATGTACATATGCAAGCAGCTTCAATGTTGTGTGGTGCAACATTGCGAGTATTCACTTATGTGTTTGTGAAAGTGTCCATTTACACATGTGTTTTCCGCAGCTTTATTGTTGACTGACTAATATGTAGTCGATAGACGTTTATGCTGGTGAGATTTCAGCATTGCGCACGTTATGTGGAACTGGCATGATCCCGAAGGTTCACTGTTGTGCAGTATGTGTATGCCCAGGCCCACATACCTACTATGGTGGGTCCTGGGCCTGTACTTTTCCACAGGGAATCATGTAATAGGGCACATTCATAGCCCAATGTGGACAATCAGGCCCTGAGGGGTGTTGTGGAGACCTCATATCCTGCAGTTCGGACAGTACAGGGTGTTATGATCCCTCATGCCTGGTTGCTGGGCCTTGTTTTGCTTGTGACATTCACTATTTCTACATGGGCTGTGTCACCCGGTATGGGGCGAGCTGCAGATGGATGTAGCTATATTGATGATGATGCTTCATTGATGCATGGCTACATGCATGTTACCTGTGTCATTGTGTGTTTGGATTCACTTGCAGCAGTGGTCAATTTGCAGTTCAGGCATGCTTATGGTGTGTTGCATCTTTTAGTTGCAATCTGTCTTTTCTCCCTGTGACATGTGCCTGACAGAGATGGTTTCTGATGGAATTCATATAGTACATTTTTTAATAGTGTAGGCTTTGCTATTTACACACATTCATTTCTGCTTTTGAGATGTGTTTGCATATCAAGTCCACTGGATGAATGCCAGGTTCTCATTTGTGCGTGACATGTCTGCTTCATGTGTTGGCTGTGTATGTGATGTCTATGTGTGTGTGTTTCATGTGCTTCTGACATGTGCACTAATGTTCATCTTTTCTCCCCTTTCCAGATGATGACGCAATGGAGCCAGAGGATGGTGTTGTCATGCCAGACACAGGGTTGCTATCACACCAGCAATCCAGCACAAGTGGGGGTCGTGGGGTGGTAGGCCACGAGAACCCTCTTGTGTGCCAGACCATCTTGTCTAGGGCTGGCAATGAGTCTAGCTTGGAAGATCACTCTGACGACAATGTTGAGTTGGATGTGAATCGGGTCCATTCGTCAGGGGTGAGTGATTCTGATGTGGACGCTCCTCTGTCCACGACACCTGCACTGAGGGGTGAGGCGGTGGTGGGGCCTCCGCCTGTGGTGGATCGGGACACAGGGTCACCCTCCACTCAAGTTGCTGATGTGCCTGGGGCATCAGGTCGATGGAAGCAAGTAATCCTGCAGCCGCAGGCGGTGCCAGCCCAACAAGGACGTCGGCTCCTTGGGCCCCGCAGGTTTCAAGCCCAGCAACGCGGTGGCCGCGTGCCACTGGGGTATACTGAGTGGGAGCAAGCCATGGTTGGCAATTCAGAACACCAGAGGGCAGCAATTGATAACATCGCTGAGAGCATGGAGCGTGTGGCCCAATCCATGCTATCCCCTGCTAGGTAGGTGGAACTCCAGCAGCGGGTGGCACAGTCTATGGCCCGCTCGCTCAGGCTGGGCATGGCGGCCTCAGACAGGGCACACTGGGCTGAAATGGTGTCTTTGCATCAAGCAATTTCTGCTCACGCTCAGGCACACATGGAGGTCATGAGGGTTGAGCATGATTCCCTCAGATCTACTCTGGGTGTGCTCTTGATGTCCCAGAGGAAGCAGTCGGAGGAGAGGTTGGAGCAGCTAGAGAGTACCATCTCGGCTGAGTTATGTGCTTGCCGGTAGGTATACTAGTTGTCCAGCCATGCCATGCAGGAAGAACTCTGTTTTACACATGCTACCTTGCAAGAGGAAGCATGCGTATCACACAAGGTTCTTCATGCTGACCTACGTATCATCGCTGCACAGAACCAGGCTCACCCGTCCCGCAGACTTGCTGCCGACAAGGGGCAAGCTGCACCTAGGTGTGGTCAGGGTACTGTGCCACGTCAACCTTTTCAGCCAGAGGTTGATTCAGACAACAAGATATCTCCCACACAGGTCGGGCTGTGCAGGCGTTGAGCCCATAGAGGATTTTTCTTTGTCTCAACATCATCGCATGTGGGTATTGAGGTACACCCTGTACTCCCCCCTCCTGGGTGCCTTCCCCCCCAGGTCGTATGTGGCCATTTTTGATTTTTCTTCTTAGTTTAGTTAGTTAATATGGTTTGTGATAGTTAGTTTAATTAGGTAATGTAGGTTTTGTATAGTTAGTTTAATTATTTTATATAGTTTAAAATTGCTTGTCTATTGTGCATTAATGTGACAGTGTGGTGCTTTGTTGCTTTTGAAAGCATCCACTGTCTGTTACATCTGGGCCCTTCAAGCTTGTCTCGTGTATGTGTTTGCAGCTTGGGGTCCTGACTCACATATGCCACTCCGGCTTCCCTTATCCATGGGCTCGCAAGGATGGTTTGGTGTAACAAACTTTTACACACGGGCTTTGGACTGTCATCTGTGGCCTGTCTGCTGCTGTGCTACTTGTGTTAACACCCCTAGTGGATATTGTGGGGGTTTTATCCACGGCATGTCTGTATTCAATTTGGGTGGGTGCTCGATTGATGTGTCCATTAATTGATCTACATTGTGATGTATGTTTTTTTCTTTGCTGTATATGTGCTTGATGCACTTCATGCTGTAGACAGTAGCCTGCACCCTTTGCCTGTCAAAGTCACAGTGATGTTGGGAGGAGTTCTAATGTAGGTCTCTGACATGGCCCATTGACAACCAGCATGAAGACACACACACAGGGACCTTTCGAGCGTTAATTATATGTGTTGTGCCCTTTCTGCAGGAGAATGAGCCTCCAGACCACCTTTGCCAGCAGACACAGGGCGTAGTACTGCAGAAACCTGGCCACGTTTGGTGGTGCAGATGTGTGCATGTGTGCGCAAGCAGTAGCACAGGGCTTGTGCTCAGACATCCAACAGAAGCAGACATGTTTCCAGGAGCTCCAAGCAAGGTGAGCAGCACAAGGGGGCCACAATGCAGCCAACCTTCCACCAGGCCAATTGCACATGCATTCTAAGTAGTGCCACTGATGGGGGGCTTGGACAGATATTGTTGTAGAAGCGCACAGTACAGCTAAAATGCGTTGGGGGACAAATGGCAAGTTGCTTTACAAGTTGGGGCATGCGCAGGGGCCGTCACACATATCCTCCGGTCCTCCTGATCCATTGAAGCTGAGTTATTAGCGCAGTAGCGTTCCTAGCCAGATACTTATACAGCGCACAGGGACACCCAGCGAGGCACAGACTTGTGTGCAGTGCATATCATTTGCATGTGCTAATTGCCACTTGCACTGCATATTGTAATCCACGGCTGGCAGAACACGACTTGTACTGAAGTCGCACCTCGCTATATGCATCTAGCAGCTCACCCAGGGACCATTCTATCATGTGTGATTCTGGAGGCATTAGTCTTCCATTTACCACGCGCCCATGTGCGCCGGCCTTACTGCATTGACAGTGTATGAACCATCACGGTGGCAAACTAACGTATACGTACATAGCACAAGACAAGAGTGTTTGTTTGTGTAGGAGTCACTCACTTTGGGGCATGAATGGTGTTGTGTGTGTGTGTGTGTGTGTGTTGTAAACACACACAGATTAGTGACTCACGCTCTCTTTGCAGCATGGAACTGATCCTGTTACCGGACCTGAGAGTGCGCAGGCAGGAGGCCAGCACTCACCCCAGATTTAAGTCACTCTTTGTCCTACATTTGACTCATTTAGTACAATGTGCATGTAGAACATGGTTTCTCTGAGTATGTGTTATTGTAAATAGTTTTATTTTGTATTTTGCCTACTTTCCATTGCCAATCCAACTCCCCTCTCCTGCCCCTTTTTCCGGTTATCCTGAATATCAATGCCTGTCCAACCAACTGATCCCTGACCCTCTTTCCCCGCTGGGGTCTTGGAGGCCTGTGTAAGATTTACCTTGCAGGCGCCCAGACCACGGAGGGGGTGGTTGGTTCGTGCCACTCCTGCGCCAGGACACCGGAGCTGTGACACTACCCATCAGTTGTTCCTCATTGTATGTTGTTTCCAGAAGAAGGTACCCATCCTGTTGAACCATTGTTCAACTGTGCTACCTTGGCAGTTGTATCACTCTGCGTTTACATGTGCCTGCTCTTATGTTTCCACTTCAAGTAATCTACTGGAGACTCTCCCAGGGTTTTCTGGTGCCTATAGTCTTTTTCCATGGTTTTGGGTTTTTGGTCCTTTGAGTTCTCTGCTATTTTGTATTTTTTACAGTCAAGGAGGCCTCTGAGGGGGTTGCACCCTATTTACACGCAAGGTGGGACATGAAGACCAAGGGGTAGGGGGATCCTGTAGCCAGGTAGACTAAAAGGAAGAAGGCTACATACCCCAGACACAATTGTTCAGAAGGTCATGATGATGTGTAAATAAGGGAGGGCCTTTTGTTGTTGGACAGTAAGCCTGGCCTACGGTATTTGGTCACTGTCTGACAATGTAATTGCGGGGTACTATGCACATGATGTGTTGTGCTGGTCAATGGCTGTGCCTGTGGTGTATTTACTTTTCATGTGTCAGGGGATCTTTGTGCTTTGACATTCTGGGGTGTACACATGGGCCGTGTTCACATGTGATGTGTACAGGACACTGATGGTCACTTGATTTCACATGCATATATTGAGTGCATGTTCCTACTGCCCTACTGACGCACACAGTTGCACAATGCTCCCCCACACATACAACCTCCCTTCCATGCCCATGGGTGCACACAAATTGCCTTGTCGGGCACGCTGTGTCCCTGCAGTGCATGATCAATTACCATTTGGGGATCCTGTACACGCGTCAATAGGTAATTCTTTGTGTGCTGAGCAGTGTGTAGCAGGAGAGACACACAGCACACGGGTTGGGGAGTAGCAATTTTTCCTTGTCTAATGTGCATGTGAACAGGCATTCAGTGCTGTGTTGGAGCTACCACTGGTGGAAGGCATTTGTGTATGACTTGGTATGTGTGGGAGGTTGTTGGTCAGTCATTTCATCTGATTCCGTGTCAGGCATCATTGTCTCAGGCCTCTTTCCATTTCTCACATGTCACTCCGTATCTTGCTGGTCATGTGTTTGGGTTTTGCTGTTGCATGCCATGTCATGGTGTGGCAGACAAGGGTGATTTGGTTTGGGAGGGTTTGGGTGACATACCAGGGATTGTCATGGCCAGTTTTGGGGGCGGGGTATGATACACACCTTACATGCGTTCCTTTTGATCACATGGGATTGGTTATGTTTAAGTGGCTAGGGATGCACACAATGTAGCACTTCCATGGAAACATCCTCAGGGTGGTAAGGTTGTGACAGTTGACTGTCTCTTTTTCATCTTCGGTTGTGACCTGGTATGTGCCAGGCCTGTGTGCACTCCGCAGGGGTGGGAGTTTAGGTGAAAAATGTGGCCACAAGCTGGATCCGGGCTGCCTCACCACTTGCCCTTTCCCCTACCATGGAGAGCACCTGTGCGTGTAGTTGGGAATGTGGGGGCACCACCATGTCCACTGGTACGCCCAGCCGTGTTGCAACATTGTGCAGGACACATGCTGCCACAATGATCCTGTACACTACTGGGGGTGCATATAGTAGCTGGCCGCCAGAGCGGTCAAGGGAGCAGAAGCGTGACTTGAGCACTCCGAATGTGCGCTCCACTATGGCCCTGGTTGCAATATGGGCAGCATTGTATCTTACCTGGGGTGGTGTGGTGGGGTTCCGGATTGGCGTCATCATGTGGTTGCTCAGAGGGTAGGCACTGTCCCCTGGGGAGGTGATAATGATTGTGAATAGTTGGGTTTGTTTATTTGTCAGGCATTTGAACTCACCTAGGAGCCATGTGTTGCCATGCTGCCCAGCTTCCAGGGCCCGGCTCAGGGTGGACATTCTGCATATGAAACTGTCATGGGTTGAGCCAGGGTAGTTTGCATAGACAGAGGTGATGATTCCCTTTGCATTGCATACAACCTTCACGTTGATGGAATGCCAGTGCTTGCGGTTTCGATAGATGTGCTCAGTGGCCCTAGCTGGACGTAGGGCCACAAGGGTGCAATCTATGGCACCGATCACTTTTGGGAAGTGTGCCACCCTGTAGAAGTCCTGGACCACGGACTGCCTTTCTGCAGGTGTTCTGGGCATGTATATGTGCCTGTGGACTGAGGGGCGCGCAGTCATGATTGCCAACACCTGGTGTAGGCAGCATGACTGCATGGGCTATGAGATCCCCCCCACTATGGCAGTTGTCCGCTGAAAAGACCCAATGGCCAAAAAATTCAGGACATTGAGCACCTTCTCCAAGGGGCTCAATGCTTGGGAGCAAAGGGTGGGTGATGTAAGTTCATCTTCCCACTCCCTGACCAGGTCTAGGATGATATGAGGTGGCAACCTATACCTGCCATAGACCTGGTCATCAGGCATCCCAAAAAGGCTGGTCCGGGGCCTGGCTATTCTCCTCCTCCTGCTGTGTCCCACGATCAGTGATGCGACAAATGGGGCATTCATCGTAGCTGTATATACGTGTTTGTTGTTGCGCGCACTTTTATACTGCCTTCATGTGGTGGACGTGTTGACACCTGTGCACATCTTTTAGCGTGCGTGGGTTTCCCGTATTCGATTCCATGAAAACGTGTATTTCCCTGCAGTACTTCCCCACTTAAGCCTTCTTTTTCACACGTTCCCCATTCCGCATGTTACGCCCTGTGTCCTGACCCCTTTTTGGTGTGTGTGCCGACATTGTGCACTTTCGCTATGCGCGTCACGCACAGCTTTTGGGATGTTGCTGTGATGTGTGCACCCGTGCGCGCCATGCTCGGATTTGGCGAATATCCCGCTGTGAACACGCGCAGGCCCTTCCATGAATCGCTCGCGCCGGCTTGCGCCTAGATTTTCGGCGCACATTTGTTCCATGAATCGGCCCCTAAGTTTACAGGGAGAAGGATGGCGAGCAATAGGGCAATGCCAGAACCAAAAACACAAATGCTAGTGTGGGCCAGTTTTTTGGGTCCAAGTGGGCCACTTTTTTGACATATGTGGACCAGTTTAATAAGTTACTTCACCATGCAGCTTGTAGTTTTGACCAGTGTTACTCAATACATATTATTTAAAATGCACTATTTGTATCAAATTAAAACAAAACAGCTCTCCCTTGGTTACTACTCAAACAGTGGGTAACAAAAGGACTGAATTGCCATTTGCAACTGTGGGACACTTTTCATTAGTGCCCGAGACAATTTTATGCCCCAATCCGACCCTGACGGCTGAATTAGTTGAGAGGCACCCGTGAAGGGAGATACGATTATCAGAACATGTTGGCAGAGTGATATTGGTGAGTAACAGGGAATGCACATTTGATGTTGAGTTCTTTAAAGGTTCAATATTGAGCAGTGATTTCTATGAATTGGAAAGTTAGCTCAGTGAGGTGTGGCTGCTAGTAGCTGATATCTTTCAATGTCAGCATGCTTATTTGAATTTGGATGTGGGTTTGGCAGCGTTTTGTTGATCTTCAAAAGAAGTGAATAACACTACTTTGTTTGTTTGTTTGTTTATTATTTATAATGCGTGCCAGACCCGGGGGTATTAGGGCACAGGGAATACATGAAAACTTTCAGTTTAGGTTACACAGAATATACAGTGGTACAGGTGATGATATACTAGAACAGAATGATATGCACATAAAGGTGGGAACATAAACACTGGGGTGAGACACTGTACAGCAAAATAATAAATTACAGTTTGCCGATTATGAGTTAGCAGAGGCATAATTTACAGCAGGGGCATTCTTATAGTGTCAAGTCTAGGAACTATTTACAAGGAGAGGTGTGGTGGGGGATGAAGTATTAGATGTTATTATCTTTGAGCCATTTCATAAGATTCAGTCTGATAGGTTGGTCGGCTCCCAGGGAAGGAGGTAAGGAATTCCAGAGGTGTGTTGCTTTCACAGTGAAGCTGTTTCCTCTGACTTTTGATAGTTTAAATCTATCTTGGTACAGTCAGACAGTTTGTATTGGCTATTCTAGTGGGTCTGCTGGAAGATTTTCTATTGAATCTCTCACTGAGAAAGCAGGGTGCAGCATTGTTCAGGCATTTGTAGGAAAGTGAGGCAGGTTTTAAGTGGATTGTGTCACAAGTGGAGAGCAAGTTATTCTGTTTCCTTACTTCTGATATATGCTCTTTCCTTGCTATACCCAGGGCTGCTCTGAGGGCTTTATTAGTGTCTGTATTCTCTTGACAATGTTCTTGTTAGCACCAATGTTTGTTTGTTTGTTTGTTTGTTTTCTTTGTTTGTTTATTCATTTCTAATGCGAACCAGACCCAAGGGTATCAGGGCGCAGCAGTTGCAGGATATGCAAAGTTTAGGTTCCACAGTTACACAATAAAGCTTAGGTTCAACAATATAGAGGGAGTTGCAATAGTTCAATCTGGACAAAATTAGAGCTCTGGCCAGGATCATGAAACAATTCTTGGATAAGAATGGCTTGCCTGCTCTAATTAGTTTGCATGTATATGCAGAGGCGGACACCATAAAATTGACTTGTTTAGCGAAGGTAAGGGTGAATCAAGTTAAAAACCCAGGGTTTTCACCTCTTTGGCCACGTTGATGAGGTTACTGCCAATGGTGAACGCAGAGTATTTTGGCCAAGCTTATTGAGTTTGGATGTGGTGCCAAGGGTAATAAGCTCAGCGTTGTCATCATTTATGCATAGACCATGAGTTGCCATCCATGCCTGGATGATGAGGTGGACTCTGTTTACCAGGGCCAAATCCTTGTCATAATCCCCAGTAAGCGGTAAGAGAATCTGGGTACCATCTGCATAGTTCATGTAGGTGATACCTAGATGGTTCAGATCATCGAAAAGGGGCTTGGTAAATATGTTATACCGAGTAGGTGAGACGCAGGAGCCCTGGGGCACTTTGTAGTTGATTGTGATAGGGTCTGCTGCTGCAGAAAAAGAGAAGTCTCTCATGGTCCTGTTACTCAGAAAGGATTGTATCCAAGCTACGACCTCCTGAGAGAAATGTGCTGCTGAGTCCAAGTGTTTGCATAAGAGCTTGTGGTCCACCAAGTCAAATGCAGCCGAGAGGTCAAGAAGGAGAAGTAAGGCAGATTTCCCCTTATCCCTGAGCTCGTCAATTTGGGCCTTAAAATCAATTAACGCCATTTCAGTGCCATGTTTTGGCCTGAATCCTGATAGGCAGACACCTAGGATCTGGTTAAGCTCCAAATACTTCTGTATTTGGAGATAGGCCTGCTTGTCTGATATTGTAAGTAGAAATGGCACAGTTGTGACAGGCCTATAGTTAGTCGGTATCTATGTGTCTAATGTCTGTTTTTTAAGGAGGGGAAGTACCCAGGACTCTTTTAAGTTGCTTTGCACAGTGCCTGATGGACATGAAGTGTTGATTAACTTTGCTATGAAGAGAGCTAAGTCTCCTGCAGTGTCCTTGATTATTTGGGCTGGGCATCTATCGCCCAAGCAATTGGAGGGTTTGAGGGAACGGATGACCTCTCAACCTTGAGGGTGGAGTTTTTAGAGAAGCTAAAACAGTGTGGTGTTTTGTGACCGGGCCCAGGGGTTTTATTTGGTGCGGTCATATCAGTTAATGTAGCTTTTTTTCTGGCAATCTTGTCCTGAAGGGTGGTGACTTTGTCGTCTAAGGCTTGCTGAAATTAGAACAGCAAGTTTTGTCCTTCACGCAATTATCTTTCAATGGGATTGGGTTTTCTAATTCTTTTAGACTTACAAATAATTCCTTGGTACTCGAATTTGCTCGCAAGATTCTGTTTTTATAGGTTTCTTGTTTGGCCGCAAGTATTTCTTTTTTTGTATCGAGAGGAAATATTCATGAGGTTAGTTCTGTTTTCAATAGAGGGTGAAAGCCTCCATGAAACGTCACATCTTCTTTTTTCCAGTCTCAAGGTTTTCTGGTGTGCAGTGAACCATGAATTGAGATGGACGTTAGGCTTGCTCTTTCTCTTTTCTAGAGGGGCAATGGAGTCTAAGGCTATGGTCATCATTTTATTGTATTCATTGACTAACAAGTCGGGATCAGTGGTATCATGTAATGCATTAAGAGAAGGTATGATTAAGGGCAGAAGTGTAGCTACCATGATGTTCTTTTTATTTCTTGTTAAAGTGGGAGGAGCGAATAGTATATTTTTAATTACAGGCATTGTAGTAGTAAGCAGGAAAGATAAGAGGTAGTGGCCTCTGTTAGTCAGAATTATATGCAGTACCCTTTGGGAACACCACACACAATTAAGAATACAAGTGACAATACAAATTCACCTTTGGTACAACCCTGTACTACACAGTAAAAGTGGTAGCGATGGCTGAGCAGCCAGACTTATCTCAAGAGCAAGTGAGCAGTATCAATAGTTACACAAAATACAGCAATTACTATGATTCAAACAAACACTGACTCAAGGTTTCTGGGTAAAAGAATATACATTTATTTACACATCAGTTGTATAACATTTCACTAAAGTAAAGCAGTTTAAAAATCACACTCTTAATACACCACATCACTCCCAATAGGTTCCAGACAAGTTAAGCTCACAAATGAAGTCGGAGCAAAATGGCACTCCAGAAATTTAAAAGGGAGGGAAAGACAAAGTTATGCAGAAATTGAACAGCACCAATAGGTAAGTAAGCAGGGCAATCTAGAAAGAGGAGCTACAGTGATGGAATCAAATCAAAAAGGCTTAGGGCCAAAGTCAATAGGACAAAAGTCTTTTGCTCAAGATTACATAGCTCAGGGTAGTTTGCGTTTAAGTCTTTGCCAAGAGTTCCTGACGAAGTTGGTCAGCAGACAAGTTAGTTTAAAGAGTAGATAAGGCCAAGCGCTCAGATTGGAGAAAGATTTTACACACTTTCACCGCGGATGAACGAAACGAACAACCGGATTTGCACAGTACCTTTACAGGAAGAAGAAGCTGTAGCTGAGGCGGACTTTCCTGGTAGTTCTTGCAGGCTCACGGTTCCTGAAGTGACTTTCGGACTGACATGAATTAGGAAGACTGGAGGGTCCTGCACTACCCAGGGAAGAAACCAGCAGCAGAGCAAAGCAACAAATAAAAGGTGTGCTCCTTAAAACCCAAGCAGGGTCCTGGCTTGCAGTTTGGGTCAATTGGTTGGTCCCACCAGTTCAGGGGAAGAAGATTCCTGGAGGATCTTCACTGTCGTTGGAGTTTGAGGATTCGGACCTGCAGCAGGGCTTCACCGGGCAGTTCAGTCATGGTAGGGGTCCTCTTCCGTCAGCTCCTCATTGGTTCTTTCGTTCCAGTGGAGACTCTGCCTTTCCAGACCCAGAGACCTGCTTTTTATGCAGTTTTCCCCCATTCACACAGCCTGGCTGTCAATCACACAGCAGGGTGGCTGTCCCGCCAGGACAATCACCACAGCCAATCAGTTAGAGTGCAACTTGGGTCTCCAATGAGAACCTGCGCAGGGAGTCCTAAACCCCTCCCTCACATCCTGTCCCACCCAGACATACAGGCGCCTTAAGGAGGGCTTCTGCGTAGAAGCCTGCGAAAAGACGCTGAACAAAGGAACCAAACCTGGTTTGGCGCACAGAGTAAAACACGAGAAAGACATTTTCAAAAATAAATGGCGAATAAACCCGGAATAAAACATATATGGTGTAGTGGGTCTAAGTTTGAGGCTACCAAGATAGCCTAAAACAACACCAAGGTTATTTAAGATAACCGTAGTAGGAAAAATAGGGTAGTTGCCATTGCCACCAGCCAAGTCTTGATGAAAAGGGAGAGAAACAACGCTTCAAGAGAAACAGACAAAATGGGATAAGTATTAACCCTTTCCAGTACTCTATGTAAGATTGGGTGTACTGGGTCTGTGGTTTTACAGAGGCTAATAAAGTTAATGGCAACTTTATATGTTCTGGGAGACAGTAGTCAGTCTCAGAAAATGGAGTCTGAGTTGGGAATTCTAAAAGACAACCCTGTGTCACTGCACTGAAGGTGCTGTGTAACACACAGTAAAAAGATGATGCTTGTGGAGTAGGTGAGGCTCTACAGTCTATTAACACAAAAATGTTAAACACACACAGCAAAACACATGTAAGAGTGGGAAAAAGGCTCACACTCTTACAAGGTGAAAAAAATAAATCCTAGAAATCCAGCAAAGCTGCTGAGGGACTCAGTAGCTAAAGGAAATTAGCCATTCTGTTGAATTCTCCCTAAAAGTCTGTCCAAATCTGGGGTGTTATAGCCGTGATCAGGGTGCTACAGTTATAATCCACCACCAAATTGTGTGTTCTCCCTTTGTCATGTGTGGGTGAATTCACTCTCTGGGTGAAGCCAAATTCAGATAGGATATTGGCAATGGCAGTTGTTTTATGGTCTTGCGGGTCGTTAAATCCCAAATTGAGGTCCCCTAGCAATAGCACTTGCAATTAGTTTTTAATGTCTGGTGAGTGGCTTAGTCTCATGGATAAGTCAGATTTTACAATGAGAGCTAATCCACCTCCTCGAGCCTCGCCTCTGTCTGCTCTCAGAATGGTGTAGTCATTAGGGACTGCTAACATAAGGGCAGGACCTGCTTCTGCATGAAGCCATGTTTCGGTTATGACAAGAAAGTTGTAGTTTTCTGCCAAGATAAGGTCGGAGATCTCAGTGACATGTGCGACTAACGATCTGGCATTTATTAAAGTCCCCCTTAGGTCTTGGGAGGTATGATTAGTAACTTCAGCATTCTGAGATATGGTGTGGGGTGTACACTGTTGAGGTTTTTTGCCTATGGAATTGTATGTTGTGAGGAAGGGGGTCTAGGCTTTTCGAGAGCAGTGATTTGACTGTTATGTAGACTATTTCTCTTAAAGTCAACATTGGTCTTAGTTTTGGTGAGTGGTTCAAATAGTTTGGACAGTCTTCAGTGGAGCCTAATGTTTCTACAGGCTGTTCCAAGGTCTGTTGGAGTCAGGTGAGCTCCAGGAGTGATCCAGATTACTTAGCAGTTGATCGTGTGGTTATCTTGCACAGGGTGACTGCCATAGTGTTAGTGGTATTACCGTATGGTACTGATTATTTATTTATTTTATTTATTTATATATTTGTATCGTGCCGCTTGCAAGCATCAGGGTGTGACAGAAACACAAACACAGCGAGTTCACAGGACAGTACAAAAAGGAAAGAAAAGTAGACTCTATATGATCGCAGGAGTGGCGAAATGTTCAATTACTTAAAGAGCGTGGTTTTCAGCTGCTTTCTAAATGATTGGATATTGCTTTCAAGTCTAAGGTTACATGATAGCTAGTTCCAGTGGGAGATAGCCTTGATGGAAAATGATCTACCTAGGCCTGTGGCTTTTACTCTGGGGTGGCTAGATACAAGTAGCCCTTTTTTTGCGGATCTTAGACCTCGGCTGGGCTCATACCAGTTAAATTCCTTTTTCAGGTATGCTGGGGCCGATCCATTTAGGCAGCGGTGGACCAGGGTCAAGGATTTTAAAATTATACGCTCCTTCACTGCTAGCCAGTGGAGGTCATTTCTGTCTTTTGTTATATGGTCGCGCTTGGACTTTCCCACAATGGATCGGACTGTATTATTTTGAATGATTTGGCATTGTTTTATGCAGTTACTACTGACACCTAACCGTAGAGCATTTCCGTTGTCCAGCTGTGACAGGATGGTGGCCCTAGCCATTGTGGCACTGTTTTTGATATTGAGTAGAGGCCTAATGCGGCATAGGAGCCTCTGACAGTATTGGCAGTTCAGTTTCAGGTAAGATGTTTGTGCCTCAGCTCCTAGTGAAGATTGCAAGTTGATGCCCAGTGTTTTAACTTTATTTGACACTGTAATGGAGTAGTCTTTCATGCGGAAAGAAGAATAGGCCGGGCCTAGGTTTTTTAGGACTTTGGTTGAGCCAAAAGTTTTGGAGCTATTTAAGCACATCCAGTGTGATTTTATCCAGTTTTCGATTGTGTTGTAAATGGCTGATAATCTGTTGTTGTCGGAAATATGGTCGCCAAACACTTCCAAGATGAGCTGCGTGTCATCTGCAAAGTTGGTGAAAAAGATCCCGGGCTGTGAAAAAAGGGTGCAGAGACAGCGAATGTACAGACTGAAAAGCAGTTTGGAAAAGCTGGCTCCCTGCGACACGCCGCAATCCACAGATTTAGAATTTGTGGAATGTCCTCCCCAGGTAATTTTGGAGTTTCTATCCTCTAGGCAGGATGACACCCATTCAATGGCTTTCTTGGAGCAATTTCTAGCTGTGCCTCGGGCCTCTCGGAGCTTCTTATGATCTAGTAAATCGAAAGCTACCAAGTGGTCCAAAAGGATTAGCAAGCCTGCTTTTCCTTTGTCAAGAATACCTAGCATTTTGGTTTGTAGGTCTAACAATGCAGATTCAGTGCTATGAGCACTTCTGAATCCTGACTGTTGTGAGTGCAGAAGGCTGTATTTGTCTACGTATTCTTGCAGCTGTTTTGTGATGATTTTATCAAGGATTTTTAGTAGGAAGTTACAATTGGTGATTGGTCTGAGATTGGCCGGATCATGTTGGTCAAGACCCTGTTTTTCACCAGAGGAGTAACTGTGACTGTCTTTATTCTGACAGGGACTTTCTGATCCCTGAAAGAGGAGTTTGTCATATGGCATAAATAAGGAGTGAAGATTTCTGCATTGTCTAGTATGAATTTAGGAGGCAAGATGTTTTCAGAGCAAGAAGTGCAGTACAACGATAGATAGAGTACAATGATTAGTGAGGCTATGCATAGGACTTAATGCAAGTAGGGTAACTAGTGACTAGTGAGACTATGTTGAACACAGTGGCAAGCATAGTGCCCACGGTTGAAAGCAGCGTGCTATCATAATTTAAAGAGCTGTGCTTTAAATACCAGCTGAGCCAATAAGCTAGTTAGAGTAGTAGGTCAAGGTTTAAGGTAATCAGTGAATTGATAGTCAACCAAGAATTGGGGCAATCACATACAGTCTGCTGATAGTCAGACATAAAGTAGGCAGTCAAGTGCACTGATAGGCATGAATTAGGCAATCAGACACAATTAGGCTGAAGGTCAGGCATGAGCTAAGCAATCTAATACAAATGGGTGGAGAGTCAGGCATGAGCTAAGCAATCAAGTACAATTGGGATGATAGTCTGGCATGAGCTAAGCAATCAAATAAAATTGGGCTGATAGTCAGGCATGAGCTAAGCAATCAAAAACAATTAGACGGATAGTCAGGCAAGATCTAGGCAATCAAATACAATTAGGCAGATAGTCAGGCATGTGCTAAGTAATTAAATACAATTGGGCGGATAGTCAGGCATGAGCTAAGCAATCAAATACAATTGGGTGGATAGTCAGACATGAGCTAAGCAATCAAATACAATTAGGCGGATAATCAGGCACGATCTAAGCAATCAAATACAATTAGGTGGAAGATCAGGCATGAGCTAAGCAATCTAGTGCATTGTGCTGAATATTCAAAGTGAACTGGGCAATCCGATGCAATAGGCTGGTGATCAAGTGGAACTAGGCAGACAGTTATATTGAGCTGATGCTCAATCATGAGCATAGGCAATCAATTACAGAGAGTCTACTGTTTATCAAAGCTTAGCTAGTGATAAACAGGTGCAGCAGTGTCCACAGATGCACAACTCTTGCTGGACAGCTATTACAGTAGAAGGTACTGCAACCGGTACAATAGTCAAAGTATTTCAAGGGGGGGCAAGGGGGCATTGTAAATTTGGATGTTCCGCAAGCAATCCAATGCTCTTGTGTTTAGGAGAAGCAGGTTCGGTAGCAGCGGTTAAATAGGCGAGGTTATGGGCAGCACCCGGTGTAGTAAAAGTGTGGCAATGCACGTATCTCAGGCAAGTGGGCGAAATAAATAACAAAGAATGGGTCTCTGTTACAGAGGGAGAGCCAGGGTTAGTACTCATGGCTTGGGGAGTCGCAGAAGCAGAGTTTTCTGCCAACGGCCCGGACAGCAGTGGACAGGCACAGACAGGTTACACCCTTTATGGTCACCTTTCGTGAGTCAGCCGGCTCACGCCTTCCGGTGACCCTGCATCAGGGAAGAACAGCAGAGCGGCCTATCTGCTTTGTTGCTTGTTGCTAGGCAATGGAGTAAACAAGCTTGCAGATGCCATTTTGTGGATCCTCCTCATGCGGAATGGCCGCAAGCGTGGAAATCAGACCGCTTTTCGTAGAATGTAATGCACTACATGATGGATGGGCATTAAGGCAGCAGGATAAGAGTGGGGGTGGGCCAGTAGCCTCTTACCCAGCAGTATCGGGCAAATATGATGCACATCGGTCGGCAATCATCACAGCACTTAGGACTTCGCAGGCAGCAGTTGCAGGGGACTCCTGCCATCATGATGGCGCGCAATTATGAATACATGTTTGATTATTATTATTTGTCTTTTGCTATTTTGATCGCTTGCTGTAAGTGAGGTTCACCAATTAGGCAGCTGTTAGATAAAAGTTGGTTTTAAGATTTTAGAGGGAGCATGAATCCCATGTAGCTTATTTTGCAGCCTGAATTGTGTGATGTAGAACAAAGAAATGAGGGCTCCAGTCCTTGCTTCATGCGTGATGCATTATGTGACCTTGGCAAAATACCTGTACTTCGTTCTTGTCTTAAATCAGAGGTGCCAAACCCAATCGCACAGTTGGCTGGTTTGTATTCAAATACACTTCTGGTGGGCCATACCAGGCCTATGAAAATTAACGTAATAATAATGAGGAGTGGGGGCTAATGGATTTGTAAAGAGGCGTGGTTTATCTGCTTTCCCCAAAATAAGTGCAAGCCAGTGAAGTGAGCCATTCCGGAGAGTTGCTGGAGGATCCCGACTGTTTAAACAAATCCATAAATGAATATGATGCCTTTTACAGCAAACATTTAAAGAGCATTTCGATAACAACCCAAAGGATTTACACACATTTCTGTGCATCAAAAATGTTCTAGTACTTCAGACACCAATGGTTAAAAACAAGTATTTCAAAGCAGAGAATAATGGATGTGCGCATCAGAACATGGTGTGACAAACAATCTCCACCAATTGTCATTTCACCCACTCTACACCACATAGCAATTATTATAATTGGTTTGTGGACCAAAACAAATTCTGTGCTTTGATGCTGTTAGTGCTATACAATGCTATACAAGAGACTGTAGACGGTAGACCATAGACCATCACTTACATTTCAGAGAATGTATCTTTGAAACCTGCATATGTTTGCCAAGGCCAACTTGTGATAATGTTATTTCTGAAGTGATCTTGTTAAGTTCAAATGCGTTGGCGGCAATACGCAGGAGCATACATCGTGCTGGAGACATATGATGACATATGATGACTCGCAACAATGTTGTGCAATCATGTGTCACCAGGCAAATGTGGAAGATGCTCTGTCTAGGAATGCATAGCAACATTGAATTACTCCTTTTATCCACCAAACTGCTTTTGAATGATATCACTGTCTGTCGGGTGAAATAGCCCCTGGATGTGAGAAATAAAGAGGCCAGAGTCAGTTATGAGGACTCACCAAATTCCCAGGCATGTACAGTGATGATATCCAACATGAGGCCTATGAAATCAAAGCAAACAGGAGATAAATTGGCCCTGAAAACTTCAAGATGTTTAAATATGCAAACTGCATTGCATAAACGAAAGACACGTGCAAATGTTTGACAAATTCTCGGAGAGCACGTGCAAATGTTTGACAAATTCTCGGAGAGCTGGAATGACATTTCCAGGAATCGTAGCGCACATAATCTTAAATGAAAATGCCAAGACTATGTTTCAAGCCGTCGCACTGAAGCGAAGCCTTTTTACTGTGAAATAAACACATGCATGTAATTTCTTTTTTCCCTTTAAACTAATGATATGTACATAAAAAGGCTTGTCAGGCTTTCAAAAGGTGAATAGGGTTTCTGCTCACAAAATGGACAATGTTCATGTAACTTGCATAGTTTGAAACTGTGTATTTTATAAGATGTAATTTTAAATGCATTTAGGTTTGCTGCCAGCCATTTCTCAAAGATGTGAAACTGGATTCCAAGGTTTTTCATAAATGGTAGCAGCTGCCCCTTTCCAAAAGGAACACGATATGATAACCTGTTGAGTGTTTTTTTTCCCACTATGAGAGTTTGCAGTCATCTGCTTTTTCCTCACTGTACCTTTCTCAGATGGGAAATATCGATTTGCATATCAGTCTTTGTCCCACTGCATGGGCAGTCCAGCACCAAAATGCTATGGCAATTCCTTTCTGAACAAGAGTACCAACAGCAACCCCATATACGTGTTTCAGCCTTGTTGGACCTCATCAGTGAGGTGGAGCTGTGCCTCTCTGAGCACAGTGAGCAGGGAGTCCACGTCTGGGTTCTCCCAGGTAACTCAAGGTGACCAACCCTAAGGTACAGTGAGCAAAAAGCAATGGCAGCAAACTCTCATCTCAAAGTGTGAAAAAAGCACAGATCAGGTTATCATGCCACGTTCTTTCTGCAGAGGAGCGCCTGCTACCTTTTCTGGATGCCAGGTTCCCTGTTGCCATAGGGATTTAGGCCTGGCTCCCTTCATCGTTCAAGTGTTTTTCCTTAAAAATACAACTTTAAAATACTTCTGATATCAAATTTTCGGTGGAAGACCAGATAAGGAGGTCTGCTCTTCCACACTTCTGACCTCCAGGTTACAAGCCTCAATAAAACATGCATTAGCTAGTCATTACCCTTAGAATGGGCAGGGTAATCTAAACACAGACATCTCTCTTGACGTCACACTTGAAGAGAAACGAAACTGGGAGAGCAAGGGTGGGAGCTAGAGACAAGGACCAGTGGAGCTGCACATTCATTTCAATGGGAGAAATGCTTTTTATTGTGTAAAATTGAAAATATTCATTGCACCACGGTCCTTGGATGATTGTTGGAAAGATAACAGTAAACTCCTCCTGACAGTACCAAAATGATATTGGTGGTATAAACTTAACTAAAGTTATTCATGAAAATGTGATGTGGCCCTCTGTGTGAATTCCAAAGACATGAAAACTTGATAAAATATGCCAATCATAATTCCTATGATGCCCGTAAAATGCCATATTTTTCCCAGATATAGTTCAGGAGTAAATGTAGAAAAAATGTAGCTCTGCACAGGAATAACCTACCAACTTCTGGTGAGTTTTATGTGATTCACTGTGAAATGTGGGTTTCAAGAATATGTTAATATATGTCAAGATGTCAAAATGAAGGGTACCTGTCATGTCGTGACGATTTGAGTTAAAAAACATGACCGAGCCCGCTGTGGAAGTTAGATGTTGAAGTGGTCTCCTCTCCTGGTGTCCCAAAGCACTCCCACATTCCCTTACCCTAACAACACTCTGGGGGGAGTTGGGTGGTGAGCATTAGTCAATCCATTTCTCAAGAATCATGACACATTAGTGATGTAATTTTCCCTATAACTAAGCCAACCTACTTCAGAGCAGGACTTCTCCCACTACTTCCATGAGGTGATCTGCTGTCAAAATCTGGAGAAACATCCCAGCAGGGGGAGGCCTAATCTTGGAGTGTTGAGGAGCCTGGAGATTTAGAATCTTACTTGGGACCCCTTGGAGGACTCAGCAGAGACCTTGACTGACCCCCTTTTGCTGTGTCTCATTTATGCCCTTGCGCTCCCTGATGTTCATTTCAGACCTCTCCTGTAAGTAGAAATACCCCAAGCATAGATTGTGTATGCCCTGTATTCTTTCAGCATTGTCTTAGTTCCCTATTGAAAATCCTGTTTGCCTGTGTATTTTAGTTATTGTGCCCTTGAAAATTCACCATTCTACTGTGTAGATCCTAAGCATATTTCTCAAAATAAATCAATTAATTCCACCATTGAATCCACGGGATCTGTATTGGTGGAATTCGAAACCACCAGTTTTTTTTTCTCACAGCCTCTTCACGAGTTGTATGTTAACCCTTAAATGAGGCGGTAATGCGGTTAACGCTGCTTTTAAGGTTCTACCCAATCACGAGTCTTGCAGCATTTACCCCAAGCTCCAAGCTGGAGGTAAATGCACCAGAAAAATTCCCATTTCCTGCCAGAATTAGCGTTGCTATTAGCGCACGCTAATTGCACCAAAAGTTCCTCATTGGGTCCCATGGGGAATTACAGTTACCGCCAAACCCTATTAGCACCGGACCAGTTGGTGGTAAAGCTATTAGCGCGGGCGGTAACATCCTCGTTATGATGAGACCACCAGTGTTTTGTGAGCTGGTATAGTCATAAAGATTTACCAAAAGAATTAAGCCCCAAGCACTGCTTCCAGGTATGTGCACAGGATGTAAAAATGAAAATTGTCACTGTGTCCCTTGTGCTCTGAAAAACGAATTCCTATTTGCATTTTCTTTCTCTCATTGCCCTTGTGCTAAACATCCCAAAATAGATTTTTCCATCCAATTTAAAGCCCTGTGTATTATTGTCAGGTGTGGCAAAGCACATTTTCCCCATTGCATCCCTGTTTCCTACTTATAGCTTTGGTGATCAAGTCCCGCAAAATCTGATTTTTCACTTGTGTGCTGACTAAGATTCCCCACAGTATTGCCAGTCCTTTTAAGTGTAAGAAAAAACAATTCCCTTTCTTTCTATGCTTTCCAATAGCAGTTGTGTTAAATAATTTTAAAAACCCATTTTATCATTGTGTTTTGCAAAAAATGTTCCCCTTTCCTTTCTGCCTCTCATATTGTGCCTGTGAGCACCACACATAAAACAATGTTTCCCTTGTGTTCCCCACTGCCTGCCACTGCCTTCCATTCAAAGGAATCAACAGAAATATTTGGAGCGTGAGGTTTGCCGGGGGAAAAGTAAATTTTGTGTGAATTCATTTTCCGTGTGCATTTGAAATGTTCTCTGATTGTACAGTTGGGAGATGTAAAAGGACATTCCTGTCACTGTATATTCTTGAGTTATCTCAGTGTGTGACTTACAAAAGGTTATTTCGTTTGTGTTGCCACAATATTGGTGGCTGATGTAATCTGTTGGTTCTAATTTGCCTAATTAATTTACTAAATACATATCTTAATACACACTGGCCTGGTTCCTAGTCCATTGTGGCACAGAGTTATTTGCTGAGGTTGGGTGGGAGACCTTATTAAAAAAAAAGAACCTAATAGAAAAACCAAAGTGCTTTCTTGTGCAACGCATTCATTGTGGGGGAAGGAGTTCCTTGACTTTGGTGTTGCCGTACAATAAACTGCGACAAAACTGGGGGCTTGTGCCATGATTGATTAAGTGTTTCCACTTGTGACAGTGCAGCAGAGCAGACTATTAATTGAAGGTATTGTTACATTTAGTGGATGGAAAGCTGTGTTGCATTGTGAAGGTGCTGTCCAAACCTGCACCCTGGGTATCAGGGCTGTGTATAAATCAAAGTAGTGATTATTGTGAATACAAACTAAGCAGGAACAGGGTGTAGATTTTGCCCTTGCATAGAGAACCTATTAGGTGCAAAACACATTTCATAATGAGCACCATTGAAATTAAGATGGCCAGGAAGCACCTTCTATGCACCTTTGTATTAAAGGTGAATGGGTAGAACAGGAACATGAAGTGTGGCAATCTGGAATGATGCAGGAGGTTACCTCTGTACATCTGGACACGTGGCAAGATAATGGCTTGCTGCATCGTGCCCTGCCAGACATTTATATGACACAGACCACCAGAGATGAGCAATTTAAATGGCCCAGCTCACAGCATATATGTACATCCATATCATGATCATGGAAGAAAGATACTAGGAGAGTGTAGGCCCTGTGCAAAATCAATCTGAGCTTTTGGATCTAGCACAGAGAGAGTTGAAGCAAGTAGAGGAGAAAGTACAACAGAGTCAAAACTCTGAGTTAAAATTAGAAAATATTATTCAGCAGCTGAAAGATGAGTTAGTGGCACAGCAGCAAACACATTTAGAGAGAGAGTCCCAATTTTCTGCACTGAGAGAGGAATGTCAAGAAGGTGTTGAGAACCTGATAGAGAGTCAAATAAAATGGAGTCAATAGGTTGTGCACAATCAAGCCTGTTTAGAGGACATTTTTGCATTTAAACGTAGTTAAACGCAGATTAGGCAACTGAAAGATAAGAATAGCAAGTTGATTATTAAGGAGGTTTGTTTGTTTGTTTGTTTGTTTGTTTGTTTGTTTTTTTATTGAATTTCTAATGCGCACCAGACCCTGGGGTAGCAGTGCGCTGCAAAAAGAATGTGCAAAGCTTACAAGTTACATAATGAGAATCACAGTGACATAATCGTAAAGACAGAGGGCCTCATTAGGACCCAGGCGGATTTCGCGGTGCTAAATGCACCGCGAAGCATGGCGGAAAGCCGCCGATAGCGCCATGGGGGTTGGCGGATTTACCGCCCCATTCCGACCTCGGCGGAGCGGTAAATCCCCAATCCCCATTCTGCCCTTCCCCATTCCCATTTTTGCCCCATAGGGTATAATGGGAGTGGGGAAGGAGTTAATTACGCCACCGTAAAATACGGTGGCGTAATTAACAACGAGGTCCCGTAGCGCCATGGTTTTCTCCGCCTGGTAAAACCAGGCGGAAAAGGCCGCCATGGCGCTACGGGAACTCGTAGTATGGCGGAGAGGTACGCCATGCACTACGCTGGCGTAAAACCCTCTCCGCCAGGGTCCTAATGAGGCCCAGAGACATAAAGGTAGGTGCATTTGCAGAGTAGATGCAATGGACACAATCAAAGTTTTAGTTAGAGAAAAAATAAATATCATATTTACAAAGGCAGACATGTAGAGTGAACAGTTACAGATGGTGATGAAGTATTCACATAGGCAGTAATGCCTTTTGGTTGAGAAAGGCGATGTAGCTCTTTCTGTAGTGAAGATAGGGTTGGTCATCTCTTAACTCGTGAGGTAGGGAGTTCCAGAGTTTAGCAGCCTTCAC
This sequence comes from Ambystoma mexicanum, assembly GCF_040938575.1. NCBI lineage: Eukaryota > Metazoa > Chordata > Amphibia > Caudata > Ambystomatidae > Ambystoma > Ambystoma mexicanum. The sequence continues at coordinate 531,563,526 of NC_090934.1, forward strand.
CGAGAAGCTATTGCCACCAATCTTAGTGGATTTGAATCTGGGTACCACAAGACAATTGGCATTGATGGTTGTGGTGGGCCTGGTGGAGGATCTTCTCGACAGTTTGTCAATTAGGTAGATAGGGGCAGCATTATGTAATGCTGTGTGTGTTAAGGAGGCAATTTTTAGCTGTATCTTGTCTTGTTTGGAGAGCCATTTGTGTTGGCGTCTAATGGGGGTCATAAGTACTCTTTTGTTGATACCTAATGCTGCTCTGAGAGCATTATTTTGTAAAATGTGGAATTTATGGATGTTAGTTGTGTTGGTGCCGCAGTAGAGGGCATTACAATAGTCTAGTCTTGATAAGATGAATGCTCTGGCCTGAATAATGCAGTTGTCGTTAGACAAAAAAGGCTTCCCCGCTCTGATCAGTTTGCATGTGTATGCTGTAGTAGAGGCCAAGGATTTCACTTGTCTGTTGAAGGACATAGTTGCATCCTGGTAGAATCCCAAGGTTTTTACTTCCTTAGAGACTTTGATATTATTGGCATCAATGGTGAAAGAGGTGTATGCAGGACCTAGTTTGATGATGTTGGAAGGGGTGCCCAGAATTATCAACTCTGTCTTATCATCATTCAGGCAGAGGCCGTGAGTGGCCATCCATGCCTGAATGATGAGATAGATTCTATTCAACAGCGCCACCTCCTTGTCATGATCCCCAGAAAGCGGGAGGAGAATCTGTGTATCATCTGCATAGTTAGTGTAGGTGATACCCAGAAGGTCCAAATCGTTGAGCAGAGGCTTCGTGAATATGTTGTAGAGGGTAGGCGATACGCAGGAGCCCTGAGGCACCCCACAGGTGATCGGGGACGGGTCAGCCTTTGCTGACGGGGAGAACACTCTTATTGTTCTGTTGCACAGGAATGATTCTATCCACCTAACCGCTTTGGCGGAGAAGTGGGCTGCTGAGTCCAGATGCCTGCAAAGGACCTTGTGGTCCACCCGGTCGAATGCCGCTGAGAGGTCTAGTAATAGGATAAAGGTAGTCTTCCCGCTGTCTCTCAGCTCATCGATTTGGGTTTTTAGGTCTATCAGCGCCGTTTCCGTCCCGTGTAACAGTCGGAAGCCTGATTGTATAACCCCTAGGAGATTATGGAGCTCGAGGTATTTTTGTATCTGCACGTAGGCAGCTTTATCCAGGATTTTTAGGAGAAATGGTACTGTCATGATAGGATGGTAGTTAGTGGCAATTAGGGGGTCTAGTGTTTGCTTTTCAAAAGTGGGAGTACCCAGTATTGTTTGAGGTTGGCTGGGACAATTTCAGTATTCTCAGTCAGAGAATCAGACAATTCTCAGACAGAATTCAATCAGGAGCGCCAGAATCTGAGTGTTATGAAACGACAGAGAGATCACCTCAGAATAGCAAATTGTGTCAGAAGAAAAGTGGCATGTTTTAGGAAGTGTGCCAGTTGAAGACAGGCATGGAGAAAAGTGAGTCATGCTTTTACGAACTGACTGAAATGAAAGTAGAAAATGCAAAAAGAATGGGCCAGGTGAGACAAGTAGAATTTGACCTAGAGCAGACAACACAGGCGAAAATGCACAGAGTGAGAAGATTAGTCTCCTGCAAAATAAGAGGTCTGAGTATTCCCAGATAATACAAGACTCACAGAAGGAAAATGAGTCCCTTTGTGGGGAAAACAAGGGACTGAGCAGCCAAGTAGTGACACAAAGCAAAGTAATAGAGGCTACTCAAGGTCTGATAGCAGAGCTCAAAGCTAAAGACTCTATATATCACCAAGATATAGGTGCTGAGAAAAATGAATCTGAGAGATTGGAGAAGGAAATGGCTAGATACAAACAGGCTATGAGGTACCCTGAACAGTTAAAGTATGGAAGGGCAACCCCTGACCATGGTGTGATGTTCTTTTTACTAGGGGCCTCAAGCCAACTCACCACATTATGTGCGCAGGGCACTGCTCACGTCATGCCTACCAGTTTGCAAGAACAGGGAACCATGAGGCAGCTGGACTCAATCAGGCCTAGTATAACTGAGCCTGAAGGCCAGTCCCTATCAGATATCGACAGACCTTTATCTTTATCCAGATTTAAAAACACACCAGCAGATACATCTGACCAGGAGGGCTCCTATGATGAGAGGATCAGGGAGTTAGACTGTCAGAAACATAAGTCACAAAGGGATCACTTGGTCCGATTTGCAGATAGAGAAGAATGAGAGTGAAGGCCTCAAAAGAGTATTTTGAAAACCTTCACCCTCAGGGAGGTGGGAGAGTTCACCTCCACACCCGGAAGAAGGAAGGGGGAAGATGAGTATTCCCCGGTGCAAAAGGGGGAGACCAAGGGAAGTGACCCGGAAAGCCCATGGTACTGCAAGGGAGAAGAGGCCAGACCCATCATTCTGGGAGGGATTCCCAGTCTCAGGGAGTCAGGAAGCACCTAGAGGACAAGGAGTGGACCACCAATAGTAGCAGCTCTGTGTCAGAGGGCGAGTGAGACCACCATTGTTGCGTCTATTTAACACCTCATTTGTCAACCATAAATTCAACCGAAATCTCATGAAACCATCACGATGGCTAGAACTGGGTGATTTTACCATGTAATTTGCCACATTATGATAGTGTTTCAGTTCAAACGGGTATTCCAAGAAATGTTTATAATTAGCACATGCTATACGAGTATGTATCCAATCAGATTCCCAAATTTTTGTTTTAGCTCCATTTGGGTTCTCCATTAACAAGATGGGATCCACTTGTGCTTTTTCTAAGATAGACTGAATTTTTAAACGCCACATTTTTGAAAAGTTATCCAGTGAGCTCAACAAATAAGTGGAAATAATGTTAATAATTCCTTTCGTTAGTTGATTCAATAAACATTTACGATGTAATGCACATAATTTCCACTTATAAACTGCATACACCGAAATTAAACCCAGTTCATACCTTACGAGTCGGAGCGGTTGAAAATTTGGCAAGTTTAACACCTGCCTCCAGAAACGCCCTTCTCTGAGTGCCCAATAAGAATAAGTCATTAGTTTCTTAGTCTCTGCACCATACAGAATTACAGGAATAACTTTTAGTTTGAAATAAGTAATAATTGGTATAATTGAAAAATTACAATATCTGGCCTTAATAATACAGGCTTGTGAGATGGTCGTTTGCAATTTGAACAGCCCTTGTTTATTATACTGATCATGCGCTTATTGATTGGATATAGACATGCCCAGATACATGTAGGCATTTGTCAGAGATATTTGACACTTTTGCAACGGCCACTGGAGCCGGGCTAAACTTTGATTTCTTGTAACAAATTGTATTATTTTTGTTTTGGCAATGTTAACAGTTATACCATTTGCCTGGGTATATTGATCCAAGGCACCCAATAAGTGGCGCAGACCTTTGGGGGTGTACGATATGAGAACCATATCGTCTGCATGCAATAGCCAACGGATATGCACCCCCATGATTTTCGGAGAATCTGAAATCAGATTGGCAAACGTTTGATTAACATCAGAAATAAAGAAATTAAATAAAGCCGACGCCAACAGGCACCCCTGCTTCAGGCCTCTAGCAGTTTCAATTGGGTCAGTTAACAAGCCACCCTTTGTCAGTCTGACCTGGAACGTGGTGTTTGTGTGCAGTTGGATAATCCAGTTCAGGATTTCCCAAGGACAGTTAGCGTCAGCCAATTTTTTATATAAGAGCTCTCTGGGTACAGCATCAAAAGCCATTCTAAAATTGATAAATGCTAGGTGCAATGGTTGTTTGCACTGGTAGGCTTTCTGGATGATAGTTGTAAGAGTAATTATATTAATTGCCATGCCTATGCCCTGTAAAAACCCTGTCTGGAATGGATCGCGCAAATTGCTATGATTCAACCAGGTGTTAAATACATTTAATAGCAATCTAGCAAATAATTTGCCGGGCAATCCAATAATGCTTTTGGTCTATAAGATCTTGGATCCTCTCGATTACCCTTTTTAATAATGGGCAAGATAATAGACTTTTTCCAAGTTTCGGGAATGAGACCAGATTTAAAGACCTGAGCATAAATACAATGTAGAATCCCCGCCCATTCATCCACATACATTTTCAGCATAGCATTATGTAGTCCATCAGGGCCGACAGCTCGAGAAGTGCTTAGTTTCATGATACAGAGTTTTATATCATCAATGTCAAACAAAAAGCCCTGGGCTGCTACATCAGATTGTAAACCTAATTGCATATCAATAAATGGTGAGAGATATACATTTTGAAATACATCTGCCATGCCTTTGCCGAAATCGAATTAATCTGGGTGACCATTTGGGGGTTGCCTTTGGTTTGATTAAGCAGGGCCCAAATGTCGGCTGTGGACTTAGTAACTAATTGCTTCAGCATGGCCACCCCATCCAATTCATATTGCCGGGCTCTCCTATTTTTAAGCCACTTTTTATATTGTTGTTTTAATGATTTAATTTTAATTGCAGAGTCTATCATGTTCGATTTCATCAACTGCCGAATTTCACATCTTAACCCTGCTTTTTTAACACTTAATATCCGGATCGAAAATATGAATATGTCGTTGCTCAGAAGAGGTATTACCACTGTCAATTCGTTTAAACATCTGCAAGGCAAGTGTATAATCTTTGACGATCAGATCAGGACATTGATACATTTTTTTCAGCTTTTGGTCCAGATATTTTAATTTGGCCCGATTCCATTTCAATCTGTTACCGCCATTGTTAACTACAAAACCTGATATATGAGAATTCATTGACAAAATTGTTTGAGATTTTCTAATATGAAAGGATAAATTTAGTTTGTTATGATCACTTAGGTCAGTTTGTATCACCTCCAGCGTTTGGACACTATTATGGGCATTTGCATTGATGTAAACAAAGTCTAGAATAGCTTGCTGGGAACCTCTTTGCCAAGTCGCTTGAGCAGGGATATCTCCCCTCGTATTTCCATTGGTCATGAGAAAATTGCGCTCGGCCTTAATTGTAGACCAGGTCAACTCATCACCTGTTTATTCAACATTCCCATTTGGTTTAAGGTGGAGATTAAGATCACCCAATATTACAATATGGCTCAAGCCAACATCTAAGGCTAGGGTGTCCAGTATATTCACAAGCTGATGGAAAAAGTCATCAGAGTTTAACGTATAAGGGCACCAATAGATATTTACCACTGCAAATTTTTGGTTACCACTGAGCAGCTTCGTCACTTGAAAAGAAGGCGATGGAGACTGACAAAGTTGAGGTTGCAAACGACTGGTTTTTTTAACTGCTAACAATAAGCCTCCATTAGGTCTACCTAGAGAACCTTTTTCTGCCGATGTAAACAGAACTACATGTGAGTCCCAGATCGGTGGTAGCAAAAGCCATGTTTCCTGGAGAGCTATAATATCTTTGTCGATCAATTCCACCGTAGACATGGAATTTAGATGACAATTCCCTCTGGTATTCCAGGAAATCAGGGTTGTGACTTTCGTGTCTATACATAGTTATGCAGGCCTCACTTGATCTGGGAAACCTGGCTCGGCTGAATCATTGCGGGTCGATCTAAAGATACGGGACATATAGGCTTGCAACATTGGAGTATCAGATGGAGTTTCTTGTGTTAAGCTAAATCCCAGATCAAATAAGGACATTCTAGCCTGCCAAAACATCTCAGCCACCAAAGATGATTGTATATATAACCGGGCCGAAGATAAATCAGTATGATTTGTAAATTCGATCTGCTCAATGTCCACCGATGTTATAGCAGACAAGGCCGGAATTTCTGCACAGATGTTAAGCACACTTGACCGATTTAAGTCATAGGTTTTAAATGGAGTGTCCCGGCACTTAATAATAAAACGATGGTGGATCTCATTTTTTTTTCCCTTATTTTGAGCAGATCGATCTCTTGTCTGATTTGCCAATCTTGCCGGGGACCTTACCCACTTTTACTGATTAATAGAAGTGGCTAGTTGGGGCCCCTTTAATAAGGGCAAAAGGGGAAGGGTACTGTTTTTCTATATTAAACAGTGGCATGACATTTTGATTAGAGGACTTTGACTGCTGAACATAGGCATCGATAGACGCTTTGATTTCCTCCCGCATCTCTTGTCTGGAAACTGACAACAGTTTTGAAGATGGTATCAGGAGCATTTGCAAAGACGGTCGTGCCTGGTTTTCTGCTGATTTTACTTTTAAATTCTGTTCCAAATACGCCTCAACCGAAGCCCTGATCTCCTCTCGTAAGTCATCAGTATGATAGTCAACTTTCTTAACAGGGTCAACGGTTGCGGCGAATTGCACTGTGAGGTCGTTCGTGTTTCTGTTTTGCACAATATTTGAATTAGCGTTCTGGGCTGAAGCATGTTCTACTGAATCATTGGTTGCTGTAGGCTATGATGCTCCTCCACTGTCATCGGCAGTGGTTGAATAGGCCGCAGCTTTAAGTAAAGTCAATTGAACTTTGTATCTGTTTCTGAATTGCTGCCAGCGCAAACATGCCTGGAGCAACAGTTTTTTGTTCAAGAAGCTCATTAATGGCTATAGCAGTCACTGCCGTACGTATCAGGGGAACTGCCTCCAGCATGCTTGCCTGAGTGGCTCACTGATTTTCGATGCTTGTCGCCATTTGCGCCAAATTATCCAATGGCTTATATGGCAACTCTGAACCAACTCTCCGCACAACGGCTTGATCCTGTGTAGTGGAATGATCTAAATGTGTTTCTGTCAATTTCTTCCATTTGGTTCCGGTGGGAAGCTTTGGACTAGATGTCTGAGAACTTGCCACTAGAACTTTACGTCTTTTAATTGCTCGTGAGCTGCTGGATTTAGAGACTACCGTACTAAAAACTTCAAATATATTTTTGGTAGCCGGGGCTCGCGTAGGCAGATCTTTCTCTGACTGTTGCGTAGCCACAGAAATGACCGAAACTGTGGTAGGGATGGAGGCATCTGATGTAGAGGATATAGAGGCCTCAACCACTTTAAGGGAAGTTGGAAATAAGATTGGCCTCCCCCACGATGTTTAAATCGAGCGTAGAACTCGGCTCTACAGTCATTGTGCAGGTCTCGCCCAGCTCGATAGTATGCTGTGTGGGCAAGGGACCAATACTATTATTTTTTGATGTTTGCGTAGAGATTGACTTTACAATTTTGACAGTATTCAACTCGAGGACTTGTGGGTCCTTCTGAGATTGGAACCCATGATTTGGGTTCAGTAAGAGTAATTGCTCAATATAGGCCGTCTGTTTACTAACTTTTATATCCAAAACCTCATATAGTTTTGCAACGGCCAATAAGGCCGTATTCATAGCTGCAAGAGTGTTATTCAAGGCCGGAGCCTCCGGGAAAGAACTCCTATCTTTATGGATGGGATTCAAAAAGAAGTCGGAGTCCTGTGCACCCGGATGAAACCGTGGATGCCTCGGTGTAGGGGCTATGAATGAAACTGATTCCTCAGCAAATTCTGCAGGGGGGTTTACCGTGTTTTTGGATGAGCCTATTGTCTCCTCTGCATGTTCTTCACACTGGGACAAAACAGGCGATAGAGCTTCTATATTCGATTCAGAGCGACTTTTGTCACCTTCTTCAAGTTGAATTAGGTCACCAGTATTCGAGCAGATGTATAGCACTTCATTGGTTTCTTCTTTAGTTTTATTTGTGAGGTTCATAAGTTCAATGTCCTCCTCCTCAATTTCACCTATCATGGTTAAATGGGTATATGCTAGTCTACGTTTTTGTTGAGCCGAAACAGAGCATAATACCGGTTGTGGCATTCTGTCACCCGATAAATCAGTTGATAGTGGTCGCGTGTCTTCAGACAGACAGGCAGCCATTATCGTGGTGTCTGTAGGAGCACCATTCAAGCTATTCTCAACAGTTGCAGATCCCATGGCAATAGGCTATGAGGGATCAGGGCTCGAGTCACCATGTGGCTGAACCACCAAACTCGCCACTGAAGGGACGGGCTGGGCGGTATGAAATACATTGTCCGTATTACCCTCGCCCTCTGGACTGCACTCTACCTTGAACATAATCTAATATCATTAGAGACTGAGGCCGAATGCTTAGAAATTGCACGTTCAGCACTCGGCAATAGTGTAGTTATACGACTTTGTAAGAGGGCTTTTCTAGATATATTATCACGACCTTGTCGATCCAATTTTGCTCGTATTGCTGAAATGGGTGGCATATTACTGGTCAAGGTATATTGTCTCATACACCAACTGCCCTAATTCAAAAATTAAAATAAACAATAAATAAATATATAAATGGATCAATTACTAAATACACACAGCTTCTGGATATTACTATTTTTTTCAAACGTGCGCCAGGTCAGGTGTAAATAGATATAAAACAAAAATAATAAAAGTTACCTGACACACCACACACACAGTAACAAAAACAAACTAAGTTAGAATCAAATAGCACAAAAGAAAAAAATACAATACAAGACGATACCACACTTCCTCGCTGACTCACAGTAGTTTAAAGTTCAATAGCGTCCTGGGTAAATTGAGTAGCGTGTATTGATCAAAAATAAAGCAACATTTAAATCACCACTAACAAAACGAGTTAGGCTATAGTGTTCCTCCACAGCGCCGCTGCTCCGTGGCTAAGCGGCCAAGCGGTACTTGCACGGTACTTGGAGCGGTGCGCTCGAGTTCCTGAATATATACACACCTACAAAAGGGGCGTGTTAGCGCTTGGAGCACAGCCTGCTGGTTATAATAGTCCTTGCACGGCTTGTAATCCTTAGAGTCTCAGAGAGCCACAGATAAACAAACAGCGATCAGCCAAGCCAAGCGGTACTTGCACGGTACTTGGACTATACTCCTACAGTGCAACGCGCGAGGAACTCTTTTGTGCCAGTAAAGGCAAGGTTGCGAAAACTCAACCTCAAATATGTGCTCCTATATCCTTCCCACCTGAAGGTTATCTACAATGGGAAGGCGACATTTCTGGAGACCCCAGCGGCAGCGAATATGTGGCTAGAACATAACAATTTAGCCGGAGAAGGAGAACCCATACTGCAAAAAGGTACTAGATGAAAAAGAAGCAAAATGCATCCAAACCCATGCACGATAACGCATGAGGGTATGACGCAAGTCAACCATTTCTGACTGCAGCCACAACAATCTTAGCTGCAAAGGCAGAAGAGCACACGAGTTAACACATAAGCAACGAGCTGCGACACTGCTGTTAACTATTCCAGACAGGGCTCCGGGGTCCACACATGCAGCTCACCACAACCCACCCCCCCAGAACCCACGCAGGCCAGAAGCCAGCACAACGCCCGTGCCTAATGACCTGGAATGGTCCAGACGACACGGGAACCTCTGAGCGTTGCCAGTTACAAGCGACTGCTAGAGGCAGTTCTTTGTTGTTCAGTCCTGTTTCACAGTTGCTTTACCCTGTTAAACCACTCACCAGAGTGGAAGTTGAAACTGTTAACACATCTCCAAGATATACAGTTGTGCCTTCACCAGGTGCAGTGGGTGGGGGGGAGAAATCGGGCCAGGTAACCTGGAGGGGAGGCACCCGAGCTCCCAGATTTCCAAGCAAGAGAAGGGGGCAACAAGGAACAAACAATTGCATCCTTCGTCGAACTAACATGGCCACGCGCATTAAGGTCTTAATCTGGAACGTGAGGGGACTGGGTACCTACCTTCGCTGAAACAGGATCAAATCCTACCTGCATAGGAAGAAGATTGGACTAGCCCTCTTGCAGGAAACCCATCTAACAAAGGAATCAGCAGCAACGCTGAAAAAACACTGGGGTGGACAGGGATACAGTGCTACATACTCCAAATACGCCAGAGGGGTGTTTACATGGATCAGCCCTCAAATCCCCTTCCAACTAACCAGGACTGAATCAGATCCAGATGGAACGTACGTGATATTGTAGGGCCACATTGAGCAAACTGAAATATGCATAGTGAACTCACACCTCCCCAACAACAACATACCAGCCCACTTAAACTTGATGTATGCCAAGGTCACACAATACAGGCGTAGATTTTTCATCTGGGGGGGTGATTTCAATTGCATCAACATCCCAGAACTCGACATGTCCACACCTCTCCCCGGTGGACCGCCAGCATCCACTATGGCGCTGAACACCATGCTGGACCGCCTAGACCTGGTGGACGTCTGGCGAGAGCTACACCCAGACGACCGGGGCTACTCCTTTTATTCGTCTCCACAAAACCTCCACACTAGGATCGACTACGTTTTCACTGGTAGAGAAAACATGCCCCAGATCGACAAGGCTCAATACCTAGGTCGGACCATCTCTGACTACTCACCATTAACGATGGAATGGAGCATCATAGGCCCCAGATCCCCGATACCCACATGGAGAATGCCCACAGAAGCGTTAAAGGACCCAAAATTCAGGGAGGACCTCAGGGATTCCCTAGAGAACTACATAGCAGGGTACATGGGCAGTGTGGACCACCTAAGCACGTTACAGGATGCGCTAAATGTAGTTATACGAGGAGAGATCATAGCAAAGGTGGAAGGCATCAGGAAACACTTACGAACTGAGCTGGAGCAGTGGGAAAACGCGATTGAACAGCTGGAATCCGACACCCATGGCACCCACCAGGAGGAGGACAAACTCAATCAAATCAGAACCGAATGCAAAAAAGCTTGGGACAGACTAGACAAGTTTGACTATACCACCAGAACCAATAGAGCGCACGCTGAAGCAGACAAACCCAGCAGACTGTTAGCCTGGTTATGCAAAAAGGAACACCCCAAGCACTTAACCACAGCCCTGAGAAGCATGGATGGCACACTGCATCAAACCCAACAGGGCATCAATGACACTTTCAAGCAGTTTTACGCCCAACTGTATTCCCACGAAGCCCAGGTACCCCCAGACGAGATTTCGGACACACTGGAGGAGATAGGACTACCCAGGCTGTCGCCAACACATAGCGAGGCACTAGATGCATACATCACCATGGAAGGTATATCAGAAGCAATTAAGTCCCTGGCCATGTGCAAGGCCCTGGGTGGTGATGGGCTTCCCTCTGGATTTTACAAGACTTAAGAGCCAAATCTATCCCCGCTGCTGCATGAGGTCTTCCAGGAGGCATACGAACTGGGGACCTTGCCCGAGAGCATGCGCGAAACATTGGTGATCCCAATGCTTAAACCCAACAAATCTGCAGAAGATTGCGACTCCTACCGCCTGCTTGCAATGCTCAACTACGACGTCAAAATATTGACCACGATCCTAGCCAAGTGCCTCTCTAGGGTAATAGGAGAAATAGTGCACCCAGATCAGAATGGCTTCGTGCCAGGCCGCAACACCACTGCCAATCTTCACAGACTCCAGCACGTCATGTCCCAGGCCGATCGAAACGGAGGATCCTACGCCCTGTTATTCTTTGATGCCATCAAGGCGTTCGATTCCATCTTTTGGGAATGGCTAATAGCGGTCCTCCGTGAATTCGGCTTTGGGGAAAAATTCATCAGATGGGTCAAAGTACTCTACACCAAACCAAAGGCATGAGTAAGAACTGGACGGTTTGACTCCGCGGCGTGGGACATAAAGAGGGGCTCTAGGCAGGGTTTCCCGCTTTACCCCATGCTTTACATACTTGGGCTCGAACCCATTGCTATATACTTCAGAAAGCAATTCTTCGAGGCAGGTATACGATCGCACAGGATAGATTACATAATCTCCCTGTACGCAGATGATGTCCTCCTCTATGTGAGGGACCCGCACCAGAACGTTCCGACTATGTTGGAGGTCCTCGACAATTTTGCCAAAGTATCAGGAATACGATTCAGCAGACACAAATCCTGCCTCTTGCCACTGGCTGAGCTCAAAGACAAACACACTGATCACCTACTTGCACTTGGTGTGCAATGGCAATCAACTTCATTTCGTTATCTCAGAGTCAACAATCTACACACTCCTGAGCGCATGCACGAAAATAACACTGTGGCGGCTTTGCCCCCCCTACGCAAATCGATAGGGTTCTGGTCACGACTCCCCCTGTCCATGATGGGAACAGCGTCCATCATTAAAATGATTGTTCTTCCCAGGTTACTCTACAGATTCCAAAATGTGTACTACTACATCAAGGCCCCCTTCTTTCGCTTACTCGAGACGATACTCAAGGATTTCCTATGCGGCAAAGGCAGACACAAGATGGCGCTAACCACATTAACTCTCCCACACAGAGAACGTGGCATACAACTTCCTGACCTGGAGAAATATTATCTGGAAGGCCAGCTGTGCTTTGTAGCCAAATGGTTGGCTGACAATGTCCCTTCAGAAACAGCACTTCTACAGCAACCAATCGCTCCAATACGGCTGAAGGAACTCATATGGGCACCCCAACACCCTTGCTGGCCACTCTGGGAAGACAGGTCTGGAATAGAACAAAGTCACTTCTCCACCTAAAACATGCATACACTCTGGACATCCCGCTCCTCTCGGATCTGTGTCAGAACAGCGTTGATCTGGCAACCACCAGATACTGGGAGAGGAAGGGAGTGTACACGTGGGGAGACTTATACAATGAGGGATCCTTCCGCAACTTCTCCTCATTGCAATCAGAGGACGATATACCCAGGGGCCAGTTCCTGTGCTAGCAAAAGATTCAGAAGCTGGTACGAAACAAGTGGTAAGCATGGCCTGAAGAGCCCGAGCCCAACCCCTTCATAACACTACTGTATAATTTGGGAGGGGGCTGGAGACCGGTGTCTCAAATATACAGCCACCTAATGGACAGGCCTAATCCGCGTGGCCCTGAACTGAAACTTAAATGGGACAGGGACCTGGGGTGAGAAATGACTGATGGAGAATGGGAGAGAGCTATGGCATTCCCCAAGGAGGTATCCAGGAACTCCAGATTCAGATTAATTCAACTAAACGCACTGTACCACTCCTATGTAACACTGAATAGAATAGCGAAGTTCAGCAAGCAACCCCATCACAACTGGCCATGGTGCAACAGAGACAAAACAGATTTATGGCACATGTTCTGGGAATGCACCAAGACCCAGCAGCTCCGGGCCGAGGTAGAGCAAACCTGCAGAAGGGCAGGCATGACCAGGTATGAATGGACCCCCAGGGAGTGCCTCCTGGGGACTTACCCCAGATTAGCCAAAATTAAACACACTGTAAAGCTCATGGACATGGCATGCACCCTGACCATGATGACCATCGTAATGGCATGGAAGCGGCCGGGTGGCCCACGATTCCAAGCATGGCATAGTGAACTGGAACGATAGGTCGGGGTGGAAACTTCAGCCTGGGAAGACAGTGTTGCTAAATCCCCAAAAGATGCAAGCCAGGCACTGGACAATTGGAAGGCTTTTACATGGGCACTGTTTCACCCCTACAATGACGAAAAGCCCCCATGAATAACTCGCCCCCATTTCACCTGATCCGACCACCACAAAGTCACTTAAACAGACAATTGCCAGAAACAGAACTGATCCTTCATTCTCATACTCTTTCCCTCCACCACCTCCCGGCCCAGGCACTCCCCACCCCACCCCCTACTAACTCACCCACGCTGAACTTCTCATTAACCACAAGAAGACAATTAATGTTAATGTTAAACGTTGTATGTTATAAACATTGTATGTTAAAGTTTTGTACGATTAAATATTGACTGCTGTTTTTATATTGATATGCTCACATCATGCTGCAGGTGGCAACTATTGTCACACTGCTGTTGTACCTATAACATATGCCAATAAAGAAATGTAAAAATAAATAAATAAAACCATTTACCCGGAAGCATAAATACTAAATACTAATAATTCCCAGTGTGTCCCCTACAATTCAGGGGGACACTTGCAAAAAGCAAGAACAATAAGTATACACGGCAAAAAATTGTGCTCCTTCTTTAAAGAATGGGAATTAACAGTTCTGAATGGTTCCGTAGAAGGAGATGTGCCCCCAGCCTACACCTAATCACGTGGGAACATCTGATCTACTCTGGATTACATCGCTGTATCCTCCAGTTTATATCATTTATGCAATCATTTTATAATGGGCAAATCTAATTTAAGTGATCATCGAAGGCTAAAGGCCTCATTCAGCTGAAACTCCCAACTAAAAGCAGCAATATGGCACAATAAACTGCTTGTAAACAACCCGAAAAACATAGTGTCTGAATATAGAAACAATGGCTGGCAGTTGAACGAAGCACTTGTACAAATTGTCAAAGCTCCAGGCACAGAGTTCTGGGGAAAAAATTGCCAAACGCAGTACTTTCACAACTTTTTGCGGTCAATAGACCAACCACAAACCACATTCTCGCTTAAAAAAATCGCCCATAAACATGTGTTTGATGAAGACTCCATGACGGAAAAGCGGGAAATGCGCCGTTCTGTTGCTATAGCCAGATGGTCCAAACATCGGAGCACCACACGCCTACAGAAAGACGGAGAATCGATGTTAAGAACTCGATCAGATAACAGCTCCTGTAATTTCTGGTCCCTGATAAATTCTCACGGGCAAGATCAAAAGGCTATTCAAACAAACTGCGGGCCAGAGTCTGCATGGATCAGCTATTTTTCAGAAAAGTACCTGAAATCGGATAAGGGCCCTTTGTTCAACTCTTCAGACTCCTCATGGGCATTTCAAATCCCAGAAGAGGCAGTCCTCGAGCTAATCAATAAATCATCATCATCAAGAGCAGCAGGACCGAGTGGACTCACCTATCATGTTTTAAAAGCGAACCCAGTAATGTGGGCGAGAATACTGAGCTACCTATTTCGTGAAATCCTGAGGTCCAAAACGATCCCCCAATCCTGGAAGACTGCTCTAATAATACTGATCTATAAAAAAGGTGACCGTAAAGATCCTAGAAATTATAGGCCCATCACATTGCTGGACATTGAGAGTAAGATCTTTGCTGGGCTACTATTGAAAGAATTGGAGAAGTGTGCAAAAGCTAAGAATATAATACCAAAGCAACAGACTGGCTTCAGAAGGGGACACTCAACGGGCCTTCATGGAATCACTTTGGCAACTATGTGTAATGGAAAAGTAACATCAAAATCACAAAAGATATTTGCAGCCTTTGTAGATCTATCCAGTGCCTTCGACTTAGTCGACAGAAAGAGACTTTGTTTAAGCTCAAGGATGCCTCTAGGCCAATAATAAACATCCTAGCAGCACTCCACCAAACAACACAGCTGTAGTAAGACTGAACAGCGAAGGATTTTTTGGCGGAGGAAATTCAGGTGAAAGAGGAGTCAGGCAGGGTTGCGTGGTTGCCCCTTTTCATTTCGATTTCTACCTCGCCGACTTTGGTGGCAAGTGCAAAAGTCAGACATGAAGCAATCAAATGGCTTATATACGCAGACAACATTGTTCTCCTTGATAGAACACATGTGGGACTTCAAAGGATGTTGTCTGCTCTCCAACCTTAAATGAAGAGAAATGATTCAATAGTCAACCCAGACAAATCAAAAATAGTCGTCTTTGGAGG
Source organism: Ambystoma mexicanum (assembly GCF_040938575.1). NCBI lineage: Eukaryota > Metazoa > Chordata > Amphibia > Caudata > Ambystomatidae > Ambystoma > Ambystoma mexicanum. Next base: position 531,578,979 of record NC_090934.1, read on the forward strand.
CAGGGGGGACGGTGATCGATTCCCCTGGAAGATAGATTTTATTTATTTATTTATTTTACATTTATAAAGCGCTCACACAGCCCGCAGGCATTTTTTTGTCTTAGTTACGTATTTATAACGCGCTTAAACACCCAGAGGTTTCTAAGCGCGGACCATTCCAGTGGCAGATGAAATCATGTACCTAGGTTACACATTATATGCCAAACCAAGAAGGGGGCAAATAATATCTGATATTACGTGTGTGTCTAAACAGTTAACAGCCCAATTACAAAGAATTGTCAGTCAATATTGCAAATTTTAATTGCTTCCAGCATGAGGTACTATAAAGCAAAGATCATTCCAACCCTTCTCTATAGAATCGAGGCTAAACCACTCACTTGGACACTGGACTGGGACAAAATAGAAGGCCTAATATGGAAAAAAGTCTTAAATCTCCCCAAAGCCTGCCAATCTCATGCCTTCGATTTGAGCTAGGCCTAAAATCCTTCAAATCGCAAATGGACTGGAAACTGCTTTCATTATACAGACTCATATCCTCTACAAAACTCACTATATGAAGACCTCAAAAAGCATCTTTACTAGCACTCGTCAGTCCTGCTTAACTTAAAAAAGCTGGCACAAGAGATTTTAACAATTTGCGATAGTGATGAAGACTTACTAGTGTCAAACCCGATGAAGATAAAAAAACAAATGGAACCAGCAGAATGGATCAAGACACTCAGGGAAATGAGAGCTTTGTCCTCTTCAACCTCTTTATCTTTGTTTGACCCAGACCAGCAGAGAGAGCTGACCCAGATCACTGTGAAGTGCAGAGGCCAGACCAGACCAGACCAGAGTCCAGTTTAAAATCTGACCAGATCCGTGGCGTGGCCCATTTCACTCAAGAATATAGTGTGAGTACCCAGCAGAACTGTGTAGAACCAATCTCCTAGTTTAAATTCATCTAATTCAATCTATTTAACCTAAGTAGAACTGTCTCCTAACTGTCACCTGTCATTTGCATAGCTGTCACTTGTCATTTTCTAGTTGCAAGCTGCACTTGTCTTTTTGAACTTTAAAATTTCAAATCTGAAAAACGACCTTCACTAAATCGCTCATATCTCCGCGACCGTTTGTGCTAGAGACTTGCAGTAACTTTCATTTGAAAGCTTAGAATCTTAGCTTTGAATCGCACCAAGAACCACCTTCCTACCCCTTATAGTTTTACCGCAATCGCGGAACACGCATCCGCGAATTTTACCGCGATTTGCAAATTTCTTCACATGTAAAAACTGCTGCTGCTTGCCTTCCATTTGCCAGAAATTCGTTTAACCTGCTAACTATCCCTGCATCATTGCTAGTGTGAGCCTGGACTAATATTAACTAGATACCACTCACCCTGAACCTCTGAAAGGGAATTAAAAGCATTTCCAGCATATTTCTCATCCATTGCTAGCACATATCAAAGCATTTTGCCTGTGTTTTCAAAACTCCTATCTGTTTTCTGTAGTGTAAGCTTGCTGGGGTGAACTGATTTACATTGATTGCATTTCTGAGAACTGTGTGTTTTCCTTCCATTTCCTTGCCTTGCATCAAGGGGGGGAGGGGATTGCCAGAGAAAAGTGATTACATTGTTTGGTTGAAATCACATTGAGTATTTTCTGTACTGCATTCATTGAATATTGCATCCACCTGAGCTTTCATAAAGCATCCTCTACCACATTATACTTTTGTTCCTATTTACCAGTGTGCTACCTTATCCATTTCATGTCAACTCATTAGTGATTATAAGAAGTGTGCTAGTGCCAGATTCTCCGTTGTTGATCTTTATCATATCAGATTAAGTGTGCTATTCAATTATTAATTTATTATAAAGTGTGATATATATATATTTTAAATTATCAAATAAACCTTTTAAACTTGCAAAACAGAACTACTTCTTGGCTCAGTGGGGTCAGGGGGATTCCAAGAGAGGGGTGTTATATAGGGGTAGTCATCCAGAACGCATGAACTGGACATAAAGATATATCAATAAGGGTTTTCATTCAGTATTATAGACTAGGCGTTGACTTAGCTGTAGTGTTGAATTGAATCCTCTTACAAATTGGGGGCTCGAGCCGGACGTTTGGGTTAGAATACCACTTGTGCAGCTTAATACAGTGTGCTAACTGACGGGATACATACATCCGGTCGGATCACCACGCTGCATTACGCTGTGAAGCATTCCTCAAAAGGGACACTCCAAGAAAAGTTCTGTTCTGCAAAAATAAAATACTAACTTCTGTAAGTCAGGACAGAGACCAATCTCTAGAATGACGACCTTAGTAGACATGAAAATAGCCAGAGAGCACCTCTTGCATAAGCTATTTGTGAGAGGTGAATGGACTGAACAGGGCCAGGATGCCTGGTTGCAGGCCATCACGCGACAGGTCACTGAAACAGGGTCAGATATATATAGAGATCAGGGTCCCTTACATGTGGCCCTGAGTGAACTATATATGGCTCCTAAAGCCAAAGAGGAACACAATAAGATTGCCAGGATAGCAGCATACCTGTACCTATATATGGGAGACATGCAGGATAGATGTGCTGAAAGCCAAAATCTGGCAAATAGGCAACAGATGGTGTTAGAGAAGGCCCAATCTGACCTGGTCTCTTCTGAGCAGAGGCTGCAGAGGAGCCAGGAGTCAGAAGATGATAGTAGGCAGCACATCATTAAAATAAAGAAGGATTTGGATGTGCTGCAACAGGAAAAGGTAGAACAGGATACTAGATTTCTGGCCCTGCAGAAGGAGCACCAAGACAGTTTGGACTCCTTACTGCAGAGCCAGAAAAAGCTGGAGCAACAATTAGACTTTAACAGGGCATGCACGGAGCAGGTAGCCACCCTGCAAAGTCATCTAGATAGTGAAGTTAGAGAGCAACAAGCTGATCTTGAAAGACCTGGATACCCAGGCAGAGTTTGATGAAGAACGACAGAAATCTGGTGCCTTTCAAAGGCAGAGGGACGACCTGGCGGCACAAATGCAGGCTCTTAGTCAGGAAAGAGACGCCTTAGGCCAGGAAGTCTGCCATTTAAAAAGGAAAATGGAAGAAAATCACCTGGCCCACCAGGGACTGGGTGACCTCCAAAAAGAACACCAGAACTTGTTAGAGCACACCAGGAGGGTGGAGGATGCTCTAGCAAGAAAGGAGCAGGCCAATAGGGACACAGCTCAGGAGGTAACCCTCCTGCAGCAAAGACTGGCCCAGTTCTCCAGGACCAACCAGGAAGCACAGAGGGAAAATGAGGCTCTCTGCCAGCACAATGAGAGGCTCCAGCAACAGGTAGCGATGCAGGAGAAACTGATAGAGTCGAGTAAGGCCTTAACAGAGGAACTGAAAGCACAAATGCAGGCTCTTGCATTACAACAGGGAGCAGGGGCGGATAGAGATGAGGTCCGCTGGGAAAGAGAGACTCCTGACCAGAACCGCAGGAGCCCGAACACCAGGGGCCTTCATCTCCCCCAGTCCCTGGACTCTACCACCCCCATGTCCCCTGGCGCACATGAGCACAGGGCTGCAGGGATGGCAGATTACTATCCAGCTAAGAATATGGGGCTCATAGGCCAGTACCACTCAGGAATGGAGGGGTGGGCATCCGGGTATGGGCACCCAAGTACAGTACAGTTCGATGGGGAACCCCAGGAGAGTAGGCCCATTAAGGGCATCCTGAAAACCTCTGCCCAGTTAGGTCAGTGGAGGGGGTACCCATCAAATCCTGGCAGCAAGGAGGAATCTGAAGACTCCTCTGAACTGCGCAGGACACAGGAGACCAGGTCCCCACATTCTGCCAGCCATTCCCAGGCTCGCAGAATCCGGGAAAACCTGGAAGAACAGACGGGAACCTCTGGGAGCAGTGCCTCCGAGTCCGAGGATGAATGGACAAGGGTTACCCGAACCAAAAAGGCCAATAAGGCAAAAAGGGCCTTGCTTAAGGACCCCTTAAAGCAGATTAAGGCGATCAGGAGCGTCATCACGCCTTACCATAAGAACGCTAAGTATTCTGTTTGGGAGCACTTAGAGTTGTTTGAACAAATGATGGAGACTTTCCATTTGAAGGACAGCCAAAGCTGTATTCAATATGTAAAGTGGACCTTCTCCCCGGAATACTCCAGTTTCTTTGCGTTTCTGGAGGACCAAAATCATTTAAGATGGTCCACCTATAAGGCGGCCATCTTAAAACATTTTTCTGTTCACAGAAATCCTCAAGAGGCTCGCAAGGCAGCCTACAATTTGCAATGTGGGGAGGATCAGGCCCCACAAGAATTTGTGCAGGAGTTAACGCGTGCTTTTGCACAGACCACAAGAAGGGTGCGCACGGATAGCAGGGAATTTATTAATACGTTTTTCCATGCCTTGCCCAAATATATCATGACCCAGCTCGTGAGGGATTTTCACGAGAAAAGATCTTTAGACTGGGTCATTGAACAGGCTACCCGGATCTATGAGGTGCAGAAACCGGTAGATAGCAAAAGTAATGCCCAGAAAAACCCCAAAGCCAACAGCACCCCTGCTGCTGCCAAGGTGGCAGAGGTAAAGGTCACCCCCGTTTTGGATTTGGAGATGGGGGGGCCTAAAAACCTACCTGCACCTAATAATGCTAGGCCCAGAAGGTCCTCGGGCCAGTCACAGACAGGGAGCCAGGGAGGCAGCCCCACAAATGGGGTCCCTCGCTCTCCTGATTATGTAAGTCCCCGTTACAAGGGAAATCGACCCATCCTGGGTTATGTGTGGACTCCTCCAGCCCAAGGGGGGGGATCCAGCCAAGCACCTAACCCAGGGAACTTCCCTCCAAACTTCCCACAGGAGGGCAGAAATTTACCAAACCCTGGGCAGAACTTTTTCCCCAGATATCCACCCGACTTTCAGCCCCAAAACCATCCATCCTTCTTTCCCCAATTCCCTGAGCCCAGACCACTGAATCCGGGAGAGGGGAGGCCAAGGGTGGAGGGGTACCCAAATCTTCCCAACCCGGGGTATTACCAGAGGAGGGACAGCTACCCTTCCCGGGATCAGCCCAGGGGAGAAAACAGGGCCCCGTATCAGCCTGAGCGGGTTTCCCAGTTAGAGCGCCAGGTTCAAAACATGGCGCGGGATCTGGGTCACATACTGAGGGCTCAGCAGAACCCTCAGATGGGCGTGCCGGCGCAGAACGCACCCAACTCTGGACCTGGTGCTCCAGAACAATGACGGGGGCAGCACCCCGATAACTCACCGGTTCCCAGGGAGGAGGCACAAAGGGAAGGGGGGTGTAAAGCCTTGGAGGAAGCTTCCTTCCTCACTTGTAAACAGCCCCTGGAAACCCAGGAACCGGAAACAAAATCTCTTGCCCCTGAAAGTCTGCCTCCTAAGGAGCAGAGGGGGGGTAGGAGAAACCAAAGACCCAAACAGACTCAGTTTGAGGAGGAGGTACAGATCTTCCAATTTGAGGGAGAGGGATCCTCAGAGGATCCTGGGAAAAGGATCTTCTCCTTCAGAGAGGGGGGAACTCCTCCCAAAGAAAAATGGGTCCCTAGGGATGCAAATCCAGACTGGGGAGATGTGGAGACTGAGCTACCACCGCCCACCATCTCATCCCAGAACCAACAGCAAGAAAATCCCCGGGTTCAAACCCATACTGGGGACTGCCTCCAAAAAGGGGGGGGCGGCCCAGAACCGGAACCAGGGGAACCCACAATGGCTCTGATCTCCAGTTGCCAAATTTTTCTTTCAGATTCCCAAGGCTCTCCACAAGATTCTGCCCAAATCTCTTCGCTAGCGATGTCCAAAACCAGAAAATTAGCCCACCAGTTGTCCAAAAATGTACATTATCTGTGCCCCCTTGAGGAGAAGGAGGGAAGATATTATGCCCCGGTACAAATACAGGGGCAGGGTACAATCTCGGCACTGGTGGACACGGGATCTCAAGCTACCCTTCTGTCGAGAAGGGCCTTTGACGAACTGAATGCAGGAAGGGGAGAGAATTACCAAATTCCTCTCACCTCTCTTCCTGGACAACTCCAGAACTTTGACGGGAAGGAAATTCCTGTCGAGGGGACGGCAGACTTGGACATTAAGATCGGGCGACACAAGTTGAAACACCCGGTCATAGTTGTGACCCCAGAGGGCACCCCTTGTTTACTAGGGAATGACCTCCTGAGAAGGTTGTCACCCCTAATAGATTGCGTAAACAAGGTCCTCTGGACCCAGACTAGCCGACCAATAAAATTAAAACAGAGTGTCAACCATGTTAGTTTAAACGGCACATGCCACATGGTTGAACAGAAATCTGACCAAGTAGAATTTCACTTCCAGAATAGCCAAATTCCAGACGTGACAGTAATAGCGGTAGGACAACAGACTGGTGATGGGGGGTCCTCTCTATTTCTGAAAATCAACCTTCCTTTCAGTTTAAGGTGGTATTCCACACTGGAAGGAAACACCCTGAAATTCTATACCAATCCACAATCTGAAACTCCCACTCCTATAGTCCAGAAAGATGTGAAATCAGCTCAGAGCCTGGCTGAGATTCAGCAAATTGGAGAGCAGTTGTTCATCCCTGTTCAGTTAAATGATGGGAAGGACTCTGTTCTCGCTCGAGTGTGTGTAAACAACGGTAAGAGCTTCATCAGCGAAGCCATGTTCCGCCAACTCCCAAAAGATCCAGCCATTCCCACCTTCAAACTGATAGACAAATGGGAAATGGACCTGGAAGCACCCAATTCAAAACATCTCCTGCCAAGCAGGTGTATGCTCAAAATCTCCATTGGCAACAAGAGCATAGTCCATAATTGTTGGGTCGTGCGAGACGTCACTGCCGCCTTTTACTTAGGCAGTGACATTCTCAATCGCTTTGCCATTAGTTTGGACCTAATAAACTTCAAAGCTTGGTCCCGATTAGCGGATAATCCCATGGGCTTTGATGATCCAGAAAAAGCATTTAGGTCAGCTCAATTGCTACCTTATGCAGTTGAAATTCAGGTTAAAGAGGAAGTCACCATCCCAGAAAGGACCCGACAATTCTCCCTGGAAGTGAAAGTTAAAAGGGGACAAGAGTTGAAAAACCCTGATGCTTACATACATCTAAATGCTTCTTTCCAACAGCAAGGGTTGGGGGTAAACCCAACTCCATTAGTCAACATAGAACATGACACCATTCTAATAGAGGTGGATAACAGCGACTTAAAGAGTATTACTCTAGCCGCAGGCACCATTATTGGAATGGCGGTTGATGACCGACATTTCTCCATTGATCTTGTAAATGAACTGTTAGGACCAATCCCCAAGGACTGTGTTGACAGTGACAGTGAGGACAATACAACACCAGACAGGATTTTCACCCGGCATGGGGGGAACTTCCTGGTGTACACTTCCTGCCCCTATGGTAAGGAAGATGTGACGTGTGACTTCAGGAGGGATGAGGTGATTTTCCAGGTACATGAGGGCTGCCTTTCCCACCTGAAGCCTCCGGTCCAAATCAGCACTCTGACCAGGGACTTCTCCACCCAGCTGGAGGAGGCCGCGGAGATAGCCAAACCAGAAGTCTTTCCAGGCTTCAGGCAGATGGTGGAAGAGAGAGTCAACCTAGCTGATGCCTGTGTGACTCTGGAACAAAAGCAAAAGTTGAAACAAGTTTTCTTGGATTTCCAAGATCTCTTTGCGGTAGACTCATATGACTGTGGTCGCACTGACATCCACACAACAACAATCCCCACGGACCCTGGCATGACTCCTGTATTTGTGAAGCAATATCGTTTGCCTCTCGCATCAATGGAGTCCCTTACTGAAATAATTAAGAACCTTGTGTCCCGGGGAATAATCCGTCCAGTCCACAGCACCTTCAATAATCCGGTGCTGGGAATATTGAAGCCAAACGGCCAGTGGAGACTCTGCGCCGACCTTAGGGAGCTCAACAAACGGGTCCATACTTCCCGATGGCCTCTGCCCTACATTGACCAAGGGCTGGCCCAGATTCAGGGGTCACAGGTATTCACTGCAATAGACCTGACCAATGGATACTGGACCGTGCCTGTCAGCAGGGAGGACCAATACAAACTGGCTTTTACCTTTGGGGGCCAGCAGTACACCTGGACCCGGACTCCCTTCGGATACCTCAACTCCGGCAATGAATTCAACATTTTTCTACACAAGGCCATGCCTGACTTGGGTGCAAGGGGTAACCTGGCTTATGTAGATGATGTCCTCATCAAAAGTTCATCTGTGGAGGAACACATAGCGGAGATCCGTTATGTTCTGACACAGTTGAGGGCCGCCGGAGCAAAACTTTCCTTTCAGAAAGCACAGTGGTGTAGAACCCGTGTTAATTTCTTGGGGCATGAGATTACTCCTCAGGGTCTCTGTCCCCAGGAAAAGAAAGTGGAAGCACTTCAGAAACTGAAAGACCCCACAACTCTGCGAGAACTAAGGAGCCTCCTTGGACTGACTAATTACAGCAGAAAGTTCATTGAGGGCTACGCAGAGATCACCAGACCCCTGATTCATCTCCTGAAGGGGGGGGTCAAGTGGGAATGGGGTCCAGAACAAGCCGAGGCAGTAAAACAACTCAAGAGAAGCCTCTCACAAGCGCCTTGCCTAGCTTACCCTGTCAGAAACAAGGAGTTCTTCCTGGAGACGGGGTTCTCTGATACGTGCTTGACGGCAGTATTATACCAAAAGCATGACAAGGTCAATAAAGTAATCTCCTATGCGAGCAAAACTTTATCCTCTGTGGAGGAAAAATTCAACGATTGTGAGAAGGCACTCCTGGCAACGGTGTGGGCATTGAAGAATTACCGCCCGTTTATCCAGGGGGAACACATCATAGTGGAGACTCCACACCAGCCTCTGCAATATCTCCAAAGTGACAGAATCCGGGCCGGAAATGTGAGTAATTCCCGAATTACTTCCTGGATTCTGTCAATGCAAGGCTTTCCTGTGGAGGTCAGATATGGCCAAAACAAGAAGAGTCCCCTCGCGCAAGGTCTGGCTGACTTGCATGATTGTGCCAGAGAAAACTGTCTCGAGGACGAAAGTCTGAAAATCAAGGACAACATGGAGGCATACCTTAATTCCCCACACAAAGTCTTTGAAGAAGACAAGTGTGAGGGAATGCCCACTGTATATGTGGATGGATGCTCTTACCATGTTGACAACAACGGGGAGAAAGAACTGGTGGCCGGCGTAGGGAATGCATGGGTGAATGAGTCCCCAGAACCCTCCGCTGGATACAAAATTGGTCCCCGAAGTAGTCAGGTGGCAGAATTGATGGCTGTGCATCAGGCCATCCTCGCTGCTGTCCAGCATCAACTCCACGAACTGGTCATAATCACAGATTCGGATTATGTACGGAACGGGTTCGTGGAGCACCTGGTTAATTGGAAAACCAGAGGCATGTTATGTGCTAACAACAAACCCTTGAAACATGGGAAGTTGATCCAAAACATTGATGATCTGGTCACCTCGAATGAGATGACCATCTATTGGAAAAAGATCAAGGGTCATTCCAAAGTAGAGGGACCAGACAAAACTGGAAATGACTTAGCTGATCAGCTGGCCAAAACCGGGGCCATCCAAGGGGATCTAATTGAGATTGAGTCCCTGTTGGGGGAAATCCAGGTCACTGCCATCACTAGGTCCCAGACAAATGCTCACAACAACCTTTCAATTGCACAATGGAGTAAGGAGACCCCTGATGCTGATTTGATTACTGCTCAGAAGGGGGATCCAATAATTGGTAAATTTTACCAGCACCTTGAGGACCCTGAGAACTTTCCCCTGACGGATACCGATTACATTGGGAAAGAGGACCTAAGAGTGTTGATGAAATGTCCAAAAATGTTCCGAATCCAAGACGGTTTGCTGGTAAGGAAATCCAAAGCTGGCCACGATCAGTGGATGGTTCCTACCTCATTCCGAAGCCTGATGTTAAGTCACGCCCATGATGCGGCCACTGCCGGTCATAGGGGGTTTCACACAACATTGGAAATCTTAAGAGAGGTTGCATACTGGCCACACATGGGGCAGGACCTCGACCAATACTTGAAGGGGTGTCTTGTGTGTGCACAATTTCAGCCATCATCCCTCACGCACCGCGCGCCTCTCCAAAAGAGGGGAATGACACTGCCATGGTCAGATTTACAAATCGACTTTGTAGGCCCTGTGATTCGCTCGGCTAGGGGGAATAAGTACATGTTGACCGTGACATGCTTGTTTACCAAGTGGGTGGAATGTCTCCCAGCCCCAAATTGCAAGGCAGAAACTGCAGCTGCCTTGATGATTAACCACATCTTTTCCCGTTTTGGTCTACCTCAAAGGATTGAGTCAGACAGAGGTAGCCACTTCACCAGTGAAGTAATGACAAAGATGTGGGAGATACTGGGGGTCAAGAGAAAGCTGCATATTGCTTATAGACCAGCTTCTTCTGGGGCAGTAGAGAGATATAACCGGACAATTGTGAGCATATTAAAGAAGTTTGTGGCAGATTCTGGGCCAAGTTGGGATATCCGATTACCTCTGGTCCTAATGGCCATCAGATCTACCCCTTCATCTGCAACCAAAATGTCACCATTTGAGTTGATGACTGGGCGCAAGATGGTGCTTCCTCAGCATTTGCTCTATAGGACCCAAGAGCAGACACTGATAAATGCCTCCACAACTCATGAGTATGTAGAGAATTTAAGGAAACACCTCCAACATGCTTTTGCGTATGCTCAGCGGAATCTAGAAAGATCAGCTGATAGCATGAAGACCCATTATGACCTGAAAACTTCCAGGAAGGAATATCAGGTGGGAGACCGGGTCTATCTATACAACTTCCAAAGGAACCAGGCCAAGCAGCGCAAATTTTTGCCTACATGGAAGGGACCCTTTGAGATCATCGACAAGATCTCCCCTGTGGCCTACAAGATCCGCATCCCCAAAGGCGGTTCGGCAGAGGGGGAAGACAAGTGGGTCCACATAAACCAGTTGAAATGTTGCCATCCCAGGCACACTCTGCAACAACTGGAGGAATCCTCTGGAATCCTAGCGGGTACTGTCGCAGACTAATTCTGTTCCAATCATAAAACATACCACATCTAGTCTCTAAAATATTGTGATTTGCATGAAACTGTCTCTTAGTTATACTGTTTTTTTTTCAAAATAAGAATGTAATGTTTCGTGATGATGAAATGCATATGCTGCCCCACTATCTCAACGGTGGTGGAAAAACGTCTATGAATAGGTATTGCCGCTCTTCCTTTGTCGTCCTAGGAGAAAGAAAACCTTGAGACGGGCCAAGGAGGACGATCCGGAGACCGGGAGCTGAGACGCAACGGGCTCGGGGTACCGCCCAATATTCCCATCAGGACCGGCGAGGAGAACCGATCGATCCGACCGGATGGAGGAAAAGATGCTGAACTGTGCCATCTATTGGAAGAAGATGAGGAAACATCCCAGATCTTGCGAGTCCCATCAGTGAAACCGAATGGCCATCGCAAGAGGGGGGCTTGTGGGATGTATTTACCCATGCATCCGAGCCCTACCTCAAAACTGTGCAGTACTGACATGAAAACATCATGATGGCCAGAGCTTCCCAGAAAATGCACAGGGAAATGCAGGAAGAATAGGCTGCCACCCATTTTTGCCGATGTTATGGGCACAGAAGGACACTGCCTAAAACCACCATTGGACTACCCGCACAGTAGTCTGAAACCATTGGGAATGGCAATGCTGATTGCCAAATGCAACCTAGAATTGTGGGGAATTCATTCTTAAATCCCAAAAATGGGCGCAGTACCAGTACTCACCACTATCCAAAAGCCGGCGTTTTAAAACCACCCTGTGTTCCTCTGAAGGCAAGCCAAAGTGTCTATTTTAAACATTGCAACATGTGCAAAATATTCACTGAACACCAGCAGACATTTGGCAGAATGAGGTTTTGTGTGCTTACAAAATCTGGGAAATGAAGAGCCCAAAACAGTGCTTATAACAAAACTGCTATGGAGTCAGCAGTTTAAGTTGCACTGGATTTAAAGACACTAAAATCGAAAATGTTTAGATGAAATGAGTGACCTATGTTTGGTGTCACATGCCTTTGTAACTGTTGAAATGCCATAATTTTGCACTTAGAATCAGCATTCTAGCTGCATATGTAAAAATGTTTAGTTTTATTTGAATGCAGGAACTGGGGAACAAAAAGTGACATTTTATCTGAAACTGGCTTAAAGAGATTCCAATTCTGCCTGGCAACTACCCCCATCAGGAGTGAAACTTGAGTCACAACTGTGTTCCCAGGCCCATCTGCCTTTTTGCTGCTCACACTAAGGATATGCCATCTATCTGATAATTGAATTACCTGTGCTCTGCAGGAAAGTGAACAAAGCCCTGTCCTGGCTCAGGCAAAGGTTTTATTGGCAGGAGTCGTAAATGGTCGTAAAAAGTGGCTTCCTCCTGAGGAAAGGGGAGGAGCACTGCCTGTGAGAGCAAGCTGGCTTGGCAGAACTGGATAAACCAGTATTTCTACCTTGTGCTGAGAGGAAACCACACCCCTTTGGAGCCAGAACATAACTTTAAAAAGATGAGTAACTCATAGAGCGGACATGTGAAAATTGTATAAATGATACCATAATTCTTGTGATTTTTCTGCCCACAGTTTAAGAGGTTTTTAGAACCGGTGGTATGTTCAGGGGGGTGTTAGCGGAAAAGTGGATATTACTCTAAATGTATGCATGTTAAAAGTCTGAAACTTCATCAGTTAATGTCCATACTCCCTGCGCACATGTATGTAAAGTTGGGTCAATGTCAGAAATTGAAAAATCAGTTAAAAAGTCAATTATGTGCCATTTCTGAATGCAAGCTCTTAGAAACAGCAGATTTGGACAGAGACATGGCTAAATTCAGCCACACCATGTATATGTAATTTCAAGCAACTGTGTAACTGTGAAATATGTCTTTTATTATCAAATATAGAATGTGTGCAATCTGACAGAGGAGTGTCCTATCTGCAAGCCATAAAATGACATCCCTCTGACTCACAGTTCATTCCCCAATCAAATGATAAATGGAAGTTTGACCAATTAGAAGCTGAGAGAGAGGTAGGGTCAGTGATGCTAGAACACACCCACATTCTAAACACATAAAAGCAGACAGACAGGACAGATAGGGACTTTTCAAATCCATCTGCCGCTGGAAGCTCTGCCGGAAAAATCCATACTTACCTCCATAAACCTCCAGAAAGCCAAACTAGAGACTTCAATCTATCCAGAACTAAGAGACCAGACCAGAGAGAAAGCAGTGCTGTACCCAGAGAGACCCAGACCAGCAGAGAGAGCTGACCCAGATCACTGTGAAGTGCAGAGGCCAGACCAGACCAGACCAGAGTCCAGTTTAAAATCTGACCAGATCCGTGGCGTGGCCCATTTCACTCAAGAATATAGTGTGAGTACCCAGCAGAACTGTGTAGAACCAATCTCCTAGTTTAAATTCATCTAATTCAATCTATTTAACCTAAGTAGAACTGTCTCCTAACTGTCACCTGTCATTTGCATAGCTGTCACTTGTCATTTTCTAGTTGCAAGCTGCACTTGTCTTTTTGAACTTTAAAATTTCAAATCTGAAAAACGACCTTCACTAAATCGCTCATATCTCCGCGACCGTTTGTGCTAGAGACTTGCAGTAACTTTCATTTGAAAGCTTGGAATCTTAGCTTTGAATCGCACCAAGAACCACCTTCCTACCCCTTATAGTTTTACCGCAATCGCGGAACACGCATCCGCAAATTTTACCGCGATTTGCAAATTTCTTCACATGTAAAAACTGCTGCTGCTTGCCTTCCATTTGCCAGAAATTCGTTTAACCTGCTAACTATCCCTGCATCATTGCTAGTGTGAGCCTGGACTAATATTAACTAGATACCACTCACCCTGAACCTCTGAAAGGGAATTAAAAGCATTTCCAGCATATTTCTCATCCATTGCTAGCACATATCAAAGCATTTTGCCTGTGTTTTCAAAACTCCTATCTGTTTTCTGTAGTGTAAGCTTGCTGGGGTGAACTGATTTACATTGATTGCATTTCTGAGAACTGTGTGTTTTCCTTCCATTTCCTTGCCTTGCATCAAGGGGGGGAGGGGATTGCCAGAGAAAAGTGATTACATTGTTTGGTTGAAATCACATTGAGTATTTTCTGTACTGCATTCATTGAATATTGCATCCACCTGAGCTTTCATAAAGCATCCTCTACCACATTATACTTTTGTTCCTATTTACCAGTGTGCTACCTTATCCATTTCATGTCAACTCATTAGTGATTATAAGAAGTGTGCTAGTGCCAGATTCTCCGTTGTTGATCTTTATCATATCAGATTAAGTGTGCTATTCAATTATTAATTTATTATAAAGTGTGATATATATATATTTTAAATTATCAAATAAACCTTTTAAACTTGCAAAACAGAACTACTTCTTGGCTCAGTGGGGTCAGGGGGATTCCAAGAGAGGGGTGTTATATAGGGGTAGTCATCCAGAACGCATGAACTGGACATAAAGATATATCAATAAGGGTTTTCATTCAGTATTATAGACTAGGCGTTGACTTAGCTGTAGTGTTGAATTGAATCCTCTTACAGGTAAGCCCAGCAACCCACCCTTGGTGCTTGTACCAGACTGTCCATGCATTGTATTCATATGCATCCTGCTGCCCTCCTCATAATCCTTGAAATTGCCCAAGTGTTTCAGCGACCCATCAGTACACCCTACGCCCCCTGCATATGTCACATGGGATCTGGGTGCCCCTTGGACCAGATCAGCGCAGCACCCCCATATCATCCAAGCAGAAAGCCCTGCAGGACTGCAGTCTTACTCGATACCTGCGTATTCCAAGATGGCCACAGTTGGAGTCCGGTACATCAGCCCACCTATAGGACCCTCCTCATGGCTGCATGTGTGGAGCCCTGATAGGCAAAACATGCCTTTTATTGTGCCTCCCCATGGGAGCCAGCAGGCAACGCTAGCCACCACTAAAGGCCCACACTTAAGGCCATTGGAGATCCCTGTCCGGCCCTCTCAGGCCATCGAAGGCCATCCAGTCCAGCAGCTCCAGCATCCAAGGTATGGCCCTGGCAGAACTCTATCTGTAAACCTAAACCTGTGTGTGCCACTGCACCTACCTTGCTCCAACACCATTATCCCCTCCACCTTCCTAAAATCCTGCACGTTCACCATGTTATTGCACTGCCCAAGCCATCGCCTAAGTTGCCAGCTGGGATGCCTCCAAGTCACAAATATACACACCCCGCTAAAATGCGGACTGTCCCATGTACTAGCATCAGCAGGTGCCTCCGCCCCACTGCACAGACCTACTGCGCTATTTCCTGGTCCAAATACAATGAGACGCTCTCAATGCACACTGACATGGCAATGTTTATGCAAGACCACCCGATCAGATCCACACAATCCCAGGAATAGCCACCTGATCGCTCCTCCCCCCAATGACCTGCACACCAAACAGCTGCAGAAAAACACCTTCACCCGGCGACCCACCCACACTATAATACTGCATCATGGCCGCAACCTACCCAAGCCTACCTGCATCTCAGGCAGATTCCCACCATCATCCAGACATGCACCCAGGAACACCACTTCAGACACTACTACCCCTACCTCACCACCAAATCCACTGTCAAATCTACTTGCAGCATCTAACCCCACCAGGCCCAGTCCTGCACCTACCACCCCTAACACTGGCACCATGCCTGCTCTGAAACACACAACGCTACACCTACACCACGCCTTGCAGATGTCTGGTCCTGTATCTTGATCCGTAGAAGCTGCTGAGCCTCACAGTCCCCCCAGGATATGTAGGCAACTACTGGTTCAAACCAGCAGAGATCTCAATATCCCCGGGGGAAAAGGGAAAGTGGATAAAATAAAAAACAGACCACAGGCTGTTCCCTCTCTCTCAAACCAACCGAGCTCCACCTGCAGAGAATGAGAAAGCAAAAGGTTAACTCTTCCTAAGCACTGTTCTCCCCCCACTCCTGAGGCATCTAATGGTAACAGTACCTGTGATGTCTTTCTGAGATTCTGGAAGACGAAAATAACCAGTAACTCCTCCCTTGCAAAGTCTTCTCCAAAACCTTGTTTCTCAGAAATGAGTTCACCAAATACCAAGCTATCTACTAAATTGTTCAAAAGGGAATCAGTCTTTCATTTGCTGAAAAAAACGTTCCCCAAGTGCTTATTGAAGTCTCTGCTTCCTGCACTGTTCAACAATTTAATCCAATTCGCATTTTGCAGAAGTGTCTGTAAAGTTAGTAATTCCATGCAATTAGGGAATCGTAGAATGCTTTTCTGTAAATAGTATGTGGAGTATAATGAAAAGACCAGTAAGAAATGATTGTCATTTTACTCTTCGCTAAAGTTTCACTTGTATACCTGTTTTCCAGCTTGCTCCACGAGGCTGTATTATTCTTATTTAGTTCCAAGTAAAAACGATTGTTGCACATCTTAAAAGAAATGCTAAGGTGGCGTCTCACAAAGACACTAGTCTAATGTTTTACTTTGGCCGCTGCGCACTTCTAAAACATAGGTCTCAACCATTTGACTCGCAAAAGCGGATGAAAACACCTGATTTTGTTTTTGGCGGGTGAGAGGCCCATTGAAATGAATGAGCCTGCAGGAGGTTTGGCGGGTGAGTCCACACTTTACAAGGCGGGTGACACCCGCCAAAAGCGTGTGAGTTGAGAGCTATGCCTGAGGTAGTCGCACTGCTCCTTTCCCTTGAAGGAGAGCACACTACCCTTTTGGCACATGCACACGCACAATCGGGCTGTTTCTAAAACACTGATTATACGCAGGCGCTCAAAAAGAAGCGTCTTCAAAAAATGTATGCCCAAAATGATGCGGGCGCACATCCTGATCACTTCAGCTTTTCCTGTTTTGTGCGGCACTGGGGGGGGGGGGGTGGGGTACATACTTTTAACTCAAACAAAATTCTTATTAGAGCGCATCCTACAGCGTTCGTTTCTTAGCCTGAGTGAACGCTTCCCTGAATTTGCTTTCAGTTTACATACGCCATAGGCAGCAGTTCTTATAACACAATAAATGCAATCCTAGTCTTTGGATTTAACCTTAAACTTTTTCTTCTAACTAAATACCTAAACTATCTAAATAACATTCCCTATCAAATCTTCTCTGGAAAAAGTTGATCCTTGCTTTCTTCCACTGAATTAAAATTAGTCACTGAACCTGTCCTTTTCAAAGTACCATAGCTCAGCACTCCCACCAGTTCCTCTGCATGTCTTGTGCCACGAAGTTCAGCATATGAATCTGCTTTCTCACCAACCTAGATTTACTAAAAAGGGTACTTTTATGGATTTACATAAGGGACTTCATAAACAGGACCTTCCTGGTAAAGATGGATGATGAAAGGCAGTTTAGAATTCTCATTCTGTCTCCAAGACCACTCAACCTCCAATCATCTTGCAGAATGTTCCCATCCAATCAAGTCCCTGCCTCCTGACCACCATGATGGCTTGGGGAACCCTCCTAAGGAACAACAGGAGTTAAGGTAAATAAAGTCTGAATTTTGCCTATTGATGCAAATAGTTGAACCAGCCACCCACAACCAACCAGACCCTACACCCTAATTATCACACAAGCAAACCGGGAAACCTGAAAGCAGCCCAACATTAAAAACGCCTGTCCATCTCACTTGCTAGGAACCTGCAATCCACCCACTCACCTGCACCTAACATGCTGTCAGGAACACCCTCCAAGACCAGGCCTACCTCAGCCCAAACTCAGATAACCTAAACCAATCTTCGACCTGAAAACCTCACCCCAGAATCACATATCATTAAAGGAGCATTAATCAATGCTAGATCAGTGGCAGCACATGCACTTGACATTGCAGACCTGCTCACCGCCAACAACTTAGATCTAGTAGCCATATTTCCGAAACATGGCTACACGCAGACTCAGGTCCAGCCATCAGCCCTCTCCTTGGTGCTTACCCCACATTACTCTATTTTCAGCAAATGCAGAGCTGATTGAAGAGGGGGTGGGGTTGCTATCATAGCTAAAGACTCCCTAACCATTAGAGAAACCAACACCAACACCATCTACTTAGGAGAAATACTAACAGTCAAACATACTCTATCACAAAGAGCCACAGCGACCGTCCACCTGAGGTACCAGCCTCTAGGCCTCCCACTCTACTTCGAGGATAACATTGCACCCATCCTCTCTGCTAACTCTAAACCCACCACAAAAATCCTAATCCTTGGTGACCTAAATTTACGATTCAATGACCACATTGATTCCAACACCCTTGCCCTTTTATATGCAGTAGATATCACTGGTTTCACACAGCGGATCACAAATCCCACCCACAACAAAGGCCAGATTTTAGTTTGGCTTGCATCACAATCCTATCCAACATGCCCTTCGTCTAACCACAATATCTTTATCTTCATGTTACCTAGACACAGGCACAGAACCTCAAGCCTCCCTCGCTCCCTGTTGCACCAACAAGAAATGCCAAAACCATAACCCCTACAAATAGTCAACCCTTTCTGAAACCTCTCTCACAGCAATCCAATCCTACCAGCGACCCAACTATCTTGGTCAACAACTACAACCAAACCCTGGCTATCGCCATAGACGCTGTAGCCCTGCAGACTAATCGCAAAGCTAAACCCATTGCCCATATCAACACCTGCTTCACTCCAGACCGGCCAATTCCTCACCACAACATAAGCATACAAACAGGCCATCCTCCAAGCAAAAAGCACCACTTACAATGCCATAATCACCAAAGCTAAAACCAGCACCACAGAGCTTTTCTCCATTCTACAGGAACTAGCATCCCCAGCACCACCCAGCACTAACCGCACAAAAGACATCACTTGGTGCACTAACATACAAAACATATTAGTGAGCAAAATATCCATGCTTCAAGAAAGAATCCTGCAAAAGAAAAATAAACAAACCACCACTAATGACATCTTTGACCCGAAACCCCAAGTCAATGAGTACAACGTCCCTCTATTCGAGTTTAAGCCTGTCTCTGATAGCGACGTCATTACAATCATAAAGTGTATCAAGCCCTCAAGATGTCAAGGGGACATCTGCCCTGCCCCAATCATCAAAGAATGCGCTGCAGCCCTAGCACCATTCATATCATCCCTCATCAGTGCCTCCTTCTCCTCAGGCATTGTGGCAGCCAACCTAAAAGTGGCCTTTGTACTACAGCTCCTGACAAATCCCACACTAGATCCGGACATCCCCACTAATTACCACCTCATCACAACTGTACCATTCCTATTGAAAATACCGGACAAATCAACTTATCTACAGATAAAACAGCACGTGAATTCCCACAACCTCCTAGGCCTGCGCCAAACAGGCTTCAGACCAGGCCACAAAACTGAATCATCCCTACTCGACTTAAAAAATGAACTCGATGAATCCAAAGATGTCTGCAAACTAGCTCTCCTCCAATTGCAAGATTTCTCAGCTGGGTTTGACTTGGTGGACCACCAAATACTATGCCAGCAAATCCACTCCTCAGCCCACTTCTCACCTGAAGCCACTACCTGGATCTTCTCCTTCCTTTCAAACAGAACAATGAGAGTCTTTTGCACATCCTTCTCAGCTTCTATCACCACTGTCAAGTGTGGCATTTCTTAAGGGTCATATGTGTCACCAAGAATATACAACATCTTCACCAAACCACTTTTTGATCTTCTCGACAGTGAGGGAATCTCTCACATAAATTATGCTGATGACACACAGCTACTACTACCCATCACAGGTGACTACCCCAGTGACTCTGATTTGATCAGAGCTGTGTACCAAACTATCCAAGCGTGGATTCCGACACATATGCTCTGTCGCAACAATGACAAAACTGAGCTGCTCCTGGTTGGCTCTCCAACCCTCCTAAGTAAACTAGACCCAGTATACAAATCTTTCAACATTGACGGCATCCCTATCCAGGTCTCCTCCAGTGTAAAATCCCCTTGTGGTGTATCTCAACTCCTCCCTGTCACTCTCCAGGCAAGTCAATGCCATTTCCTCATCAGCAGTCTACACCACAAAACGTATCTGTGCCTGGAGACCATTCCTCTCAACAGAAAGCTGCCTCACTATCGCAATAGCATTGATAGGCTCCAGGCTGTATTACTGCAACACCCTAATCTCAGGTACCTCTGCTTGTAACCTCAACAAACTTCAAATTATACAGAACAACGCTCTAAGGGCAGCCCTGACCATAGCAAAAAATTAACATATGTCCCAAGCCAGAAAAGAAGCAAACTGGCTGCCAATCTGAGAGTGCATTTGCTTCAAAGCCATAACCCACAAATGTATCTCAAACTCTGCTCTAAGATACCTTGTGCACTAAAACAGCACCACCAGACTTACACAATCGTCCCACACAAATCGCCTCAACACTCAAAAATTCCGATTAAAAAGAGCAGGTGGGGCCAGCTTCCCGGCAATCGCCACCTAAAACTAGAACGTACTACCACCATACTTGAGAAAGGAACACTCCTATTGGGCTTTCCGCAAGCAGCACAAAACATTGCTCTTCTCCCAAGAAACCTAGTGGAGATCGATGCATCACGCATCTTCAAATTACGCTTTTTGTACTTACCCTGCACAGCCATGTTTCGGCACCTATAAATGCTTTGTTAATGTTTGCTAGTATGTCAAGTTATTTCAAGGATTGTACCCAGCGCTGTGAAGCCGGAGGGTTTAGCGCACTCTACAAATGAAAAAAAAAGAATAATAATAAATGTCCACAATCTGCAACAGTGTCTTCAAAAAATTATGATTTGACAATGGAAAATGGGTGACACTATTACATTCATTAATGACCAACCATAAATTGTAATAGTGAAGGCCTCTGTCTTCTACATAAAAGGTTTTTTTAAAAGAACATTTTGGAAACATTTATCCTAAACACAGATACACTTATATTATAGGATGGGGATGAATGGGTGACTGAATAACAAAGCTCAACTAGTAGCGGAATCACATAGAATTGAATAAATCCGTTTGGGCAGGATTAAAGTACAGTATTGTTTGTAACGGTAATGTTTGACAAATCATTGCAATAACTTTATGCTATACGCACTCATTATTGGGAACAAGCAGACGACGAGCGTCACACATTTTGTGCATCAGTGCCTTCGGCATTCAAAGAAGAACTGAGCGGGTAAGACATACTGCCTAAAGTCACGTTGCTAAGTTATGCAGTGTGCAGGAGGTTCATCTTTCGATATATATGTCCTACATGTCAGATTCTCACAGCAACAGGTATTTTCTTCTAACGTGGCCATCACTTCACAATGATGGCATTAACACCAAATGGAGACGTAGTCCATTCAACTTGGTTCAGTGCCAGGAAAATCATTCTGGGTGTGCCTTCCTTCAGCTGTTCTTGATGTTGCTTTGCTACCATTTCTTCATTGTGTATTCTGATGTCAATTAAACCATGAATCGCTATCATAGACACTTTCAAATGCACTTAGTAGATAACAAATACATAGGGGAAGACACAGCACAGAGAAGACCTTTTAAAATGTACATTTGTAAAAGGTATTAGTTTACACATCATATTTAAAATAGGTACTTTCAAACCCTGTTACAAATACAGTAACAATGGAAATGAAGCAGTTTGTTAAACTCACAAGTCATATGTGTGTAGAAAATGTATAACACAAAACAATTTCCCCTAAATAAAGGTAATACACTGCTATGGATCACAGATATGAAAAAGATATGGCAGAAAGATATCAGGATAAATGTGGAAACAACACTGGAAAAGCTTTCATTGTTGAAAATTGTTGAAACAAATGTCTATGTCCAGGCATGCCGAAAAAAACAACATGTTGCATTAGTAACATGCATGATGTAAAACACTCACTGACTAATGTTGCAGATGTTACAGTAATCATTAATTCCAAAAAGATGTAAAAAGCTCTCTTGCAAAGTGAAAATGTATTTTAAAGCAATGAATGAACAATGAGAACCACACATGGATAATAAGGTAAAGACGTAGAAAGGTTTTGTTGTACATATGCGTTGCAGACTAAAGAGTCTTTCACATTTTCATGGTGCTACGTGATTGCGAAAATGTGTTGAGAGTATGTGTTGCACCTTTGGCCACAGACATCTTCCGATGGAGTATATGCTCCAGTTTATTACTGCCAGGGCATTCAAACTTAACAAGATAATGTTGGAGACAATGTTTTCGCAAAATGGTGGAGAATGGATATCTCTAATTTTTGCAATGTCTCATGGGTCCAAAGCAGCCCTAAAAATGAGGCTGGGTGTGACGCTTAATCGATCGACTTCCTACATGACACACATTTTCCTCATGGCTCTCTCAGTGTCTCGACTGACACTGCTCCAACCATGTTCAACCTTCTAGAAACCTGTGCAGGGTTCAAAGTGTTTATGAGGGAGGGGAAGGAGGAGAGTAGCATGGCAAAGTAGATGTGCGGCAGTCTGCTCCGTGTGAAGAACATCCTTTAATTCTGTGACGAGTGCTATGACTCAGACCCCAAGTCCCTGATGGTCAGAAACTGAAGAGAGTTGCAAGAACAGAGAGGAATGATGGGAAGAGTCTGGAGGAGTTGGGGTAGGGCCATCCACTGTTGTGCATCAGTTTAATGAACAATTTAGTATGAATACATGTAATTATTGATGATTATTGAATTCCTGGCCCATCTCCTACATTCTATTGTGCGGTCTTGGGTGAAAGAAGAGGTAATAATAATAATAATAATAATAATAATAATAATAATAATAATAATAATAATAATAATAATAAAATAAATAATAATATAAATAATAATAATACTATATTTATGGTGCTTTCATCCAAAGTGCTTTACAAAGACTATGTTTAGATACAATAATTATTACCCAATTGAAATTGGTATTAACTTCATTGACCTTAAAAGGCTGAAACGCTTAGTCGATCTTGCTGGGATTTCAACCTGTGACGTGCAAATAACACATTGATCTCAGCAGCAAGTTTTAAACTAAATATGCAAGAGGACGAGTGTTCAAAGGAGATAAAATGTAGAATATAGACTGTAGGAAGAGAATAAGGGAAGACACAACCATTATGCATGATGGTATTGTTTTGGCCAAGCAGACACATAGGATTCCAAACATAGGATTCCAAACTCAATGAACCATATGAAGTGGAAATGACACAGATGCCTTGAAGCCAACACTCCAGTAGACCAACAGTCAAGACCTGTACAACATGTCTCATAAAGGCACAATTATAGGAGCTATCTTTAGGCAACCTGAGATGCACAAAATCAAATAAAAACTGAGGGTAAACATAAACACAAGGTCACACAAATAACACACACAAACCGCAAATTGCAAATCAGAAACATGCAATGAAAGTCTAAGCTTCCCAAACTCAGAGGGAAGGCCAAAATGTGGATCAATAATTTCAATGCGTGTTCATGTATTTGATCTGACCACTGGATGATTTAATTGCAACTATCACTGATCTGGTCAACATGAACTTTGTCAAACTAAAATAACATGTTATCCAAGGAATGGTAAACGGTACTGGAGGTTGTTCATATGGGAGCGCAACGTCCACAACGTAAAGGAAAATATAGGTTAAGAGAATATAAAAAATGTGATAGTTTTTGCCATTTCAATGTTGGTACTGATGCCATGGTGCTTTACAATCTCTGCCACTTTTAATTTTGCCAGTAGCTGCACTAGGCCTCATTTATCAGCTCCAGTAATTTAATTTGTTTAGCCTATGTTTCTGCTTTGTTCCAGATAATCTTATGATTGCCATGGTCCACAGTAGATGTGTGCAGAAATATATATCTGCTATCCTTTCTCATGATGATTTTTCCAGTAAAAGTGACTGCAGCGAATAATGTCAGTTTACTTTCTTAGCATTAGGAAGAAGATAACACAATAGTTCCAAAAGACATGTTTTGGTGTGAAACACACCTCAGTTTGAGGTATTGACAAGTGTTGAATTGGGCTGTGACTCTACTACCCGCTAGAGGATTCCAGGATTGCTGAGTCTGTGATAGATAGGCTAGCAGTGCACATATTAAAAGAAATTACTCCTCGAGAAATGGGCCTCTGCCATATATTTTATGAGGACCTGCAAACTAACAATTTGTGTTCTTGACTTAGCTAGAAGATTGAGCAATGAGGGCAGCAACATTTCGTGGCATGGTAGTTGCAAAAGACATGTTTCAAACGTACGGAATCGGCAAGGTCTAAGAACCGTCTGGGTTGCCAGATGTCTAGCTCCATGGGAGCAGCTCTCACTGTCACGTTTTTTTGCCCTGGGGGGATTGACTTTACCCTTCTCATTGGCGACACACACAATTAGGTCATCTGCAGGGGGATACACTCACGTCGCTAGAACTGTATTAACCAATACATTTGGCTAATGTATGTTTTCTTTAGATTCTTGTATAGGAAGGAGCCAATGGGGACGAGTGAATCAACATACACCGGCTATTTTGTAAAGTATTCTAATGTATTTGAATGTTGTGGTTTTCGTCTTTAAACATTGTAAACCAATGTCAGCGGGTTGAGAGTTTTCAGCTTTTGGTCTACTGAGACTAGATTGGCCTCCCGAACATTAGTTGCATGCTTTAAAACTGTTTTTCTTGCAACGGGTGCCTCTCATCATTGTTTTCTGGATTGATTTTTGGGCCCACTTTTGCAAGATTTTAAAAAGAAAATGGGATCACAGATCAAGGTGGCATACTAAAGAGCAAACACCGAAAAGCAAAACCAAATGGTCAGGAATGTATGTGTTCATGTTTTGATTCGGTTTAATAAACTGAGCACATTAACCAGCACTGGTAAATAGGCCATATGTAGATGTTCCTCATTTTAAATTGAATGAGGTTTGTGTGAGAGTGTTTAAAAAGCACAATGAGACAGATTTAAGCGCTAGACAGGGGTTTAGTAATGCAGAAAGACAGCACAAAAATAAACAGGGTTCCTAGGCTGCACAAGGAAAAATGATTACCTGCACATGGGGTCATGAAATAGGCTTCAGGAAGTGCAGGAGGAGGATGAAAGGCTACCGGACACTGGACGCTTTGGATCAGTGGTTTTACAGTCCTAGTATGTAACTGATATTGCAAAATGGTGAATAGCTATATCACAGCCACAGTTACTCCTAAAGGATTCAAGTGTCATGCCTGACAGTCTGGCTGCTGCCGTCCTTAAGTCTCCTTATTCTCATGAGAGGCGTTTTGCTTACAGGACAACAAAGCCAAGCGTCTACACTACGCACGCCGTTAGAATCACGTGACTAGACTTCCTTCATATGATTACTCAATTACCTTTATTAGAAGCGTGTGTGGCTGCGCTCGCTGCATCTGTTCGTGTTTCTATGAGGCTGAAGCTCCTGTTATCTGTGTCCTTGCATACTTTTGCATTCCTCCCTTATTGCTGCATTGTGTATTCCACCCGCATGATTCCTTCTTGCTGCCTTCACTCAGGGAAAATACCGACAGCAGGAATCTCAACAGGATTTGCGTGCAATAACGGCTGACCTTGCAGTCATTTGTAGCTGGGCAAGTGTCTTTCATACGCGGCGGCTTACTGGACTTCATTTGTAGCCGCGCATGTGTCTCTCACACGCGGCGGCTTTCCTGGACTTCATTTGTAGCCATTAGTGTTTATTTCCTATGCTGCGGTTTTCCTGGACTTGTTTGGAGCCGCACGTGTCTTCACTACACGTCGGCTTTCCTGGACTTGTTTTGAGGCTCGTGTGGTTCCCAGCTGGAATCGGTTTGTGAATTGCATGACGGTTCCCACATAAACCATGCATCTTTTTCTTATACTTGAATACCAAAGTAGTTTAACCAGACGTTCGTCCTTTCTTTATTATTGAAGGACTTTGTTCCTCTTATAAATTATGCTTATAGGTTTATAAGCCAGCCTATTCTGTTCTGGATGTCTATTCTTCAGTACCACTCTCATATCAAGGGCAAGGATAATCTTCCATCAAACTCCACATTTGTTGTCTCAAAAATATTACAAGTGCACAAGACTGGTGGACACTATCCGGGGGTGCACCAACCCGATATCTAGTGCGACCCTCATGCCGTTTCGGATTAGATCCCATACTAACTTTCCCTCCTTGTCGTTGTTATATTCCTGGATTATTTGCTGTTTCTGGCAGAACTGGTAATTTTCTTTCCACGTCAACAGGTTAGTGTGCTGAACTTTCTTGAATAGGTTGAAGATTGAATAACTTTCACATACATTCATTATATTTTATTTTCTCACAGGTTGGCGTATAATTGTTGCTCCACACCCTTTGCAGTGATTCCTCTCTCTGGCTGTGAATTCCAGTCAGAGAGTGACATCATTTGGAAGGTCTAAATTGAATTCACTACTCTCAAGCCGTTGCTGTTTAGTCAAGGATCTGAAAATATCCTCATCACTTGTATCCTTTAAGTGGTCATGGACCTGTACCTTTATATGAGCCATAGCTACTGTGTGCATGACATCAAGCTGCCTATTTTAATATTCATGGACCAATAACGTCATTTTCAGCGTGTCAGAGATTGTTGTACTAAGGTATGTGACAAAATGCATCCTACCTCCTCTTCCTGGTACCATTAGATTGCAGCAACAACAGCTTAGAAGGTGTACCATGTCCTAGTCTTAGAAGACTACTGCGGGAGTGTTGCACAATTTTGTAGTTGATTTGTAATTCGGTAATGTGACCAGAGGAGGGGGGCCATTACCTGTCGGGTAATGCTCCCAGGGCCATAGTTAGAAGCCCAGCAAAGCAAGGGCTTTAACGGAGCACCAGCGGCATTACCCGATCGTTAATGGCCCTTTTCTGAGGGTCATATTGCCATTACTACCCTGGCATGTCGTACCAGGGTACTAATTGCAATTTTTCTCGTGTAAAAAAAATAAAAAAATAAAATGGCCACCGGGGATCGGCAGAAGATACTATATGTAGTCCCTTCGCCCTTTCCATGGTGGCCAGTCATGCAAGAAAACCCAGAGCCGCGACAGTGAAGCAGAGGCTTCAGAGTCTTCTCGGCGAGGTAAGGCCTGAGTGAGGGCCAATGAGCTTGCTTGTAAAAAGCTCATTGTCCCTCGCCGGGTACTAATTTGACATCACACAAGAATGGGATGATAATCTGGTTCTCATTGTAATGGTTAGAAACACATTTCAAGTAAATATTTTGGACCACACTAAGACAAACTAAAAGAAATAAATGGTCCCTCAAACATTGTGGCTTTAAATAACCTAGTGAGAAAATGAATACACTCGTGCAGTTTGCCTTTAAGAGGTCATGTTGCTTTATAAATGCAGTTTCAAAAAGTACATGGCAACCGTTAAGTGACTCATAAGCTTTGTTTTTGTATTTATCTGTTTGAGTATAGCTTTAGATCTCAGCCAGTGCTGGTCCAAAAGGGTATAACAGCACATCAAGAAATGCTCTGAGGTGCAAAAAAGCAGTCACGTAATGTCAGAAGTTAGCTACGCCAGATTTCCTTGATGGGTTAGCGCACTGAATGTTATATTATGGCTAAGTGTGTTTCCTTTGTGAATTGATTGCTCATCTTCATAAAGGAGCCCATGTATTCTGGTGAGACGACAGCAGAGAGCGATTAGGCTTTAATCTCCCCAAAGGCTCTTGCATCCTCCTACCATGAGAGGGAGCACCTACTTAGCCCCGCCTCGGTTTTGGACATAAACTCAGCCCCTAGAGTTCAGGCAATTGAGTCAGGGCTGGGAGTGATTTTTCCTGTTACCAAAAAAAAAAAAATCTCAGCAGCTACTATAAGACTAAAGAAGGAACACTGATTGGCTACTAGAAGCCAGGAACTAATCATTTCAGTAAAGAAATGCAAGTAAATTCAAGGGAAAGGAAAATGTTACACTTACCAAAGGTGTATGAGCCCAAATTGAATACATACAAAGGAAGGCAGCAGAGAGAGCTACAGCTGCAGCAAAACAAATGAACATAATAGGATGCAAAGTAAATGATAAAAGGAATAGAATACTGCTCGAGAAAGTAGTTATTAAAGATGAACAATTCATAAAGAAGAGCACAACCAACGTGCGTATACACAGTAAAAACAATGGGCCTCATTACGAGTCTGGCGGTAACCGCGGCGGTAAAACCGCCTGGTTACTGCTGGACTCGTATTACCATTCTGCCTCCGTGATTCCCGGAATTACCGGGGCATTACAACCCCGGTTTTCTGGGAATCACAGAGGCGGAATGGTGTTAATACCCATTCCCATCGAGTCCTATTGGACTCGATGGGAATGGGGATCATGGAAACACCAGCAGCATCTCGTAATGATGCAGGTGTTTCCTCGTCCGCCTGCAGGCGGGCGGTGTTAAACCCGCTAGGTCAGACTTGGCGAGAACATCACCACCCACCTGCAGGAGTTGTGATCGCCCGGCATGGAAACAATGGTGGAGGCGGGTTTACCGCCACCGTTGTTTCCATACCGGGCAATTTGTAATGAGGCCCAATGTGTATTAGCTCCAGAGTATCTATGCACTCGTCAAAGAGCAGAACACAAACAGTGAACAGAAGAACATGCAAGACCTATAAGCTAAAGAAATCATATATATATATATATATATATATATATATTATGGGCCTCATTACAAGTCTGCCGGTCCAGAACAAGGGTGCCAGTAGCAATGTTCCGGCACCTTTTCTGGACCGGCAGACTCCAACTCTGCCTTCCGGAGCAGATGCGCCCAGCAGGTCTGACCTGCCCGGCGCATAGGCCCCTGAAGGCACAGTTGTCACAGAAACAGCGGTACCATTACTAACGGTGCTGGTGCTTCTGTATACCCATTCCCATGGAGTCCTATGGGACTCCACAGGAATGGGGACTAACAATTTCTGCCGCTTGATATCCCGGGCCGCCGCGACTTGTAATGTCCTTGTGGCACAGGGATCTAAGGCGTTCGGAAACATTGTTAAAGTCCGGCGGCAACCCACTGCTAGCATTGGTGGGTTACCGCCAGACTTGGAATGAGGCCCATAGACATAAGAAGAATAGACAGCAGGCAGGAGAGTGCTGCTTGGAAGTTGTTGGCATGGAGACACTGCTGTTAGAGAAAAGCATATGTGCTGTACGTGCCACGTCATGGAACTTTGTCCACAACGGATGGGCGTAAGGAAGTGTGGAAGGTGGGAGTTTGGTGCGTGGCTCAGTGAACTTAATAGTGGTTTCCAGAGATCCAATTGAGCATTGCAATAAGAAGGGGGTTGGTGGAGGCTTGAAGACATTGTCAAAGAATGAGCAGCATGGGTCATACTGGGTGAGGAAGCCGAGAGCAAGGCACTCCTTACCTGGTTGTTTTACAGTGGTCATTTGTCTGGGGTTCTCTTTGGTTGCAGCATTGTCTGGAAGTGCAGCAAGCTGAAATGGGAGTCATACTTTTTCCCAAAAGGTCTGAGGAGGCATAGCCCTGGCAGAATCTAGACAGGCCCAGACAGGGGTATCGGGCCTTAGCAGTGGGCCTTGTAAGGGGGCCGGCATCACCTGTCGACTCCCTGAGTGGATTATGATATTGCAGCAGCAACCTATCCACAGCAGGCAGAGGTGGGCCAAGTGCTGTGAGAAGCCCAGGCAGGGCATGGGTTAAAGCGGGTGCCATTTTTAAATGGCTCAGCTATTCCGGTTCATGTAGAAGAGATGCAACAGTGCACACCTTGGGCAAGGGCTCCTCTGAGTTTGTTGAATCACCGGTGCTGTGTAAGGTTTGGCACCCAGCTGGTGTTCCTCTACTGCATGGCACCAGATCATTCATATCAAAACCGAATAGTGGAACACATCATACAACAACAAACATAGCATTGAGTTACATAGTATAAGCATAGAGAGCAGCCAAACAATACCTAGCAACATAGATGAATATTGTTGACCAAAATAACATAATAAGTAAGCAAACAGCATCATAGCTGATCTAGCAAAGCATTCCCATGTGACACTACTGGTAATAGAATGTGAAACTAAAAACACTTATAGTTGTATTCCATGGTCACCGAGGGCCAGATGTATAGATGGTGAGGCAAAAGGTAAAAGATGCAAAAGGATTACTGCCTCTAAAAGAAAAATTGAATAACCCTGAAGACTTTTTTTTACCAATGGCAAAGTATTGCCAGAAAATTCAAATAGCACTAGCATAAACAGCATACAATGAACGTTTAACATCTCTTTTAACGTTGGCTGTGGTGGCTAATGAATTTTCTTAGGTGGAGGGGCATAAAGATTTCCACCAAATATTCCCTAGCCAATGAGCATAGCTAGGGAGCCCTACCCAATCATGGCCATTTCCGGGGGGGAAATTTCTTTAAATAATGGGTTAAAATGGTGCATTATACAGCACACCTTTCTGAAAATTGGGCAAAAAGCCAAACAGTTTCCAACTGGTTTTGTAAGGTAAATCATGAAAAAATCCATTAGATGAAAGTCAGTCAATAGTGCACAGGAGCATTTCCTTATGCCTTTACACACAATATGTGCCAGTATAAAAATAATTTCATGCGGGTTGTGCCCATACATCTCCATGCTGGATGCACCAACATATACCACTATTCCCATATAAGATGTGTGCAAAATAACCGTAAAGATCCTATAAGAAAATATGCCCATGCTGGTTTTGTCAATGTATAAGTACCCCCACAACATACACCTGTTGGTTTCACAATTAAAAATGCAAGCCACAGTATGAAAATATATCCAAACTGGCTGCACTAAAATGCCATGCTAGCTACATAATACCACTTATCATGCTTGCTTTGTCAAAGATGCCCAACACATCATCAATACATCATCTGTGGAACATATCATAATACAGTGTTGTGCCCTTGTGGTTGCACTGTGTGCTTTTCTCTTGAACTTGATTGGCCCAGTGACTGCATTATGCTACTCTGCCCTGCTGTTCCTATCCTGATCCCCCCCCCCCTCTGTATACTTCGCACATGGCACTCTATGTTTCTCCTATCTTCTCTAACTATTTCTCCAACAACTATCCTTCCCTTCTCACTACGTCTGACAGGAAGAAGTTCAAAAAGGATATCTTGGTCTCTAACCCTGGTCTCCCTATCGCTGACGCTTATACCAGCGCTTCCTCCAGACAGACCATCACTGATATCCTTTTTGTTGTTCCCTCGCCAGACCTATGGACTCTTCATATGGTCTCTGTGCACTCTCCTTTCTCTGCTTCTCCCATTAATGGTGGCACCCCCTGAGAGGCCCTTCTGGCCCCCTTCAACTCCTCTAAAGACATCATTAATGTCTACCTGGATGGCACAATCTTGGTCCAAGGTCCTCAGGTCAACCTCCTTCCCAGGCGTCATCAATTTCCTTTCATCCCCTGCTGCCCCTCTCTCACTTCCTCAGCTTCCTTTCCTCCCCCATCTGCCTCCCCCTTGGCTACCTTGCCCTCTCCTCCTTTTCCCCCTCTCGGGCTCTGTCTACATCTCCTTTTACACCGCTGCAGGGTATTCCTCTGATTTGTACCCCCTACCCGCAAGTCCTTCAAGGATGGCAACCTTCTCCATATTGCCACTCTCAACTCTCGCTCAGCCTTCAAACACTCCTCTGACATCTGCCGCCTCCTGGAAGAACTTGACCTCGATGTCCTCGGTCTCACTGAGACATGGTTCATGGCCAGCTCTGTCACAAACTTTGACACTCTCCTCCGTGATGGCTACAAGATCCTCTTCGCACCTAGGTCCACCCAGTCCATAGGGGGTGTAGCCCTGATCTTCCCAGAGTGGATTCCTGCCTCTGGCATTCATATGCAGACCTACTCCTCTTTCAAATGCCTTTTCTGCAGGCTTCCTACCTCTCCTTGCCACTCCCTTACTGCGGCTACTATCTATTGGCCGCCAGCCGGTCAGATCACTTCCTTCCTCTCTGAGTGGGTGGACCTCTACTCCTTCCTCCTGACCTCAATATTCATCTGGACACTCCCTGTTCCTTGTCTGGACTCTTTTGTGACCTCAGCGATTCTCTCTCTCTTTCTATTCTCCCCTCTGGCCCAACTCACTCTGCAGGGCACACGCTGGGTGTTTTGATCTCCTCAGACCTCCCCCTCTCCATCACTCTGACCACTCCTCTCTCCTGGAGTGATCACTTCCTCCTTTCCTCCCATCTTTCCCTCTCTACCCCTCAGGCCAAGCCAACTCCAACACTGCCACCTACCTTCTAGGTCATTGACCCATGAAACGTGTGTCAGTTGAGGTTTTCGCCACCACTTTCTCTCCCCCTCCTCTGGCTGACTCACATCCTGACACAGTCCTTTCCATGCTCTACTCCTCTGTCTCTGATACGCTGTACATGTTTGCCTCTGTCATGAGGATCTGTTTGAAGCCCAAAACCAAGTGCAACTCTTGGTATGACTCTGACCTAGCTACCCTTAAACATGAGAGTAGGGTGGGTGAGAGGAACTGGCAGGCTTCTTGTACATCCTCTGACAAACTGGCCTGCCGCCTGCTCCAAAGGCAATACAGGCTCCTTATCCAAACTAAGAAGAAAACCCACATCCAAGGCAGCGTCTCCCGCGGCATCTAGCAACTCAGCAGAACTCTTTAGAATATGCAAAGAGCGGTCCACCCTCCTGCAGTCTGTACCTCTCCTGTCACCTCCCAGGCCCGCTGCATGGCCCCTGCCTCTCATTTCATCTAAACAAAACAGGACATCCTGTCCACCCTCTCATCCTCTTCTCCTCTTCCCCCTTCTCTATCTGCTAACTCAGGCCCTCCATCAGCCCCCCGGCTCCCTAATTCTCTTCCTTTTCTCTGTTCTCTCCATACAAGGTTTCTAGACAAGTCCAATCTATGAAAGTCTCGTCAAAACAGGTTCTTCTCTGTTCATCTAAAACCATCAAGGACCACATTGACACCCTTGCACCTGCTCTGGCCAACTTCTGCAACCTCTCCTTTGCCTCCTGAGCCTTCCCCTCCCTTCTGAAGCACTCTCTTGTGCACCCTCTCCTCAAGAAAGAAACCCACAGCTGACCCCTCATGCCCGGCTAACTATTGCCGATTTCCATGAATCCTTTCCTGGGTAAACTCCTGGAAAAGCCATCTCCAAGCTTAATCTTCACACCAATTCTGCTGGTTGTCTCCACGACCATCAGTCTGGCTTTAGAGCTTCCAGAGCATGGAAACTGCTCTCCTCAACATCTGTGAAGACCTGCTCCCCAACCATGACTCTAACATCCCTCTGTCCTCATCCTATTCGATCTCTCTTCTGCCTTTGACACGGTTGACCATGGCAACCTGCTCAACCATCTCCATGATAACCTGGGTATCACCAATCACGTCCTGGCATGGCTGACCTCTTTCCTCTCTGATTGACCCCCTCCTGTCCAACTTGGGTCCTTCCTTTCCTCTATCTCACTAACTACCTGTGGTTTTCCTCAGGGGTCTAACCTCTCTCCCTGGCTGTTCAACCAATACATGGCAGCCCTTTCCCATCACATTGCAGCTCTCTGCTCCAACTTTCAGTGCTATGCGGATGACACTCAGTTAGTTTTCAGGCTTCCCTCTGCCATCTCTTCTGCTTCTCTCATCTCTGACTGTCTGTCTGCTATCCAGAGGTGGCGTGCCACCAATGACCTCTGCCTTAATGCCAGTAAGACAGAGATTCTCCTCATCTGCACACCTGCACCCTCCTTTCCTGTCACTCTCTGGCTGGCCTCCCTTTGCCCTCTTCGTGCTCCCACGTGTGAGGCTAAGAACATTGGGGTCATCTTCGACTCCACACTCTCCTTTTCTCCTCACATCTCCGACATCTCTAAGAAGTCACACTGCCAAATCCACCTCCTCAGAGGTATTCTTCCTTTCCTCTCCTTTCCCCAGAAGCTTATTTTCTCTAGAGCTCTGATTCTCCCTAGGCTGGACTACTGCAACAACCTCTTTCTAAATCTGCCTGCGTCTACTCTCCACCTTCTGCAACTCATCCAGAACAGTACTGCAAGACTTGCCCTTGCTCTCAAGCCCTGGGACCATATCTCCTCTCCAGCCTGAAATATGTTCATTGGCTTCCAGTGGCTGCAAGGATTAAATTCAAGACCCTTTGCATTGTCCACAAGGCTTTCTGGGGCCTGGGTCTAAAATACCTTCAACTCTCCCCCCGTAAATACCATCGCACTCAAGCACTTCGGTCCTCCACCTCCAACTCCCATATGGTCAGTCACTTCTCCAAACAATGAGTTGGGGGTAGATCTCTTTCCTCGGCTGGTGTCTCCCTCTGGAAAAGCCTCCCAGCCACTCTGAAACTTAAGGAGAACCATCTCTGGTTCTGGAAGCACCTCAAGACCCTCCTGTTTGCTTCTGCCTTCGCCCAGCTTCTCCCCTGCTAATCTGTCTGTTTTGGCACTGGGCACCTGGATACCCTCTGAGTCCCCTTACCTGCACTTATCAGACACCTCTTGTCTGTGCTTTAAATCTTGCACTTGCCACCTTGGTGGCTGCACTACCAGTTCTTGTTTTTATTCCTTGCTCAGCACTTTCCACTTCTCCCCTATCCTTTGCACTTTCCCCATTCCACTCTCCTCGGCACTTGCACATTCCCAATGTCACTGGGCCTAGTATGATCATTGTTTTGTCCTCTCCTATTCACCTCCCATGCCTCGTCGCGCTCTGAAACACTTGTGTATGAGTGTGATACAAATAAAATATCATATTATATATCATATCATCAATGCCTAAGAATGATGACTGTATTCCCTTGATGCCTTCCGGCCTTGAAAAACTTTGAAGCACATCACTTGTGTATAAGCGCTATATAAATAAATAATTGCATTTACAATTACAATTACAATACCACAATAATAAATGTCTGTACTGGCTGAGTTAAATTGCCAGTCTAGGAACAAAATATCACTTATCATGCTTGCTTTACCAAAGACGCCCAATACAAAGTGTCATACCACAATGGCAATGGCTAGACTGCCTGCATTAAAATTCCAATCTAGCTACATAAGAACACTTATCATGCTTGTTTTATCAAAGACGCCGATTACAAAGTGTCATACCACAAAAGGAAATGGCTAGACTGCCTGCATTAAAATTCCAGTCTTGCTACATAATACACTCATCGTGCTTATTTCATTAAAGATGCCCAATGCCAAATGTTATGCCACAGTAACAAATGGCTAGACTGGCTGCACCAATATTCCAGTCCAGCCACTTAATAGCATGTTTTCATGCTTGCATTATCCAAGATGCCCAATACAAATTGTCCCTCCACAGAAAGAAATTGCTAGACTGGCTGCAACAAAATACCAGTCTAGCCACGTAATAACACTTGTCATGCCTGCTTTATCATCGATGACCAGAAAAACAATGCCATACTTGCCCAGTGGTGTGCCAGCACCTCACATTCACACATAATCACATAATTGTGAATGTGATTATGTGTGTGTGAGAGGCACTGGAGGGACAGGACAAGGGTGGCAGAATATGTGTGCGAGGTCCAATGAGGGCCAGTGGGTTGCGCCCTCTCTTGAACATTATGGACAAGCCGGCACTGATCATTTGGTAATATATATATATTAGTTGGGTAATTTGAGGTCACACAGCACTAATTTCTATGTATTATAAAAAGTTTAGCCATGCAGGGGGTGGGCGTGTGTTACATGATTGTCACTGTATAAGTGTGTTATGTTATGTTAAGTCACAGGGCCTCACCATGATTTGAGCAGTATCCCAACTGTAATACCGCCCAACTTGAATAGCGTTAGCACCAATTGGTCCAGCGGTATTACCGCCGGATAACGGGTTGGGTGTTAACGGTAAATCCCCATTCCCCATTGGGTCCATTGGATCCAATGGGGCATTTCCAGCGTTAAAACTGCACGCTAATACAGCCGGCAGTATTACCGCTGAAAACAGGGTGCCAAATTGGATATTCACCTCCAGAAAAAAGCTGAAGGTAAAACAGCCCATTTAGCACACAACTCATGATAGGCCAGCCCTTTAATGAGGCACTAAAACCGTTACCACTGCATTCAAGGACTACCACCCAACTCGTGATGAGGCTAGAGCTCAGGGACGCGTGTGTCATGAACAGTACTTTGTGTGTTATAAAACAGTGAAACTACAGAAAGGCTGAATCGGTTAATGAAGTGTAACTGAACAGTGGTGTGTGTGTGTGTATTTGTCTGAGGTGTGCTGATGTGCAGTGGCTTGTCTGTTGTATGTACATTATGCAAATAATACTGTTCATGGAATAATAACTTATAGGACTATACATTATATGATTTAGGACTATAAATGCACACAGATGTTTGTTTTAGGCAATTGTAAGTTGTGTGTGTGCATGTGTTTTGGTTTATACATTTAGATGTTTTATAGCAATGTATGTTGTTTGAAATGAAATGAGAATTTAATTAAATATTATTTGCTTGAACATGATTGAAAATTGGAATCTGATTTTGAATGAAATATTCACTTTCTTTTTTGATTCATCAATAGATGTGCCTTTCCTTTTTCCTGGCCATAATTTACCCCAGACCCCAATCCTTACGTTTACCCAAATATAACCCAAAAGCTACTCCTGAAAATAACTTCAACCTTATGTCTCACCTATGCCTAAACCTGCCCATAACTTCTACTTTCACTCTGACCCAAGAAAAGTCCAAACCCTTGCCATAATTCCAATTGTGACACTAAACATAACCCTAATATCAAGGTAAATGCGACTAGCTCGACCATTTTCCCCTCCCTAATGACTCTATTTTCGGCTATTTTTGTTCTTCTTTTCCTAGTAACGCAATGGTTTCCCAATTAAAATTGTTTTGCCACACACCATCACCCAACTTTTTTGCACTGAAAAGTGAAAAGAAACAGGATAAAGAAGCCGGATAGATTGTGCTCACTGTGCAACAGGGCTCATCCATAATTAATCTTAAGAAATTGCTTTGTGTCAGTTTCCCTAGGGATACCCGAAAACTAAAATGTCTGCATGCCACGTGAGAAGCATGTGTTTATTTCATACAACTTTGCAATGCTATTCTTGTGTATTCCCTTTTCCCTTTATAAATGGAGGAATACAAGAATGCCAAGTAACAAAACTAGTGTCAAAGACTGACTAACTTCTTCAACCTGACATGGGATACATTCAAGGTACGCTGCCCCCACCATCTTCTTGCCTTGTATAAACGTGTGATCTAGTACTGACGTCTATTTGATCTAATTGAAGTGAACCAATAATGCAGCTGTGGCCTGGCATGCCACGCCCTGTGGTTGCTGATTACACTCTAGGCTCTCTGGCCATGTCTTCAATGCTGCATATGGACACTCTCCACAGTATAAGCGTCGTGCCGCCCCGAGGGTCTGATTTGTCTTCCATGCCCCATAAAGTTGTTGTTTCAAGGTTCTGTGCACGAGTAAAAGAGTAAAAGCCATGAAACAACAATACTTCCTGTAAATGCCCTCTGTAACGTGTAATTTCCCTTGAAACAAATGTAATTTAGTTCGGGAAAAAGGAGCATGTAATCGGTGCCATCCATAAGTCCCCTCACTTGCTTCCTGGAACCTCTGCTCGGCTTCTTATCCCTCTCAAGTGCCCTCCGCAGACAAAGGCAATGGGAGCTAGATGGTCATTAAATGGCGGCGTATCTCTGCTTTATAGCCTCAGCTGGCACATCCAATTTAGCATCTACTGTTTTCCTCAGAGCTATGCTTCGCATTTATTCAGATATTGATTGCTAGGCCAGGATAAGGTCATAATTCTTTCTTGTGGGCTGCGGAAAAACTTCTTATTTTTACCAACCTGGAGCTTGGCTCAGGGCTCATTTGATGCTTGTTGTCTCATCTCAGAGGTGAACGGGACTGTAGGGAAATGCAGTAAGCGCTCTACGGGCTGATACAGTAGGTCTGGTGCAGATGCTGTTACATTTCATGTAATAGTTGGTATGGGATTGACATTGTGCCAGCAGGGTAGGCCTTCCATCCTTCTGGCATTCCACAGATAATGGCCACTTTCCAAATTAGCCCATATGTTTATACATATACTTTGTTGGGCGTTTGCAAAACTATTTTATTTTATTTTATTACATTGACATTTTATGTTGCACAAATCACAAGCTATATTGTCCTTAATTATTTCACTTCGTGTATATCTTATTATCTAATCCATGTTATTTAATATGGAACAATGAAAAGGTAAGTCAGATGTTATTGTTGTTTGTGGTAGGTAGTATCTGCTCTCTAACACGCTTGCTCATGAATTACACAAGGTACAGATCCCTTCGGGACTGACCATCCGGGCACATTAATGGTTACACAGCCATACGTCAATTTTCAGTCTCCATAAGCCTAGGAAGTGCATTATCCTTTTCCAAAAGATGATGTCAGGACGGGAAGGTATGTGGGGTACACAACCTTTACTGCTGAGCTGCTCCAACTGACATTAAGTAAAGCTGGGCGAACTACCACCCAACCTTGACCACAGCTGGAAATGCATATGAATGCCAAACGCAGAGTTCCTGTCAGATCCTTCAGAGCTCAATGGCAGCCAATAACTCTGCGCAAAAACATCTATTATGTTCAGGTTAGCAAGATGCTATTTGGCTGGACATTAACAGTCACCAAATCACCTGGAGAGATGTGATGTCTTCTTGGAGGTTTGAGAGCCCTAAATAAGGGGAACACCACTTTCACTTTCTGTGTGTGGTGATTGTTAAGCTCTAGGAGCAGGTGTAACGAGTAGGCAAGAAATTTGTCTTTAAGCGTAATTCTGGTTATTTTTTAGGAGTTGTGTGATCTTTTTTGACTGTGCATTAGATTTGAATTAAGAATATCATTGACTCCTATCATCTATCATCTAACTGTGTGCTTATTAGGCCAACTTTGTTGTCTTTCTTCCTTTTTACCATAACCTTCCTTAATGAAGGGTTTGTCGTTGCCACAGGGGAAGGAGATGGAAATTTACGCTTGGCTGACTCAAACGAGGGTCTGCTGCCATGATAGAAGGAGATGGCAGAGGGGTATGTGATATTATGTTATCCAATGTATATAATGTCCCCATCAACAACATAGTGGTCTTAGAATGTCTGACATTGGCCCTCATTCCGAGATTGGTGCTAATCATGGCGCCATTAGCGCCATGACTAGCATCAATACCGGTACCACCACCGACGTGGTGGTATGGGGATTTACCGGTCCATTCCGCCCTTTGCGGGACCGATACGTCCCCATTTGAAATGCCATTCCCCATTCCCATTTGAGCCACCATAGGGCTCAATGGTAAGGGGGAAGGCAGCAATAACTATACTGCAAATTGCGGTACCGTTATTGACCCTGGTATCCCTTTGCGGGTCCCGTCCTTAACGCCTGCTAAAACCAGGCGTTAAGGAAGGACCCGCAAAGGGACCTCAGAATAGGGCGCAAAGGGATTACCGGCACCGGTGTCATTACCGGTGCCCGGTATCCCTTTGCGCCCGGGTCGTAATGACCCCCATTGTCCTAGAGGTGGAATATGTGGAGGGAGTCCTTCTACGGGAGGTAATGTGTATGACTATTGAAGACCGTCTATTGATACTTGACCTAATGCAGTAGGATTGACTATGGCTGAGCTGTAATGACATTTAAGTCAATAGCAAATTCTAATGCGTAACAATATTTAACATTAGTATATGTTTTAGCCCATGTACATTAATATTGACTATGAAATTCAAGCTAACTTAATCCATTCTAAGCTGGCAACCTCTATCACTATCATGGACCATGTGACAGAGCAGGATATTAGCTTTTTTCTTTTTTTGTTTTTAAATAAGATTTAAAATGTAGCCACAGTTGTTCTACCCCTCATTAGGTGAAGTGAAATGCATTAGTTGCAATGACCCTTCCCCCAGAAATATGGTATGTTTGATGTGAAATTCATTTTTATTTTATTTTTATTTTGATATGGAACAAAATATTGATTTTTAAAACATATTCTGATTCATTTGCTGCTGTGGGCAAAGATGGGTGATAGGACATTTTCTTCTACCACCTCCTGTTCTGCGTTTTCCGAAGCAGAAGGCACACATTGTAGGCACTGTAGTTGCACATCCACTGGAGTCATTGTTGGGAAGTTCATTAACACATTTTAGAGTTGGATGAGAATATTCTGGGGGCATGATACAAACTCACTGCACTTATCAATGTTCAAGAGATTCAGGGGAAGGCACGGGATTCTGTTCTCAAGGTAAAAAGATTACAGTGGGCATTCTGGTACTGTAACATGGCCACCAGGTCATGGGCCTGTGTGCACTTTAGGTTGTTGAAGTTTAAGACAATGGGGTGCAGAACGGTCCTTTGATGTGCAGCATGAGCAACACACCAGTAAAGTTGGGTCTTTAAACAGAGGCTGGTTCTGACGGATCAGCACAATGTACAACTACATGGAACGGATGCCAGTCTCAATTCCTGCATGGAGGTCAGTTTCCATTGGCCCCTCTTCAACCTCATATCCCAACTTTGGGTACAGCAATATGCAAGGGTTCTCACTACAGAACAAAGGTCTCAGTCACCAATACTAGACATGCACGAATAAGCAAACCTCGATCCCCTTGTTCCCTCACTCTGCCCCAGCACCCCTGCCATCTATGAATTCTGCAGAGGTGGCATCATCCAAAGGCAGGGGCCTATTCTCACTGCCATAACAACCACAACCCGAGAAGATTCTTTTTTTCGCCAGGCCTAATGGTCTCCCACTCTTAGGACAGTAAAACAGAGACTCAATCCTGTGTCATCCTGGCTTGTTGTAATCTCTAATGATAGATATTTATAAGAATGTATTTTGGAAATATTATTTTAATATGTTTATTTGTGTAAAATTATGTGTGATTGTTTTTATGTGTAAGGCTGGGTATGAACAATCAAATCACAAATTATGTCTGCATTTACAGATGACTATCAGGTTGAAGGCTAAACTCCACAGCAGTAATGTTGCCCTCAATAGCCAAATTATCTGTCACCCAACTATCCTCTTGCAGGTGACTGAATAAACATTGCGCAAGACAGTAGGAAAATAAATGGTGGAGTGACTGCCCTTCAATCTAGAAGAATATTTCTCCAAATATTGCAAGAGTGGATCTCCAAGGTGAGCGAGGGTCTAAATGAGTTGTAGAAATTTCCTACTCACAGAACTATATTGAGAGTTCAAAAGGGAGTAGAACAATCTCAGAAAGGAGTTAACAAGTTAATTTGGCTAATGGGATAAAGGGTTGAATTGAATAGACCACATGCTGTACCCCACATTGACTTTTGTGGACTTAAGATGCTGGGACATTGTCATAAACTAAGTGGCAAAAATCCAATGAAATGTGTTCCACCTGTTTCCCCTATAGACATATGCATATTATATTCATACAATGCACAAGGCTGCCATCTAGAAATGTACCCCTTTCACTTTACAAACATCTGTCAAGGATGAAAGAAAAGACAAGGTCTATTTGCCATGGCGGCTATGCAAGGAAAACTCATAAATCCACCAATGAATCCAATGCCAACATTATGCATACAATGTAACAATTTGAAGAGAATGCGATGTAAAATGATAGAACAAATTAGTTAGACAGGTTAGCGTTTGCAAATCCTCCATGGTTAGTTCTCTGAATTTGCCATTTGCTCTTCTTAATGTCCTGGGACTGATGTCGCGTTTTCTAAAGAAACTGTTGGCAAGATTGGAAAAGCTCAAGAAAGCCTAATGACATTAGTAGAACATGAAAACGTACCACATTAATGTATTGATGTTGATATTTCTGCCATGTGCTTCAGCTTTTGTGATCAAGGATCGGCATGGACTGCAGTAGCCAAAATAAGCCCATTCACACGAAAGACCTGAAACAAAACACTACTCATGTGTACCCATTTGAAATGTGCAGCACTCAAGAACATAGCAGTAGAAGCACACATGATAATGGAGAATTAAAATAATGAGTCATCGTCACTATAGTGAGCGAGTGGAGCTATGGCACAACAGCAATTACATTTGCATGGGTGACAGTTCAAACTGAGGTGGCGTGGGTCACGGTCTGCTGCTGATGAGTGGCCTA
Organism: Ambystoma mexicanum; assembly: GCF_040938575.1. Lineage (NCBI taxonomy): Eukaryota > Metazoa > Chordata > Amphibia > Caudata > Ambystomatidae > Ambystoma > Ambystoma mexicanum. The sequence goes on from NC_090934.1 coordinate 531,621,055, forward strand.
CAGTAGATGACATCAGGGTTAATCTCAGTCATGTGCACGCTCTTGCATTATATGACACTACAAGGATATGGTACCAAACTTGTTTCCAGACTTTCCTCAGAGCACAGTTTCTTTGCACAGATGGCTGGTGGAGAGATGGCTTTGTTCTTCCTCCACTAGTATGGAGAGGTTCTACACTTTTGACTTTGTTTCTGTAGCAAGAAGACATGTCCACATATGCCGTTCCTCCAGATAAAGGGCTGGTGGTGGTGTCAGAGTTGGTGGACTGGCTGCCACTTGCTTTTATTCATATACAGGGAATGACAAATATAACCATTTTAAAGTGGCATTGGACCTTTTCTCTTACATGCCTATTGCCCGATACATAGAGGCAAGCAATCAAGGCAGATGCATCATTTCTTACTAACCAATTCCCCTGAAAAAATCCCTACATTATTTATTTTTTATAAATAAGAATGACATAAATGTTTTTAAATGGCCTTTCATTAATCCTTTAAATGTGCATGGCTCAAGAAAGAGCAATACTCTAACATCAGAAACCATCACATTATAGAAACTAGCCTTACAAACCATTAAAATGGGGGGGGATGCGTGTCCTGTGTTCCGTAAAAGGGCTGCTTAACTGCAGGGCTCTCTACACTGACCTCCCTATACCACAAAACATATAATGCTCTGAGCCCCGTGCTAAACACATAGAGATGACTCTGTTACCTGTGGGGATCCAGTCAGCAGATCTTAGTGTCAGAGAGAGAAGGGCTGTCCTGATGATCCAAACAGGAGCAGGCTGCTGTTGCCATCTCCCAATCACAAAATGGCGAATAAATCCTAATGAAGAGAAGTGTGGTCTGTCTAACTTTAGAGACCCCTGTCGCTTGGCAGAGGAACATGGGCAAGCGACTGTGACCAAGACACACCACGTAGGGAACAGAGGAATGCGAAGAAAGAAGAAGGGTACATCGATAGAGGTGAAGAGAAAAGGCAGGGGTGATGAAGAGCACCAAACAGCAGAAGCGGCGGCCAAGAAGCAAAACTTCCAGTGACAAGAGCAGTGAGTAAGTGAAGGGTGCCCCCACCTCACACTATATAGGACCTGCGGCACACGGCACTGACAGAGTGCAGGACTGAGCAGAGCGCTACTGTTCGGGGAAGATTAATGGCCCAGAGCGTGCTGTGACACACAAACTGAATGAGGAGCCTTCTGTTTGGTAGTAGAACTGGAAGGAAATGATGTTGAAAATCGAGAGGAAGGTAACAGGGGCAAGGCGGGATAGCACTGTACCAGAGCTTAGATAGAGTGCTGAGAATGCAAGCCTATACCATGAGTAGTAATGACGGGGGCTATGGATCGTGATTATAGTAGTGTGACCTCATGCTCTGATGTGGACTGAGACCCCCTTTTTTAAACAGTAAGTGAGTCAAATGTGTATTATCTGAACAGTACAGATCCATTTGAAGAGGGCACAACAGAATTGTTCCCAATACTGCTAAACCGGTGCCCTCACACCAGTACTTTAACAACATGACCATTAAAGAGCAGTTACAGTTGGCACATGTAGAGCTGTAAACAGGACATGGAGTCCTCGAAGCTTGAACTATTATTTCAGAAGTTTGCCAAACTGAGTGGAACCATCACGGCCATAGATGAGAGAGTAACGGACACACATGTGGAGGTCCTAGTAGTGAAAACAGAAATTAGCAAGTATAATCGACTATTAGAAGTGGAAGAGAGAGTGGGTCAGATAAAGGAGGCAGCCGGCAAAGTATTCTCACTGCAAGCATCGCTCGATGAGTTAAAGGCGGCAAGGAATGAATTGCAGGACCATAGCAGAAGATGAAATATCTATAGATTTGGCTTCCCAGAGGAGGTGGAGGAGGGGTACCCGGCAGCATTTTTTGAGAAATGGATATCATCAATGACGAAGATGGACGTCAGCTGGCCACTGGAGATTCAAAGAGCACACAGGGTTCGGAGAAGAGCTGGCTCCAACACAAACGCACCTCAACCCCTCATGGCATCTTTCTTACACTTCCAACGGATTTTATGGGAAGGAAACACTATCTTCATTGCAGCAGAGTTCTCCAGAGAGATGATGGAAGTAAAGAAGAGATTTCTGGCATTTAGGTCACAGCTGAAGGAGTTGTAATTAAAGTATAGCCTCTTGGACCCTGCCACAATGCTGGTCATGAAAGAACAAAGAACAATTGAGTTCACAGAGCCTGAGGTCCTCTGGGTATCTATACAAGAAACAGAGGCCCAGCCAATGGATATCACATAAATGCAACACAGCGGGGAGGCAAAAAGAGGAGTGATTACGCATCTGGTGAACGGCGAAGGAAGGAGGACAATTAATCTGGCTAGGCAACAATCAATCATGCAGAAGGAAGCTGCTAAATGTCAGACCCACAATGCAAGATGACCTGGGAGAGGACAGGCTAATGGAAAAGCCCAGAATGCCGATCAAAACGCCTCCATGATAAAGACTGGGGGTTTTTCTGAAGCATGTTATATAAGGGGGGGGGAGAAGTTACTTGCGACACAAGGGGTCTATTTGTATTTTGTACAGATTAAGAGGAAGGGCCGGGAGGAGGGAGGGGCAAAAGAGCAAGAATGCATTTGGAGATGGGGAGGAGAGGTTAGGAGGGTAGAGAAGGTGGCATTCAATGTTGCAGAGAGAAAAGATATGGGAGGGGGCTCTGAGTGCTGAGCTATGGCTGGATACACTTTACGTTACCTTTTCAAGAGGGAGGTGGATGAAACGGGGAGGACGGGAGGAGGAGGGATTTTATGGCCTTTTTTTTTAGTTACTTTGCAAGTTTACTGTTTTCTATAAATGAAGCCCACAGCTTTCCGATGGGAGAGCTGTGGCATGCGAGGGCGGTTGGGTAGAGCTAACTGTGGTACCACTACATAGACCAGTGGGATCTGGCACACATGAGACTGTGAGTGTGTGGTGCTTTAATCATACTGTGGGGTGGAGGGGTGATGGCGAATTGGTGTCACAACATAATATCTATCAAAGTTAACAGTCTGAATAATTGCATTCATCATAAGAAAACCTTGCAATATCTGAACTCCAAGGGTGCAGGCATAGCACTGTTGCAAAAGACGCACAAGCAGAAATTGGAGGTGGACAAGTTACAAAGGGGAACAGTGGGGAGATTATATCATAGGTGCCGTGAAAAGGCGAAGAGGTGCGGGGTTGCTATCCACATTATGAAATTGCTGTCTATAAGAGTAAATAACATATGGGGGGATAGCGAGGGTAAACTAGTGGCAGTCAATATGCATGTGTAGAAAAGACACTGGTCTTGGCATCGAAAGAGGCACACACCAACAACAAACACGTTTTCTTCGTGTTCCTTTCTAGGACACTGACCAAAATGTCCAATGATCAAATTGTGTTGGAGTGACTAGAACCTGCCATTGAACCATTTTCTAGATAAGCCATATAGGTATATTGATGGGCAAAAAAGGGATAGGTCCTTATTCTAAAGACTACTGACAGACCATGGCCTGGAGTGTATTTAATCCAATTGCCGGAGACTACACTTTCACTTTCTGTGTGCATGGTATGCCATCAAGAATTGATTATTTCATAATGTTGAGGCATAATCCGGTAACAATTGCGATAGACACTCTCTTGAAAAAACAAGGTGCCTATGGATGGAAAACTAATGTTGGTCTGCTGAAAAACTTGATGGACAATGCAGGGTTGGTGGATCTAGTCGATGAATACCCAGAACTCAGTGAGTGATCAGTGAGCTTGGTGGGTACGTTGTGGGCTGCGGGGAAGGCATACATTATGGGGGCTCTGATTCAGATGGATGCAAAGAAAAAGAAAGCAGAGCAGGAGGTGTTGTAATAATTGGAGACGGAGGTGAACAGTTTAAAGCATCAATAGTAGCAGGGCCCTGGCAAACCTACTCTGCAGGCACTTAGTAAGGAAATATAATGAATATAACTATTTTAGAAAGAAGGCTGAATATTGCTTTTTTCGGCTGAAGATCAGACAGTATGAGCAAGGGGAGAAAGCGCACCAGCTCTGGTGGCTCAGCTCAAGAACAGGAAGGAACACAGCAGTTTTGCAATGATCAAATGTAGGGAGGCAGACGAATGTGTGACGGTCCCAGATGCTGTTATACAGGAATTCCACGCCTTCTATGTATCCTTATACATCATGGACCCTGCGATGGATCAGAAGATAGAGGAAATATTCATGGATGACTTGCCTGTCCCAAAACTGCGGAAGGGGGATCAGCAGATGTTGGGTAGCCCGAAACGAAAGGAGGAGGTGTGGGATAGTATTGTGAGCATGAGAAACGGGAAATCGCCAGGGGAGGACCGCCTACCCATAGAATTTAAAGAATGGGGGGTGCTACAATGGCAGCATGCTGACCAAAATGTAATGCGGCTGTAGAAGTTGGGGTGCTTAATTTGGAATTTAATGCAGGGATATTGTTTGTCATCCAGAAGCCAGGAAGCGATCCACTGCTTTGCAATAATTATAGAGCAAGGTGGTTGATAAACATAGACATAAAGATTTTAGCGAGAGTACTAGCTACAAGAATTAAGAAGGTAATAACAAAGCTAATTCACAAGACTCAGGTTGTCTTTGTGTGAGGCAGGTCAGCGAGAGTAATATGGCAGGAAAACGGGGGACAGAGCCAAAAATAGTGCTCTCTTTGGATTCTGAGAAAGCTTTTGACCTATGGAGTGGGGTTACATGTTCCGAATGCTAGAAAAATATGGTCTGGGTCATGATTTTATCAGGAAGGACCATCTTCTCTATAGTCACCAAAGTGCTAGGTGGTGGCTACATGTCGAATTCACTTAGCATCATCAGTGGGGCGGGGCAAGGCTGCCTCCCTCTCCCTTGCTTTTTATTCTGGCACTTGAACCGCTCTCCATGGCTATCCTCCCAAATCCCCAAATCAGAGTGATTAAAACACTGGTTGGAGAGCAAAAAGTGATGCATTATGCAGATGATTTTATGATGGACCCTGAGTCATAGGTAAGAGAACTGATGCAGATGATTAATACCTCTTCCTCTTGCTCAGGATATAAGATACACTGGGATAAATGTGAGGCTATGCCCTTTAATGGCAGAGTTTACAAAAACTTTATTAGGGGAACTGAACTGCGCTCTTGATGGGGATGTCTCTTAAGTCTGGAGCCTAGTAAAGATTTAGGATAAGATAGAACCAGTGAACCAGTCTGATCCAAGACGCAGTTGGAGTTTTATAAATGGTTGTCACTGAACCTATCCATCTGGGGCAGGTACACATAGTCAAGATGGTGGGCGCTCATCTAAATTACCTATTTACCATGTTGCCTCTGACGAATCCCGAATGTTGTGATGAAAAAGATAGAGCAAGGGATCAAATCCTTTGTTTGGGGAAGTCGGAGACCGATACTGAAGGTTGAGAAACTTTGTGCACCTATGAATTCAGGGGGTATCAGGTTGCCTAGTGTCCAAATATATTACCTAGCTCAGCAGCTCTCGCAGGTTGTGTTGTATTATTTGGAGATAGGGGGCCTAAGCTCACCTGGGAGGAGTGGGAACAAGAATTTAGCTGGAAGAAAGGACCGGTGATGCTCTTTAATGAAGATGGGTGGAATAGGGCCCATCCCATCCTGCGGACGAGCATAGCAGCAGAAATACAAAATGTTTGAAGTGCCATACGGGCATAGGGAACATTGTGCACATTCTATGGTTCTGCTCTAAATTGCAAAGGTACTGGGCTGATGGGTGGGGAGCAATTCCGGATAGACAGGGGTGGGGCTCACAATGGGGTCTGAGGCTTTGCATCCATCATGATATGTCAGAGCTTCCGGATATATCTAGGGCGGATGAAAGATTGCTAAACACAGCATTGCTGGTGGTGAAACAGGCTATTTTATGATTATGGCGACCGGAACGCCCGGGATGAACACATGGGAGCATGAAATGGTTAAAGTCAGTTCATAAGGGAGGTTGATACATAGAGCTAAAGATAGGGAGGTAGACTGTCTCTCAATTTGGGAGATATGTTTGCAAAGAAGCTAAGAGTGTGAGGGTGGGGTAGGAAGTGGTTAATCGGAGGAGGGTGTGTGCGCACCTTGAAGGGTGATCAGCAAGATGCAATTTCAGTCATATGATGGGCCCGGTTTGGGCTTAAGATAACAAAGATTGATTGGATTCTGAACCTCTAAGCTACAATGCTGTGCTGATAAGGTCTATTGCCGATGGTTTGGGTGTGTCGTTTTTGTTATTTAAGTTCTAGGTTTAATACCGCCGCCCATTATTTGACGGAATCACAACTATACTGTGCAAGGTACAATATAAAAGGAGAGCGAGCTGCAATGAAGAGATCATGAGGCAGGGGCTCTCTTCATCGTATTGAAGGTAGAGGTCCCGTGGAGGAATCGGAAGAACCCTGGCCTGTCGGCATATGTACGATCGCAGGAATACCTCACAGCACATTCGAAAATGTGTGGTCGCTTCACGCTAGGTCTTCTGAGGACCTGGGTTTCTCAGTGAACTGTTAATATGCTCAGTGAACTGTTAATGAACTTTGCCTTGTGATAGATTTGTAATAGTTCTTATGAAATTCAATAAAAACTATAATGACATCAAAACATCCAAACGCATGAACTCATCTTTTCATGAGTTTACTTGGATAAAATACATCACCTGACTTGTGCACTAGTCTTCAAAGCTGGTGTAGAAGTCAGTACAAATAGACTGATGTGCAGTGTTAACGTAACTAGAGATCTGTACTGAAATGGCTGAACCAATAAGTACCAAATTGTAAACATTAAAAGAGAACTATCGGGCAACGATGCACTCTATTGTGGTGCAGAAAATTGGAAGATCCCGATGCTACTTACGGATAGAAATGTTTTCCATGGAGCAGATATGAGATTGTTGAAGTTCCCAATAATATTCTCTAGTGGTTTTCGCATTTTCAAACAGCATTTTCATGTAAGAATGTATCTAAGATTCAGCTTTATAATACAGGAGTTTTTTTCTGGTAACCCCAGGCATTTGTCTGCAATTAGGGACATATTCTAAAAGCCCACTCTTCTCCATTCTAAGTGTTCACAAGAAATACATCCTTTGTGTTCAAAGTGCAGCACTGCATAACACTATGCTTGCATGGCCATATTATTGAAATACTTTAACAGAATGCATACAAAAACAAGTGGATGCCCTCAAATGAGTGCTCATCTGGATTCGGTTGGTGCCCAAATGTAAATGAAACGTATAAGAATGTATCTCCAAAAGGATCTACTAGCCCACAACCAATACTGCGGTCTAACCCCGAAATGCATCATTGTTCTATGTTAAGGTCAAATAATTATTATATTACATACAATAACAAGCAATGCATGGTGCACAACCAGCAGTTACTGTGGTCTACTGCTTGTATTGGCCGGGAAAGCGTTGTCATGTGCTTGCCAAATTTAAATTGTTGTATTTCATGTTACCATTGCCTACCAGATGTGTATGCAAAAACAAATGGCTATTGATAAAGTGTTCAGCCATGAGGATGGGTTACATCACACACCTGGGGAGCAGATATGTTCTTCCATACAGCTGTCCAACCACACCCTTCCTGGTTATCCATGCCTCTACAGTATGGTGCTGGTGGCTGACACACAGTAACATTCCCTCTGATCTTGTCATGTTAATTGTTGACTCCATGCGCTGGAGAGACTGTCCCCCTGATAGGAGATTTGCTCTTAGCTCAGTTCAATTTACTTCATCCCATCTAATCCCATTTCACCACTGAACGCTGAATATACCACCATGCAACAAAGGGAATACATTTGGTAACTGCTGAACCCATATGCAGTCAAACTTACATTAGTTGTGTTGGGGTGAGTGCGTCATACCTTACAACCCTTACCTTCCCCATAAAATGATACACCACAACATTTGGTCAAGTGTTGGCAATAAAAGGCTGTAGGTTTTTATTGTTTACAGATATGGTTATGGAACATAAACATTAACTGCATAACACAATAATATAGTACTTTTGGGCACAGGGTCCTGAGGGTACCCCCTCTGGCCCGTGCCACCTTTCTTGTCCCACGACTTGTTGTGGACACCGTACAGTGTCCACAAACAGTTTGTGATTTTGCTGAGCTGCAAGCAGCTCATTATATAGGCCGAGGGAAGCCCCTGGGTCTTTGAAGTACCTCCTTGGGGGCTGTGAACCAGCCCCCAGGCCAGCCGTGCAGCTGAAAGTCTAAGCCACCTGGGGCGGGGGGATCAATTTGTATTTCCCTGCCTGGGTGTTCTGCTGCCTCTGGGTGCAAGGCACCCATTTGTCTTTGTAGAAGGGTGAGGTATTTTTATTACCCTCCTCACCCCTCATGCGCTTTGATGCGCAAGAGCTGCTGTCTCCCTTATCAGTTTGAAGGAGAGGGGAGCCGGCCCTATGCTAGGGCTGCTGCCCCTCTCCTGAGTCTGCCGCCATGAGACAACAGTTACCCAGCCTCGCCTGGGGAAGCACGGCCGCGTTGCCCATAACTGCTGAACCCATATGCAGGCAAACTTACATTAGTTGTGTTGGGGTGAGTGCGTCATACCTTACAGCCCTTAAACTCCCCATAAAATGTTACACCACAACATTTGGTCAAGTGTTGGCAATAAAAGGCTGTAGGTTTTTATTGTTTACAGATATGGTTATGGAACATAAACATTAACTGCATAACATAATAATATAGTACTTTTGGGCACCAGGTCCTGAGATTACCTCCTCTGGCCCGTGCCGCCACACACAGGTAGGTTTTCGGCTGCCTGTGTTTCCCCAAAAGTTATGTTATTTGCAGTCTCTGGTGGCTAAAGTATCTGTGATTTCCCTAGACAATTACTCTATGCCGTGCCTGGATAGGTGGGTGCCATCCCTGTGAAAGAGATCGGGTCGCTTAGTGTTATGGCCGGGCGTTTTATAAAACCCCCACCCCTGGGTACACAGAATTTTTCCAGCCCTCTGTTCAATTTCCTCCTGGAGTTTTCTATCGATGTATAGCAGGTGGCCCCCTGTCATATTTTCCTAGGCAGGATTGCTGAAAAATAAATCTGTGTCCCTCCAGTTGTGTGAAATGCCTGATAGTGAGGCACATGTCTCCTTGTATAAAACCTTTCTACCCATGCTTACTAGGTCGTTTGAATTATCAAAAACTCAGGTGGGTCTCCGTAGTGGACTAGGTTGGCTAACTTGTATTGGATGTCCGTCTAGTGGAGGCCTCTGTAGGCCCACCATGACGCAATTGTGTTCCTGAAGGCTGGGCCATCTTTCGTTTCTTTTGCCCACCACCCTGTCCTGAACACATGCAAGTGTCCAACTATCCAGGCTGATCTTAGGGGTGCCTCCTGATTAGCAGATTTTTCGGATTCCACCCCGCTTCACTGATTCCACCCCGCTTCACTGACACCCCTTTAAATTGGTAGTGACTCAACGCTGAGGCATCTCTGTGGATCAGGAATCTCCCTTCCACTTTGGGTCGTTGTGCCATTAAAGGTTAGTGATGCACACTGGGCAGTTTGGGGCATCATCGATGCAGCAAATGTTAATGACTCTTTTGGCCCCTGTTTTTGATTGTTGTATTCCTATGTTGACGCTGACCCTTCTTACCTTGGTTTCCATGATGCCTAACCCGTTGTTTGCTCTGGTGCTGGAAGCTATTAGCTCTCCCACTCTAAAGGCCCCGAAGTATGTGAGAAAAACACTGTTTTAAATAATAATGCCTCACATGGGTGTGAGAATATGTCATCTGGTAGGCTTGCTATTTGAACTAGTTTCTCAAAATCTATTGGGTAGCGAGTATGAACTTGCGGCCCTTCCATCTTACCCCAACCCTTCATTGCGTATGAAATTAGCACGCTTTGCGTGGGGTCTGAGTCACCCCGTAATTTTGAAAAATAAGATATTGCGCCAAATGTATTTTTGCCCACTCTTTTTTGAAATCCTAGTCGTGAGCCCACTTTAAAAAGATTTCTATATCTTTTATTGTTATTAAATCTACATGGTTTAGACCTGTTGCCCTAAAAACTGTTTGCCAGCACTTACTGTACTGGGCTGTAGTGCTGCTAGCCAATGCCTTTTCCGCCATCTCTAGTAGGAACCCCGTAGCAGGGCAGGGTTTGTGTTGTCTGTGGGCAGCATGCTGCTGGCACCCGTTTTTGAGGTGCCTGTTTGTTGCTGTGCATCCCGGCCCTTGCCCTCGGGTGCAGGCATTGACACAACTCTTTCTAGCTTCCCATTATTGCCCAGCAATCCGCTGGGATTGGCGTCATCTTTTCCCGGGCGTGTGGTGCTAGCTCCCGGAATCTTGTCCACTGCAAGCGAGATAAAGCATCTGCAATGTTATTATCTGCTCCAGCGATGTGTTTTGCTTTAACAATAATGTTCTCATGCAGTGTGGCCACCATGATGGCGCGTAGTACTCTGAGTACCAAATTGCATTTGGCAGTTCTTTTGTTTATGATTCCTACTACCGTCATGTTGTCACACCATACCATGAGTTCCGTGTTTGCCAGCTGCCTTACCACATGTGTATGGTTAGCCAGATGGGAAATATTTCCGATAGCGTGATGTTTTTAGCTCATCCAGCTGTGTGGCATGATTCGGGCCATTGTCCGGTCACCCATTCTGTGTCTAGTATGGCCCCAAACCCCTTGCTTCCTGCTGCATCTGTGAAAGGACCCTTTTTTTTGTCCCAGTGTTCAATGGCGTGTGCCAAAGCGTGGCCCCGTTGAAATTTGCGAGGAAATTCCCCTATAATTTAGATCTTCCTTCACTTATTTGCCCAACCTGATGTGCAGGTGCGGTTTGGTGCATGCTCTGGTTTTAAACTCCAGGATCCTGGAAAATACTTTACCTTGCAGAATGATCCTGGCCCCGAATTTGAGACTGCCCGCTAGTGCTTGTAATTCCCTTACTGTGCCCTTGTCCTTTGTGCTTAGTTCTTGGATTTTGTCCAAAAGTTCTGCTACTTTTGGTATATGGATTCTGCACAGGCCGCCCGCTCAGTCTATCCCTATCCCCAGAAAGATAATGTTTGTGGATGGGTTAATTGTCCACTCCAATGTCAATGAGAAGACCCTATGTGTGGCCATTTTTAACTATGTTAGTGCCCTACTGCAGTCCTCTGACTCTGCTGGTCCCCTCACCATGAAATCCTCCAGGTAGTGCACTACTCTGACCCCTGGTAATTGTTTATGATGTGCCCCTTGGAAGAACGAGCTAAATTGCTCAAACAGGGCGCATGATACTTTGCACCCCATGGGGAGGCATCTGTCCGCATAGAACATATTTTCAAACGTAAACCCTAGCCATTGCTGAGAACTTGGGTGTACCGGTATTAACCTAAATGCGGATTCAATGTCCAGTTTAGCCATAAGGGCTTTCCTGCCACAGTCGTGTATTAGTCTTAACGCCTCTTGAAAATGTGTGTAAGTGACCGCAGATTCCTTGTGTGGGATGCCGTCATTGAGCGAGCGCCTTCTGGGGTATGACAGATGGTGTATTGCCCTCATCTTCCCAGGTTCTTTTTTCGGCACTAGGCGTAGTGGTAACACTAGATAGTTTGAGAATGGCATTGTATCCCATATGCCCGCAATCCTGCCCAGGCGTAGTTCTTTCTTTATTTCAACTCTCACCATTTTTGGTTTGTCCCTGGCCGAGACCAAATTTTTGGGGATTTTATGGGACCCTACTTTGTTAAAAGGGATAATGAAACCTTCTTTGAAACCCTGTTTGATTGCTGAGCTGATTTCTTTGTCAGGATAAATCATAAGGGCTTTGTTAAAATGTTTTGGGCTTGATGGGGTTCTGCCCGGTTCCAGAACTGGCGGCAGTGTTTCCCTATCGCTCTTCTTTTTGGCGTTTTGGCATGCAAACTGGTGCAGTTGCTTGCCGGGTGTTCCCCGTTGCAATTGGAGCAGCTGTGCTTACACCAGCACTCCTTAGCCCATGTGCACTGATTTTTCCATAATTCCTGCATGGAATCTTGGATTTTGTGGTGTGGTTAAGGGCGTTAGTGGTCTCCTGTGGCTTTCAATTGGGTGCCATGCTTCTTCCTGTTTAGAATATAAACAAACAAACTTTTACATTTTGAGGCAAACTACTAATGGGTGTCCCCCATGCCAATAGACATGTATATCTGGTTTGATGTTACCCGTGCTGGGTAACTGCTGTTTTGTGCCCCGTACCAGGGTACTGTCAGATGCAGGTTGCCTTAAGTTGGACTGTCTCACTTCTTAAAACTTTCTATGTAGTGCACCTTAATTTATCTGTTTGCGTGTTCAACGAATTTGTCTTGTAGTTCAATCTCGAATTCTTCATGAAATGCCCAGTAAATTGTGTTTGCATGTTAAAACGGAATTGCCCCTTCGTAGCAAAAAATAGTTTGTCAACATATTGAAATCTACCCACTATGTTTGTTCCTGTATTCAAGCAATAACACTTCATGATGTTGCTCCCCAAAAAGAGGCCTGGATTGCGTGATAACATTGCTTGCCGCTTAAAACATTCTTCCTGTGCTGCCCCTTTATGTTTCTAACAGTTTTCGATATTCGTCTTTAAAAAACTTGTTTGGCCCTTCAAATACACGTTGTTCCGTAGCGTAAAACTGAAAAAGCAGGCTTGTCGCTGTAAGGCACTCTTCTGTGCAGAAATGCCTGCTGTCGGTATTTGTGTCCGTAACTATCAGTTTAGTTCGAGTCACACACCATTCTACCAGCCAGTTAGACACACTTCTCCCAGCCTGTTATATTCTGTCCACCTTGAGCATTTGTTTACTGAAAGCTAAATGTCTTATTGCCGTGCCCCGTGCCTTAAAACCGCCACACGCTGCTCCGTGATGGCTTGCTTCCAAATCACAGTGTTACACTTATGCTCCCCACGGGACCCGTTCTGGCTTCCTGTTAAGAGGCAACCGCGGCGCAGGGGCTGACATACTTGCGAGTTGCACGCCACCTGCGCCGGGTTGATTTCTTTTGTTGTTTTCTCCGCACGCAAGCTCTGCTCTAGCCAGCACGCCTCTGCACCAGCTGAAATGCACGCTGTCCGCCATTGCTGCCTCTGGCTGCACCGGTCCGCCACACCACGGAAAAACTTTTCCCCTTCTGCAACCTGGATATTATTTACAGCCGCTTGCTTCCAAATAATGACAAACTAACAGGACAATGTTTGTGCGATGGAAGCAGGAGACGCTGCACACACAACAAACTCTGGAGAGAGGGAGTTGAAGGAAGGAAACACAAAGATGCTGAGTACACCGCAAACCTTGTGAAAGAAAAAGAAAAGAGCAGGAAGACTCTGAGTACACAGCAAACTTCCTTAAGGGTGTTTCGGTCCCCGTGCAGGATCCACAAACAGTTTGTGATTTTGCTGAGCTGCAAGCAGCTCATTATATAGGCCTAGGGAAGCCCCTGGGTTTTTTAAGTACCTCCTTGGGGGCTGTGAACCAGCCCCCAGGCCAGCCTTGCGGCTGAAAGTCTAAGCCCCCTGTTGGGGGGGATCTCTTTGTATTTCCCTGCCTGGGTGTTCTGTTGCCCCTGGGTGCAAGGCACCCATTTGTCTTTGTAGAAGACCTCACCCCTCCTGCGCTTTGATGCGCAAGAGCTGCTGTCTCCCTTATCAGTTAGAAGGAGAGGGGAGACGGCCCTGTGAGAGGGCTGCTGCCCCTCTCCTGAGTCTGCCGCCATGAGACAACAGTTACTCAGCCTCGCCTAGGGAGGCCCGGAGGCATTGCCCATACTAAGAATTGGACATGGTGATCCCATTAACATGGATTCACCTGATGTCCGTGTGTACAGGACACATTACACAACCTGTCTTCAAGGGTGAAAAGATGGACATTGCTACAGGTCTAGGAAGTGGTGACATCAAATGTCAGCGGGTGTTGGCGTAAGTGTTAATGGGCATGTTTTTTGGCGCATGTCTGCCCTTTAAGTACAGATTAGTGGAGTTGCCCATATGCACACATATCAATGACACATTACACAACGTGTCTCCCAGGATGACAAGATGGACATTCTTGCAGGTCTAGGAAGTGGTGACACCAAATATCAGTCGGTGTGGCAGAAGTGTTAAAAGGCATGTTGGCGTGTTGGCGCATGTATGCTCTTTAAGTCCAGATTAATGGAGTTGCCCACTTGTGCACATACCAATGTATTTTGGAAACTCACTTTCAGCTCCTGTCTCGATTCCACCAACTCCCTTAAGGGTCAACAGGTCAATGCCTGTCTTGGTGTGTTCTTCCCACAGCTCCAGAGTAGGTGCTGACAGTGAGCTGACAAATGTAGTTAGTGTCTCCCTACTTTGAGCAGGGAATTGCTTGCATGGAACACCTATTTATGCCCTCCAGCAAACCAAGATGTCTGCCACACCTTGTGCGTTGGGTGTTAGATCATTAGCCTTATCTATGATGGCCTTTCGCAAGCAGTTGCTCTGGCATTTGGGGGTCTTTGGTAATCCTTTCTCATGACATGTGACACTTTTGTCATAATGCATTCTACAAGTATCTCAACTTGTTATTGGTGATCTAGGACTTGTATCCCTTTGCATATATGTTGACCAGGGCCGTGGGGCAATGAAGAATCTGAGCTGGTCCAGTAGGGAGAGTGCTGGAGGATATGACCAAAGAAGCAAGGAGTGGATGGTGTTAGGTTATCTTGAGCAAACATGTATTTGTCCCAATTAAACCTGAGCATCTGAAGGATGATCCAGCCAGCTCCAGATTTGCTCCAATTTTAGGCTTTGTGAATATAGTACCGGGTGGCAAGATCAAATATGAGAAGAACAGGATATCTCTTGAATTGTGTGAATGTTAGAAACACCAATTACCATACTTATGCACACAGTGTCACACAGATATACAGAATCCATTGATAGCGTCATTAAGAAACTCTAAATTTACAATTACAAGTGGTTATGTTTTTATTTCACTCACTTGGTACCTTTTCATATTAAACATTCTTCTAAGGATTTTGTCAGGATGGGTTTGTTAAGGATTTCAATCAGGCGACACGCACACTGTGGTCTCGGCCTAGTATATAACGCCTTACTGAGGTGCTTTTCTCCTTATTTATGTGGATTCAATTTGGGGATGGTACACCAGTCATATCACACCCCCTTTACAAATACCCGGGGTCACAATGGACCATGAACCAGGCCGGTTGGTAAAATGCAATATTTGTTTATTTATTTTAAAATTCAAAAGAAATCCTCAAATTTCTAATATGGGGCATCAACCACCAATGTGGTGTTAATAACAATAAGAATGTAAGCTAAGCAATTCAATTAGTTTAACCTTCTAGTAACGCATATATAACAGACAAGGGAATAGAAACACTTTTTAATTTGAAGAAAGATAGTACTCAAGTTGGATTTCCCACTGCAAAGTTCCCTCAATCCACAAATAATAATTTCTGAATGGATATAAGGAAGCAGCAGGTGATCAGGAATAAGAAGCTGAAAAAGGAATTCAAATCCGACCTTTCCTCCCCAAATAAGTGTGAAAAATGGATTTGAACCCCTTGCAATGTTAAAAAGGACACTAGGAAATGGATGAATAAAATAAGGAATGTGTGCAAAAACCTTGAAACAAATACAGTTCTTCACTAAAGCAACAATGTAAAGGTACTAACAATCACAAGCAATTGATTAGCAAGAGCATACAGTTCGAAAAATGAATGGAAGATTTAAAACAGTTAACAATCAAAATGACACGTAAACTTTGCAAATATTTCCGTTTTCCGTGTAAATTTACTAAAACGGTTTCTTTGAAAAACGGATGAAATATTGAAGTTATTTGGGAGACAGATATATATATATTACAGGTATATTATAAAAGTGAAATTAGGTCTCTAGCTGTTAAACTGAATGAGATAGACAAGATAGAATGAGATGCATTTTTGGAAAAATCAGGCAGTGAAAAACAGAAAAGCAGCTTTAAAATGGATCACACATTTTACTTAAACTGGATTTAATGACTAAGAAAAAGAGAATGACACCCATGAATCTCTACAGTTACACTGCAGTTGTAACCCTTCACGTAGCGTACCCTGTTTCCTGTATGGAATATTAATTTATTTAATTAAAATCGCTAATGGCTTATGTTCTAGGCAAAACAAAATGAAGAGAAAATCAGCACTAACACTAGGAATCAAAGGCAGGGTTTTACAGATAATGCTGACAATTTTAACAAGACATCAGGGTCATAATAGAGTAGCTTAGAGATTGGGATCGGACAAAACAAGGCAAAGTGTACTATGGATTTCTATGGGTTTCTATTGATACTCACAGTCCACTTTAGTTTGTGATATTTGGCCCATCAGCGTTCTGGTCACCACACAGATCTGGTCTAACAAAGGACAGCCAGACAAAATCAAGGGGACAGGATCAGCTGGGCAGGGACTGGGTACCAAATGATAGTTCTGGTCACTGGATGGCTCAGGTACCTCTGGATGCAGTTATTGGGCAGCAATTGTTGGGCCGCCAGCCAGGCTGGTATCAGGAGGCTTCCCACAAAAATACCGCCGCTTCTCCTTTGGGTATTGGGATTTTAGAATTAAGGCCTTGCTGGAAAGGTCAGCAATGCTTGTCCTGGTAATTTGATCTGGAGTCTGGATCAATGCAAGATGAAGGAAACAGGAACAGGACGCTGCACAGGAAATCAGGAAGAGTGTGTGTGTCTACAGTCTTGTCAGGGACACTTATTTATAGTGCATAATGACATCATCAAAGTATAGGCTGGGCAGGGTTAACTAAGCACGCTCCTAAATTACTTGGATTGGACAGGGGTGCTAATCTCCGCCCTGCTCTCAACTGGTTGGATTTCCAAGGGAGTGATGTCAGATATATGAGGTGAATTTTACAATGTCCAAAAACTCCCACATTTACTTTTCCTAAAATCCGATTTTGCCAAAACATATATTTACACCATTGCAATCTCTTGGCAAATTATATACACAGGTTATATATTTTGTACAGCACATATCCATCGAATCCGCCAGTCTGTGGGACCTTATTTTTCCCTTCTGATACATTTTGGTAATTTTGAGCTGAAAGATTTGGCCTAAAATTCCATAACTTTAAACACAGATGTGCATTCTCCCAAGGGATGTATGTACAAAAATGTATGTTCAACATTGATATTTTTCTGTTTATCCCCAATACTTTGCCCTTTCTGTCTCATGTCTCAAAAGAAAGCACACAAAAAATCACTTTTAAACTGCAACATGTTTACATTTTTTCAAAGTCTTTAATGTTTATTCCTGAAATAGTCTTTGTTAACAAATGGCAGTTCCTTTGTACCTGGGTCATTTTTATTTCTTTAACTTCAACTGCTGCCAAGTGTCATTTTCTTCAGAGCATGGTGGAGGTTTCTTCCTTGATTGAAGTTATATTGCCCCTTCACACTTCAGACTTCCTTTCCTGGGTGCTTCATTGTCAGGGTCCCAGCAGAGACGAAAGTCTGTTCAACCCTGTAATTATCAGGGGGTTGTCAGTATCTGCTGAGAGAGAGCCCTCCTTTTGGTGCCACCCCTCCAAGCAGAAAAACTGTTTTTCAACTTTCAACTCCAGCCACCAGAGTTTTAACCTTTAATGCCTGATCGAGAATTCAAGCAAGCCAGTTGCATAAAATAACCCATGTTATATAATCTCACCAGCAAGAAACCCCTTCATATTGCCAAAAACTGGCAGGCTTTCATTCACCAGAGTACTGTTCCAACACACAGTCATTTGATTTTCTTTAGTTTGCAAAAGCCATTTTTTTTTTACATCTTTTCATCTTCAGCAGATTCACACACTGTCTGCAGCTATAGTTATTCTCTTGAAAGGCTGGAGTTGGTCTGAAACACAGATATTTGAAGCAGGCATGGCTCAGCTAGTTAAACTTTTGCATTTTTGTTGTTGTTGCAAAATGCAGTTTTGGGCCATGGTGCTCACAGGAGCCAGGGCAACCCTTTTGTGGTTGTTTCTGCGCAAAAGCAGCTTAGTGATGTGGGGCAATGCCATTGAGTGGGTCAAAATTATCCCACACACCCCGCCCCCAACTTCTCCTGGGCTTCCAAGTTGCGGGAGAGTTGGGCAAGTGGGCTTTCGCCACTAGACAAAGCAGGATCTGTCAGGTATGAGTCCTTCTTCCATCCGAGAGAGGTGCGTCCTACTCCGCTCATTGTCTCTGGTCGAAACGTGGAACAACACCCCTTGTTTCCCTTGGATCTTCCTTTCATAGTGTGAAGCAACACTCTCGGATCTGCTTTGGTTTCTCCCTTCCAGGTTGTCAGGGAGGTCCTTCTTGGTATTGACGGTGCACCCAGTACAAATCCATGAAAGAGAACACAGACCGGTTACCACCATTTCCCACTAACTGCTCTCCAATCTGGATGACAGCAGTGGGATACGCAGGCATTCACTTGATCACAATTGATAATGAAGAAAATACTCCCTGTTACATAATCATATTTATAACTCCTATAGGCTCCCTTCTGGTTCTTCTTTTCCTTATTCTCATGTTTCAGATGCCTCCTCTGTTTGATTCTCTCTGGGCTCCTCAATTTGTTACAAAGTGTGCCTAGGGTGACAACTCTTTAGCTGATTAATATGGACCCATTTCTCTTCTGTCAATTTGCCTTCGGGGATGCAGATTCTGTAGGTGACAGTTGAGATTTTTTCTACAATTTCAAAAGGTCCCCGCAAGCTAGGCAAAAATGTGCGCTCTTTGGTCTGGTTCCTTTGGAAGTTGTACAAGTAGACCCTGTCTCCTACTTGATATTCCCATTTTGTTGTTTTTAAATCATACTGAGTCTTCATCCCCTCTGCTGATCTTTTTAGATTCCACTGAGCGTACCCAAAAGGATGTTGAAGGTATTTTCTTAAGTTCTCAACATACTCTTGAGTTGTGGAGGTGTTAATCAGTGTCTGCTCCTGTGTTCTATAGAGCAGATGCTGAGGTAGCACAATCCTTCGTCCAGTCATCAGCTCAAATGGAGACATCCTAGTTTGCAGAAGAAGGTATAGATCTGATGGCCATCAGGGCAAGTGGTAATCAAATGGCCCATCTTGACCCAGAGTCTTCCACAAACGTTTTTAGAATGCTCACAATGGTTTCATTGTACCTCCCAATTCCACCACTGGAGGACTGCCGGTATGCAATGTGAAGTTTCCTTTTTACCCCAAGTATCTCCCCCATTTTTGTCATCACTTCGCTGGTGAAGTGACTACCTCGGTCTGACTCAATCCTTTGGGGTAGGTCAACACGCGAGAAGATGTGATTGATCATCAGGGCAGCTGCTGTTTCTGCCTTGCAATTTGGGGCCAGTAGACATTCCACCCATTTGGTAAACAAGCATGTTATGGTTAACATGTATTTGTTACCCCTAGAATAGCGAGTCACGGGCCCGATGAAATCTACTTGTAAATCTGACCAAGGCAGTGTCAACCCCCTCTTCTGGGGGGGGAGCTCGGTGTGTGAGTAATGTTGGCTCGATTTGTGCACACACAAGACACCCCTTAAGTATTGGTCAAGGTCCTACTCCATGTGTGGCCAGTATGCAACCTTTCGCAATAGTTATAAGGTAGTGTGAAACCCCCGATGACCGGCTGTGGTCGCATCATGGGCGTGATTTAGCATCAGGCTTCGGAATGAGGTAGGGACGACCCACTGGTCACAGCCATATATGGATCTCCTTACCAAAAATTGTCTTGGATTCGGAACATTTTTTAACATTTCATCAACACCCGGAGGTCCTCTTTCCCAATGTAATTGGTATCCGTCAGTGGAAAGTTCTCAGGGTCCTCAATGTGTTGATAAAACTTACCAATAATCGGATCCCCTTTTTGTGCCATTATTAAATCAGCATCTGGTGTCCCCTTTCTCCATTGGGCAGTTCAGAGTTCATTGTGCGGATTTGTCTGGTACCTAGTGATAGCAGTGACCTGGATTTCCCCCAACAAGGACTCGATCTCGAGGAGCTCACCCTGGAGGGCTCCGGTTTTGCCCAGCTGCACAGATAGGTCGATTCCAGTTTTTTTTGGTCCCTCTATTCTGGAATAACCCTTGATCTTCTTCCAATAGATGGTCATCCCACTAGAGGTGACCAGATCATCAATATTTTTGATGAGCTTGACATGTTTAAGTGGTTTATTATTAGCACATAGCATGCCTCTGGTTTTCCAATTGACCAGGTGCTCCATTAACCCATTCCGGACATAATCTGAATCAGAGATTATGACCAGTTTGTGGAGTTGGTGTTGGAGAGCAGTGAGGATGGCTTGATGAACTGCCATCAACTCTGCCATCTGACTACTGTGGGGACCAATTTTGTACCCAGCAGAGAGTTGTGGGGCATCATTCACCAGGCATTCCCAACGCCAGCCACCAGTTCCTTTTCCCCATTGTTGTCAACTTGGTAGGAGCACCCGTCCACATAAACGGTGGGCATTCCCTCGCACTTGTCTTCTTCATAGACTTTGTGCAGGGAATTCAGGTAAACCTTCATGTTGACCTGGATTTTTAGACTTTCGTTCTCAAGACAGTTTTCTCTGGCACAATCATGCAAGTCAGCCAGAACTTGCATGAGGGGACTCTTCTTATTTTGGCCATATCTGACCTCCACATGGAAGCCTTACATTGACAGAATCCAGGAAGTAATTCTGGAATTACTCACA